>NC_090828.1:106050246-106650246 GCF_028021215.1 Eschrichtius robustus
CAAGACGTGGTTCCTTCACACATATACATATATCTATTCTTCTTTGGAATCTTTTCCCGTGTAGGTTATGACACAATGTTGAGTAGTCTTCTCTTGGTATTCTGTAGGTCTTTGGTGATTATATATTTCACGTGTGTTTGTATATCTCTGTTCACCTCAATATGGTAATGTACCCAATCCTCACACCTTTCCATTTGGTGAACCTTAAGTTTTTGTACTGAATCTGTGATTGCCTTTCTCTGTGGAAGTATCTTCGTTTGTATCAATTTTTAGGTAACACCTCTATGTGGTATGATAGGATATGGGTCTTTCGTTTTCTCACTTACTCCAAGTTGCGTGATTACTTCTAGAGTCATCTATGGTGCTGCAAATGGCATTGCTTCATTTTATCGCTAGCTCATAATCCATCTGTACATGTAGCAGTTCTTCTTTGTCCACCCATCTGTCGGTGGACTTTTTGGTGACTTCCATATCTTGGCTATGGTAATACTGTGCAATGCAGATTTGCCTGCCTCTTTCTTTCCAATTCTGTCTTCTTAGGTTATAGGTCTAGGAATAAGCCTCTGGATCGTACGGTAGCTCAATGTTTACCTTTTAACGGCACCTCCACTCTGCTCTCATGAGTGGCTCTCTCCAGGTTACATCCCACTTAAAGTGGAGGGTTTGCATTTCTCCACAGCACCTTCAGCATTTATTCTTTGTGGTTTTTTACTGATGGTTATTCTGACTGGTGTGAGCTGATACGTCTTTGTGGCTGAATTTGCATGTGTCTCATGATCCATTAAAACTGAGCTTTAAGGCAGGTCCTTTTCATTTTTCAGGCTGTGAGTACCGCTTAGTTCTTCAAAGTGTTTTCTTAAAGTATGTATGTCATAATTTTAAAATTTTTTGGCCATTACCTCCCTGAAGACATTTTGCGGTGACCATTAGCACAGGCTTAAACCTGCGTTTGCAGGTAACGGCCAGAGGGTGGCGGTCTTTCTACGTTCCCCGTGCTGGTACTAGGGCAACAGGCCTTCCGGCCAGTGGTGTTCCTCGGTTATAAATTAGAGTGGAATGTGCCTGAAGAAACCCACAAATGCTGATGTCTCCTTACTTATGTTTGTCTTTTAAATTTACCTTATATTTATTATTGGAGCAATATTACATTGTGTACATGGAAGAGTTCTTCTTGGTGCGTTCCTCTGTTGATGGACATTTTCATTGCTTCCAAATGTTGGCTATGGTCAATATGGCTGGAGTGCAGGATTGCCAGCCTGTGACGTTTTGATTCTCATTTTCTCAGGGGATAGGCCCAGCAGTGGGTATGACTGATTGACGGGTAGCTCAGTGTTTACCTTTTCAAGGCACTTCCATTGTGTTTTCATTAGTGGCTCTTACCACGTCCCCCTTAGGGCCGAGTGTACGCATTCCTCCACAGTCCCTTCAGCATTTATTTTTTGAAACATTTTTGCTGATGGCCATTCTGACTGCTGTGAGCTGATAGGTTTTTGTAATTTGGGTTTGCATGTCTTTAAAAATTCCTAAAATATATCATTTTCCCACACCGTTTTCTTTCCTCTTCTTTAAAGGAAAAGCTGTGAGTACCACATAGCTCTTGAAATTGTCCTCTTGGAAGGTTGCCCTCTTTTGAAATTTTTGCTCCATTTTTGATCCCAGGATTTATTTGGAGGGCAGGTGTCATTTACAGAATGGCAAGTTGGTGAATATTTAGTGACCTTTAGCAGTGGGTTGAAAGCTGCTGTTGTGGGAAATGGCCACAAGGAGGCAGCATTTCTCCATTCCCAAATCTGAGTACTAGGGCAGCAGAGCCTTTCTGGAAGTCGTGTTCCTAGGTTGTAAATTAGAATGGAATGTGCCAGGAGAAACCCCCATAAGTTTAGGTCTCATTACTTCTTGTTTTTGTTAATTTTTTTAATCGGGGTAAGGACTAGAATATTGTTTGTCCTAGGGGTACACAATCTGGTTCATTTGTACATTATATATGTCTACTCTACAGATCCTCTTCCCATGTAAAATATTACAGAGTGTTCTGTAGACCTCCCTTGCTATATGGTCGGTCGTTTTGAAATATGTATATAATATGTATTTGGATATGTATAGTAACACTAATCTCATTTATCCATTCCCCCCACCTTTCCTTTTAGATGAGCATAGTTGGTTTTCTAAGTCTGTGAGTGTCTTTCTCTGTGGAAATATGTTCATTTGTGTCAGTGATTAGATAACGCCTCTAAGGGATATCATAGGATATAGGTCTTTTGCTTTCCGACTTACCTCATGTTTTGTGATTATCTCCAGGCTCATCTCTGGTGCCTCAAAGAGCAGTGTTTCATTGTTTTCCATGGCTAATATTCCATTGTGTACATGGACTCCTTCTTCTTTATCCATTTACCTGTTGATGGACATTTTGGTTGCTTCCCATCTTGGCTATTTTGAATAAGGCTGCAGTGCAGCCTTTGCAGCCTGTGTCTTTTCGATCCTGGTCTTCTCAGGTGAGAGGCCCAGTGGTGTGCCTGTTGCATTGAGTGGTACCTCAATTTTCCCTTTTCAACGCAGTTCCTTTTGGTACTCCTTACTGGCTGTTAACCACTTTACATCTCACCAGCACCTAGAGGTTACACAGTTCTCTACAACCCCGTCAGCATTTATTGTTGGTAGACTTTTTGCTGACGGTCAGTCGACAGGTGTGAGTTGGAACCTTTTGGTTGATTAGATTGCATGAGTCTAATCATTCCTGAGGTTGAGCTTTTACCCATTTTCCTGTTTTTTTGTTTAAAGAGAGTGAGGAATACTTACCTCTGCATACTATCTTCTTGAAACATTCGCCTGTTTTGAATTTCTTTTGTCCATTCCCCACCTGAGCACAATTTTTGACGGCAGGTGTCCTTTACAGCCCTGAGCCCTTGTGAATTTTAAGTGACCAGTAGCTGTGGGTTTCAAGCTGCTCTTGCGGGAAACGGCCACAAGGGGGCAGCATTTCTCCTTTACCAAATCCGGTCACTAGGGCAACAGAGCCTTAATGGAAGTCGTGTTCTAGGTTGTAAAGTACAATGGAATGTGCCGGGAAAAAGCCCTTTAAGTGTATGTGTCATTCCTTCTTGTTTGTATTTTTAACAAAATTTTTATTCTTTATCACAGCAAATTCGATTACAATGGTTTGTTTGGTCTAGGTGTGCAAGATGTGGTTCCTTCACACATATACATATATCTATTCTTCTTTGGAATCTTTTCCCGTGTAGGTTATGACACAATGTTGAGTAGTCTTCTCTTGGTATTCTGTAGGTCTTTGGTGATTATATATTTCACGTGTGTTTGTATATCTCTGTTCACCTCAATATGGTAATGTACCCAATCCTCACACCTTTCCATTTGGTGAACCTTAAGTTTTTGTACTGAATCTGTGATTGCCTTTCTCTGTGGAAGTATCTTCGTTTGTATCAATTTTTAGGTAACACCTCTATGTGGTATGATAGGATATGTGTCTTTCGCTTTCTCACTTACTCCAAGTTGCGTGATTACTTCTAGAGTCATCTATGGTGCTGCAAATGGCATTGTTTCATTTTATCGCTAGCTCATAATCCATCTGTACATGTAGCAGTTCTTCTTTGTCCACCCATCTGTCGGTGGACTTTTTGGTGACTTCCATATCTTGGCTATGGTAATACTGTGCAATGCAGATTTGCCTGCCTCTTTCTTTCCAATTCTGTCTTCTTAGGTTATAGGTCCAGGAATAAGCCTCTGGATCGTACGGTAGCTCAATGTTTACCTTTTAACGGCACCTCCACTCTGCTCTCATGAGTGGCTCTCTCCAGGTTACATCCCACTTAAAGTGGAGGGTTTGCATTTCTCCACAGCACCTTCAGCATTTATTCTTTGTGGTTTTTTACTGATGGTTATTCTGACTGGTGTGAGCTGATACGTCTTTGTGGCTGAATTTGCATGTGTCTCATGATCCATTAAAACTGAGCTTTAAGGCAGGTCCTTTTCATTTTTCAGGCTGTGAGTACCGCTTAGTTCTTCAAAGTGTTTTCTTAAAGTATGTATGTCATAATTTTAAAATTTTTTGGCCATTACCTCCCTGAAGACATTTTGCGGTGACCATTAGCACAGGCTTAAACCTGCGTTTGCAGGTAACGGCCAGAGGGTGGCGGTCTTTCTACGTTCCCCGTGCTGGTACTAGGGCAACAGGCCTTCCGGCCAGTGGTGTTCCTCGGTTATAAATTAGAGTGGAATGTGCCTGAAGAAACCCACAAATGCTGATGTCTCCTTACTTATGTTTGTCTTTTAAATTTACCTTATATTTATTATTGGAGCAATATTACATTGTGTACATGGAAGAGTTCTTCTTGGTGCGTTCCTCTGTTGATGGACATTTTCATTGCTTCCAAATGTTGGCTATGGTCAATATGGCTGGAGTGCAGGATTGCCAGCCTGTGACGTTTTGATTCTCATTTTCTCAGGGGATAGGCCCAGCAGTGGGTATGACTGATTGACGGGTAGCTCAGTGTTTACCTTTTCAAGGCACTTCCATTGTGTTTTCATTAGTGGCTCTTACCACGTCCCCCTTAGGGCCGAGTGTACGCATTCCTCCACAGTCCCTTCAGCATTTATTTTTTGAAACATTTTTGCTGATGGCCATTCTGACTGCTGTGAGCTGATAGGTTTTTGTAATTTGGGTTTGCATGTCTTTAAAAATTCCTAAAATATATCATTTTCCCACACCGTTTTCTTTCCTCTTCTTTAAAGGAAAAGCTGTGAGTACCACATAGCTCTTGAAATTGTCTTCTTGGAAGGTTGCCCTCTTTTGAAATTTTTGCTCCATTTTTGATCCCAGGATTTATTTGGAGGGCAGGTGTCATTTACAGAATGGCAAGTTGGTGAATATTTAGTGACCTTTAGCAGTGGGTTGAAAGCTGCTGTTGTGGGAAATGGCCACAAGGAGGCAGCATTTCTCCATTCCCAAATCTGAGTACTAGGGCAGCAGAGCCTTTCTGGAAGTCGTGTTCCTAGGTTGTAAATTAGAATGGAATGTGCCAGGAGAAACCCCCATAAGTTTAGGTCTCATTACTTCTTGTTTTTGTTAATTTTTTTAATCGGGGTAAGGACTAGAATATTGTTTGTCCTAGGGGTACACAATCTGGTTCATTTGTACATTATATATGTCTACTCTACAGATCCTCTTCCCATGTAAAATATTACAGAGTGTTCTGTAGACCTCCCTTGCTATATGGTCGGTCGTTTTGAAATATGTATATAATATGTATTTGGATATGTATAGTAACACTAATCTCATTTATCCATTCCCCCCACCTTTCCTTTTAGATGAGCATAGTTGGTTTTCTAAGTCTGTGAGTGTCTTTCTCTGTGGAAATATGTTCATTTGTGTCAGTGATTAGATAACGCCTCTAAGGGATATCATAGGATATAGGTCTTTTGCTTTCCGACTTACCTCATGTTTTGTGATTATCTCCAGGCTCATCTCTGGTGCCTCAAAGAGCAGTGTTTCATTGTTTTCCATGGCTAATATTCCATTGTGTACATGGACTCCTTCTTCTTTATCCATTCACCTGTTGATGGACATTTTGGTTGCTTCCCATCTTGGCTATTTTGAATAAGGCTGCAGTGCAGCATTTGCAGCCTGTGTCTTTTCGATCCTGGTCTTCTCAGGTGAGAGGCCCAGTGGTGTGCCTGCTGGATTGAATGGTACCTCAGTTTTCACTTTTCAACGCAGTTCCTTTCGGTGGTCATTATTGGCTGTTAACCACTTTCCATCCCACCAGCACCTAGAGGTTACACAGTTCTCTACAACCCCGTCAGCATTTATTGTTGGTAGACTTTTTGCTGACGGTCAGTCGACAGGTGTGAGTTGGAACCTTTTGGTTGATTAGATTGCATGAGTCTAATCATTCCTGAGGTTGAGCTTTTACCCATTTTCCTGTTTTTTTGTTTAAAGAGAGTGAGGAATACTTACCTCTGCATACTATCTTCTTGAAACATTCGCCTGTTTTGAATTTCTTTTGTCCATTCCCCACCTGAGCACAATTTTTGATGGCAGGTGTCCTTTACAGCCCTGAGCCCTTGTGAATTTTAAGTGACCAGTAGCTGTGGGTTTAAAGCTGCTCTTGCGGGAAACGGCCACAAGGGGGCAGCATTTCTCCTTTACCAAATCTGGTCACTAGGGCAACAGAGCCTTAATGGAAGTCGTGTTCTAGGTTGTAAAGTACAATGGAATGTGCCGGGAAAAAGCCCTTTAAGTGTATGTGTCATTCCTTCTTGTTTGTATTTTTAACAAAATTTTTATTCTTTATCACAGCAAATTCGATTACAATGGTTTGTTTGGTCTAGGTGTGCAAGACGTGGTTCCTTCACACATATACATATATCTATTCTTCTTTGGAATCTTTTCCCGTGTAGGTTATGACACAATGTTGAGTAGTCTTCTCTTGGTATTCTGTAGGTCTTTGGTGATTATATATTTCACGTGTGTTTGTATATCTCTGTTCACCTCAATATGGTAATGTACCCAATCCTCACACCTTTCCATTTGGTGAACCTTAAGTTTTTGTACTGAATCTGTGATTGCCTTTCTCTGTGGAAGTATCTTCGTTTGTATCAATTTTTAGGTAACACCTCTATGTGGTATGATAGGATATGGGTCTTTCGTTTTCTCACTTACTCCAAGTTGCGTGATTACTTCTAGAGTCATCTATGGTGCTGCAAATGGCATTGCTTCATTTTATCGCTAGCTCATAATCCATCTGTACATGTAGCAGTTCTTCTTTGTCCACCCATCTGTCGGTGGACTTTTTGGTGACTTCCATATCTTGGCTATGGTAATACTGTGCAATGCAGATTTGCCTGCCTCTTTCTTTCCAATTCTGTCTTCTTAGGTTATAGGTCCAGGAATAAGCCTCTGGATCGTACGGTAGCTCAATGTTTACCTTTTAACGGCACCTCCACTCTGCTCTCATGAGTGGCTCTCTCCAGGTTACATCCCACTTAAAGTGGAGGGTTTGCATTTCTCCACAGCACCTTCAGCATTTATTCTTTGTGGTTTTTTACTGATGGTTATTCTGACTGGTGTGAGCTGATACGTCTTTGTGGCTGAATTTGCATGTGTCTCATGATCCATTAAAACTGAGCTTTAAGGCAGGTCCTTTTCATTTTTCAGGCTGTGAGTACCGCTTAGTTCTTCAAAGTGTTTTCTTAAAGTATGTATGTCATAATTTTAAAATTTTTTGGCCATTACCTCCCTGAAGACATTTTGCGGTGACCATTAGCACAGGCTTAAACCTGCGTTTGCAGGTAACGGCCAGAGGGTGGCGGTCTTTCTACGTTCCCCGTGCTGGTACTAGGGCAACAGGCCTTCCGGCCAGTGGTGTTCCTCGGTTATAAATTAGAGTGGAATGTGCCTGAAGAAACCCACAAATGCTGATGTCTCCTTACTTATGTTTGTCTTTTAAATTTACCTTATATTTATTATTGGAGCAATATTACATTGTGTACATGGAAGAGTTCTTCTTGGTGCGTTCCTCTGTTGATGGACATTTTCATTGCTTCCAAATGTTGGCTATGGTCAATATGGCTGGAGTGCAGGATTGCCAGCCTGTGACGTTTTGATTCTCATTTTCTCAGGGGATAGGCCCAGCAGTGGGTATGACTGATTGACGGGTAGCTCAGTGTTTACCTTTTCAAGGCACTTCCATTGTGTTTTCATTAGTGGCTCTTACCACGTCCCCCTTAGGGCCGAGTGTACGCATTCCTCCACAGTCCCTTCAGCATTTATTTTTTGAAACATTTTTGCTGATGGCCATTCTGACTGCTGTGAGCTGATAGGTTTTTGTAATTTGGGTTTGCATGTCTTTAAAAATTCCTAAAATATATCATTTTCCCACACCGTTTTCTTTCCTCTTCTTTAAAGGAAAAGCTGTGAGTACCACATAGCTCTTGAAATTGTCTTCTTGGAAGGTTGCCCTCTTTTGAAATTTTTGCTCCATTTTTGATCCCAGGATTTATTTGGAGGGCAGGTGTCATTTACAGAATGGCAAGTTGGTGAATATTTAGTGACCTTTAGCAGTGGGTTGAAAGCTGCTGTTGTGGGAAATGGCCACAAGGAGGCAGCATTTCTCCATTCCCAAATCTGAGTACTAGGGCAGCAGAGCCTTTCTGGAAGTCGTGTTCCTAGGTTGTAAATTAGAATGGAATGTGCCAGGAGAAACCCCCATAAGTTTAGGTCTCATTACTTCTTGTTTTTGTTAATTTTTTTAATCGGGGTAAGGACTAGAATACTGTTTGTCCTAGGGGTACTCAATCTGGTTCATTTGTACATTATATATGTCTACTCTACAGATCCTCTTCCCATGTAAAATATTACAGAGTGTTCTGTAGACCTCCCTTGCTATATGGTCGGTCGTTTTGAAATATGTATATAATATGTATTTGGATATGTATAGTAACACTAATCTCATTTATCCATTCCCCCCACCTTTCCTTTTAGATGAGCATAGTTGGTTTTCTAAGTCTGTGAGTGTCTTTCTCTGTGGAAATATGTTCATTTGTGTCAGTGATTAGATAACGCCTCTAAGGGATATCATAGGATATAGGTCTTTTGCTTTCCGACTTACCTCATGTTTTGTGATTATCTCCAGGCTCATCTCTGGTGCCTCAAAGAGCAGTGTTTCATTGTTTTCCATGGCTAATATTCCATTGTGTACATGGACTCCTTCTTCTTTATCCATTCACCTGTTGATGGACATTTTGGTTGCTTCCCATCTTGGCTATTTTGAATAAGGCTGCAGTGCAGCATTTGCAGCCTGTGTCTTTTCGATCCTGGTCTTCTCAGGTGAGAGGCCCAGTGGTGTGCCTGCTGGATTGAATGGTACCTCAGTTTTCACTTTTCAACGCAGTTCCTTTCGGTGGTCATTACTGGCTGTTAACCACTTTCCATCCCACCAGCACCTAGAGGTTACACAGTTCTCTACAACCCCGTCAGCATTTATTGTTGGTAGACTTTTTGCTGACGGTCAGTCGACAGGTGTGAGTTGGAACCTTTTGGTTGATTAGATTGCATGAGTCTAATCATTCCTGAGGTTGAGCTTTTACCCATTTTCCTGTTTTTTTGTTTAAAGAGAGTGAGGAATACTTACCTCTGCATACTATCTTCTTGAAACATTCGCCTGTTTTGAATTTCTTTTGTCCATTCCCCACCTGAGCACAATTTTTGACGGCAGGTGTCCTTTACAGCCCTGAGCCCTTGTGAATTTTAAGTGACCAGTAGCTGTGGGTTTCAAGCTGCTCTTGCGGGAAACGGCCACAAGGGGGCAGCATTTCTCCTTTACCAAATCTGGTCACTAGGGCAACAGAGCCTTAATGGAAGTCGTGTTCTAGGTTGTAAAGTACAATGGAATGTGCCGGGAAAAAGCCCTTTAAGTGTATGTGTCATTCCTTCTTGTTTGTATTTTTAACAAAATTTTTATTCTTTATCACAGCAAATTCGATTACAATGGTTTGTTTGGTCTAGGTGTGCAAGACGTGGTTCCTTCACACATATACATATATCTATTCTTCTTTGGAATCTTTTCCCGTGTAGGTTATGACACAATGTTGAGTAGTCTTCTCTTGGTATTCTGTAGGTCTTTGGTGATTATATATTTCACGTGTGTTTGTATATCTCTGTTCACCTCAATATGGTAATGTACCCAATCCTCACACCTTTCCATTTGGTGAACCTTAAGTTTTTGTACTGAATCTGTGATTGCCTTTCTCTGTGGAAGTATCTTCGTTTGTATCAATTTTTAGGTAACACCTCTATGTGGTATGATAGGATATGGGTCTTTCGTTTTCTCACTTACTCCAAGTTGCGTGATTACTTCTAGAGTCATCTATGGTGCTGCAAATGGCATTGCTTCATTTTATCGCTAGCTCATAATCCATCTGTACATGTAGCAGTTCTTCTTTGTCCACCCATCTGTCGGTGGACTTTTTGGTGACTTCCATATCTTGGCTATGGTAATACTGTGCAATGCAGATTTGCCTGCCTCTTTCTTTCCAATTCTGTCTTCTTAGGTTATAGGTCCAGGAATAAGCCTCTGGATCGTACGGTAGCTCAATGTTTACCTTTTAACGGCACCTCCACTCTGCTCTCATGAGTGGCTCTCTCCAGGTTACATCCCACTTAAAGTGGAGGGTTTGCATTTCTCCACAGCACCTTCAGCATTTATTCTTTGTGGTTTTTTACTGATGGTTATTCTGACTGGTGTGAGCTGATACGTCTTTGTGGCTGAATTTGCATGTGTCTCATGATCCATTAAAACTGAGCTTTAAGGCAGGTCCTTTTCATTTTTCAGGCTGTGAGTACCGCTTAGTTCTTCAAAGTGTTTTCTTAAAGTATGTATGTCATAATTTTAAAATTTTTTGGCCATTACCTCCCTGAAGACATTTTGCGGTGACCATTAGCACAGGCTTAAACCTGCGTTTGCAGGTAACGGCCAGAGGGTGGCGGTCTTTCTACGTTCCCCGTGCTGGTACTAGGGCAACAGGCCTTCCGGCCAGTGGTGTTCCTCGGTTATAAATTAGAGTGGAATGTGCCTGAAGAAACCCACAAATGCTGATGTCTCCTTACTTATGTTTGTCTTTTAAATTTACCTTATATTTATTATTGGAGCAATATTACATTGTGTACATGGAAGAGTTCTTCTTGGTGCGTTCCTCTGTTGATGGACATTTTCATTGCTTCCAAATGTTGGCTATGGTCAATATGGCTGGAGTGCAGGATTGCCAGCCTGTGACGTTTTGATTCTCATTTTCTCAGGGGATAGGCCCAGCAGTGGGTATGACTGATTGACGGGTAGCTCAGTGTTTACCTTTTCAAGGCACTTCCATTGTGTTTTCATTAGTGGCTCTTACCACGTCCCCCTTAGGGCCGAGTGTACGCATTCCTCCACAGTCCCTTCAGCATTTATTTTTTGAAACATTTTTGCTGATGGCCATTCTGACTGCTGTGAGCTGATAGGTTTTTGTAATTTGGGTTTGCATGTCTTTAAAAATTCCTAAAATATATCATTTTCCCACACCGTTTTCTTTCCTCTTCTTTAAAGGAAAAGCTGTGAGTACCACATAGCTCTTGAAATTGTCTTCTTGGAAGGTTGCCCTCTTTTGAAATTTTTGCTCCATTTTTGATCCCAGGATTTATTTGGAGGGCAGGTGTCATTTACAGAATGGCAAGTTGGTGAATATTTAGTGACCTTTAGCAGTGGGTTGAAAGCTGCTGTTGTGGGAAATGGCCACAAGGAGGCAGCATTTCTCCATTCCCAAATCTGAGTACTAGGGCAGCAGAGCCTTTCTGGAAGTCGTGTTCCTAGGTTGTAAATTAGAATGGAATGTGCCAGGAGAAACCCCCATAAGTTTAGGTCTCATTACTTCTTGTTTTTGTTAATTTTTTTAATCGGGGTAAGGACTAGAATACTGTTTGTCCTAGGGGTACTCAATCTGGTTCATTTGTACATTATATATGTCTACTCTACAGATCCTCTTCCCATGTAAAATATTACAGAGTGTTCTGTAGACCTCCCTTGCTATATGGTCGGTCGTTTTGAAATATGTATATAATATGTATTTGGATATGTATAGTAACACTAATCTCATTTATCCATTCCCCCCACCTTTCCTTTTAGATGAGCATAGTTGGTTTTCTAAGTCTGTGAGTGTCTTTCTCTGTGGAAATATGTTCATTTGTGTCAGTGATTAGATAACGCCTCTAAGGGATATCATAGGATATAGGTCTTTTGCTTTCCGACTTACCTCATGTTTTGTGATTATCTCCAGGCTCATCTCTGGTGCCTCAAAGAGCAGTGTTTCATTGTTTTCCATGGCTAATATTCCATTGTGTACATGGACTCCTTCTTCTTTATCCATTCACCTGTTGATGGACATTTTGGTTGCTTCCCATCTTGGCTATTTTGAATAAGGCTGCAGTGCAGCATTTGCAGCCTGTGTCTTTTCGATCCTGGTCTTCTCAGGTGAGAGGCCCAGTGGTGTGCCTGCTGGATTGAATGGTACCTCAGTTTTCACTTTTCAACGCAGTTCCTTTCGGTGGTCATTATTGGCTGTTAACCACTTTCCATCCCACCAGCACCTAGAGGTTACACAGTTCTCTACAACCCCGTCAGCATTTATTGTTGGTAGACTTTTTGCTGACGGTCAGTCGACAGGTGTGAGTTGGAACCTTTTGGTTGATTAGATTGCATGAGTCTAATCATTCCTGAGGTTGAGCTTTTACCCATTTTCCTGTTTTTTTGTTTAAAGAGAGTGAGGAATACTTACCTCTGCATACTATCTTCTTGAAACATTCGCCAGTTTTGAATTTCTTTTGTCCATTCCCCACCTGAGCACAATTTTTGATGGCAGGTGTCCTTTACAGCCCTGAGCCCTTGTGAATTTTAAGTGACCAGTAGCTGTGGGTTTCAAGCTGCTCTTGCGGGAAACGGCCACAAGGGGGCAGCATTTCTCCTTTACCAAATCTGGTCACTAGGGCAACAGAGCCTTAATGGAAGTCGTGTTCTAGGTTGTAAAGTACAATGGAATGTGCCGGGAAAAAGCCCTTTAAGTGTATGTGTCATTCCTTCTTGTTTGTATTTTTAACAAAATTTTTATTCTTTATCACAGCAAATTCGATTACAATGGTTTGTTTGGTCTAGGTGTGCAAGACGTGGTTCCTTCACACATATACATATATCTATTCTTCTTTGGAATCTTTTCCCGTGTAGGTTATGACACAATGTTGAGTAGTCTTCTCTTGGTATTCTGTAGGTCTTTGGTGATTATATATTTCACGTGTGTTTGTATATCTCTGTTCACCTCAATATGGTAATGTACCCAATCCTCACACCTTTCCATTTGGTGAACCTTAAGTTTTTGTACTGAATCTGTGATTGCCTTTCTCTGTGGAAGTATCTTCGTTTGTATCAATTTTTAGGTAACACCTCTATGTGGTATGATAGGATATGGGTCTTTCGTTTTCTCACTTACTCCAAGTTGCGTGATTACTTCTAGAGTCATCTATGGTGCTGCAAATGGCATTGCTTCATTTTATCGCTAGCTCATAATCCATCTGTACATGTAGCAGTTCTTCTTTGTCCACCCATCTGTCGGTGGACTTTTTGGTGACTTCCATATCTTGGCTATGGTAATACTGTGCAATGCAGATTTGCCTGCCTCTTTCTTTCCAATTCTGTCTTCTTAGGCTATAGGTCTAGGAATAAGCCTCTGGATCGTACGGTAGCTCAATGTTTACCTTTTAACGGCACCTCCACTCTGCTCTCATGAGTGGCTCTCTCCAGGTTACATCCCACTTAAAGTGGAGGGTTTGCATTTCTCCACAGCACCTTCAGCATTTATTCTTTGTGGTTTTTTACTGATGGTTATTCTGACTGGTGTGAGCTGATACGTCTTTGTGGCTGAATTTGCATGTGTCTCATGATCCATTAAAACTGAGCTTTAAGGCAGGTCCTTTTCATTTTTCAGGCTGTGAGTACCGCTTAGTTCTTCAAAGTGTTTTCTTAAAGTATGTATGTCATAATTTTAAAATTTTTTGGCCATTACCTCCCTGAAGACATTTTGCGGTGACCATTAGCACAGGCTTAAACCTGCGTTTGCAGGTAACGGCCAGAGGGTGGCGGTCTTTCTACGTTCCCCGTGCTGGTACTAGGGCAACAGGCCTTCCGGCCAGTGGTGTTCCTCGGTTATAAATTAGAGTGGAATGTGCCTGAAGAAACCCACAAATGCTGATGTCTCCTTACTTATGTTTGTCTTTTAAATTTACCTTATATTTATTATTGGAGCAATATTACATTGTGTACATGGAAGAGTTCTTCTTGGTGCGTTCCTCTGTTGATGGACATTTTCATTGCTTCCAAATGTTGGCTATGGTCAATATGGCTGGAGTGCAGGATTGCCAGCCTGTGACGTTTTGATTCTCATTTTCTCAGGGGATAGGCCCAGCAGTGGGTATGACTGATTGACGGGTAGCTCAGTGTTTACCTTTTCAAGGCACTTCCATTGTGTTTTCATTAGTGGCTCTTACCACGTCCCCCTTAGGGCCGAGTGTACGCATTCCTCCACAGTCCCTTCAGCATTTATTTTTTGAAACATTTTTGCTGATGGCCATTCTGACTGCTGTGAGCTGATAGGTTTTTGTAATTTGGGTTTGCATGTCTTTAAAAATTCCTAAAATATATCATTTTCCCACACCGTTTTCTTTCCTCTTCTTTAAAGGAAAAGCTGTGAGTACCACATAGCTCTTGAAATTGTCCTCTTGGAAGGTTGCCCTCTTTTGAAATTTTTGCTCCATTTTTGATCCCAGGATTTATTTGGAGGGCAGGTGTCATTTACAGAATGGCAAGTTGGTGAATATTTAGTGACCTTTAGCAGTGGGTTGAAAGCTGCTGTTGTGGGAAATGGCCACAAGGAGGCAGCATTTCTCCATTCCCAAATCTGAGTACTAGGGCAGCAGAGCCTTTCTGGAAGTCGTGTTCCTAGGTTGTAAATTAGAATGGAATGTGCCAGGAGAAACCCCCATAAGTTTAGGTCTCATTACTTCTTGTTTTTGTTAATTTTTTTAATCGGGGTAAGGACTAGAATATTGTTTGTCCTAGGGGTACACAATCTGGTTCATTTGTACATTATATATGTCTACTCTACAGATCCTCTTCCCATGTAAAATATTACAGAGTGTTCTGTAGACCTCCCTTGCTATATGGTCGGTCGTTTTGAAATATGTATATAATATGTATTTGGATATGTATAGTAACACTAATCTCATTTATCCATTCCCCCCACCTTTCCTTTTAGATGAGCATAGTTGGTTTTCTAAGTCTGTGAGTGTCTTTCTCTGTGGAAATATGTTCATTTGTGTCAGTGATTAGATAACGCCTCTAAGGGATATCATAGGATATAGGTCTTTTGCTTTCCGACTTACCTCATGTTTTGTGATTATCTCCAGGCTCATCTCTGGTGCCTCAAAGAGCAGTGTTTCATTGTTTTCCATGGCTAATATTCCATTGTGTACATGGACTCCTTCTTCTTTATCCATTCACCTGTTGATGGACATTTTGGTTGCTTCCCATCTTGGCTATTTTGAATAAGGCTGCAGTGCAGCATTTGCAGCCTGTGTCTTTTCGATCCTGGTCTTCTCAGGTGAGAGGCCCAGTGGTGTGCCTGCTGGATTGAATGGTACCTCAGTTTTCACTTTTCAACGCAGTTCCTTTCGGTGGTCATTATTGGCTGTTAACCACTTTCCATCCCACCAGCACCTAGAGGTTACACAGTTCTCTACAACCCCGTCAGCATTTATTGTTGGTAGACTTTTTGCTGACGGTCAGTCGACAGGTGTGAGTTGGAACCTTTTGGTTGATTAGATTGCATGAGTCTAATCATTCCTGAGGTTGAGCTTTTACCCATTTTCCTGTTTTTTTTGTTTAAAGAGAGTGAGGAATACTTACCTCTGCATACTATCTTCTTGAAACATTCGCCTGTTTTGAATTTCTTTTGTCCATTCCCCACCTGAGCACAATTTTTGATGGCAGGTGTCCTTTACAGCCCTGAGCCCTTGTGAATTTTAAGTGACCAGTAGCTGTGGGTTTCAAGCTGCTCTTGCGGGAAACGGCCACAAGGGGGCAGCATTTCTCCTTTACCAAATCTGGTCACTAGGGCAACAGAGCCTTAATGGAAGTCGTGTTCTAGGTTGTAAAGTACAATGGAATGTGCCGGGAAAAAGCCCTTTAAGTGTATGTGTCATTCCTTCTTGTTTGTATTTTTAACAAAATTTTTATTCTTTATCACAGCAAATTCGATTACAATGGTTTGTTTGGTCTAGGTGTGCAAGACGTGGTTCCTTCACACATATACATATATCTATTCTTCTTTGGAATCTTTTCCCGTGTAGGTTATGACACAATGTTGAGTAGTCTTCTCTTGGTATTCTGTAGGTCTTTGGTGATTATATATTTCACGTGTGTTTGTATATCTCTGTTCACCTCAATATGGTAATGTACCCAATCCTCACACCTTTCCATTTGGTGAACCTTAAGTTTTTGTACTGAATCTGTGATTGCCTTTCTCTGTGGAAGTATCTTCGTTTGTATCAATTTTTAGGTAACACCTCTATGTGGTATGATAGGATATGGGTCTTTCGTTTTCTCACTTACTCCAAGTTGCGTGATTACTTCTAGAGTCATCTATGGTGCTGCAAATGGCATTGCTTCATTTTATCGCTAGCTCATAATCCATCTGTACATGTAGCAGTTCTTCTTTGTCCACCCATCTGTCGGTGGACTTTTTGGTGACTTCCATATCTTGGCTATGGTAATACTGTGCAATGCAGATTTGCCTGCCTCTTTCTTTCCAATTCTGTCTTCTTAGGTTATAGGTCCAGGAATAAGCCTCTGGATCGTACGGTAGCTCAATGTTTACCTTTTAACGGCACCTCCACTCTGCTCTCATGAGTGGCTCTCTCCAGGTTACATCCCACTTAAAGTGGAGGGTTTGCATTTCTCCACAGCACCTTCAGCATTTATTCTTTGTGGTTTTTTACTGATGGTTATTCTGACTGGTGTGAGCTGATACGTCTTTGTGGCTGAATTTGCATGTGTCTCATGATCCATTAAAACTGAGCTTTAAGGCAGGTCCTTTTCATTTTTCAGGCTGTGAGTACCGCTTAGTTCTTCAAAGTGTTTTCTTAAAGTATGTATGTCATAATTTTAAAATTTTTTGGCCATTACCTCCCTGAAGACATTTTGCGGTGACCATTAGCACAGGCTTAAACCTGCGTTTGCAGGTAACGGCCAGAGGGTGGCGGTCTTTCTACGTTCCCCGTGCTGGTACTAGGGCAACAGGCCTTCCGGCCAGTGGTGTTCCTCGGTTATAAATTAGAGTGGAATGTGCCTGAAGAAACCCACAAATGCTGATGTCTCCTTACTTATGTTTGTCTTTTAAATTTACCTTATATTTATTATTGGAGCAATATTACATTGTGTACATGGAAGAGTTCTTCTTGGTGCGTTCCTCTGTTGATGGACATTTTCATTGCTTCCAAATGTTGGCTATGGTCAATATGGCTGGAGTGCAGGATTGCCAGCCTGTGACGTTTTGATTCTCATTTTCTCAGGGGATAGGCCCAGCAGTGGGTATGACTGATTGACGGGTAGCTCAGTGTTTACCTTTTCAAGGCACTTCCATTGTGTTTTCATTAGTGGCTCTTACCACGTCCCCCTTAGGGCCGAGTGTACGCATTCCTCCACAGTCCCTTCAGCATTTATTTTTTGAAACATTTTTGCTGATGGCCATTCTGACTGCTGTGAGCTGATAGGTTTTTGTAATTTGGGTTTGCATGTCTTTAAAAATTCCTAGAATATATCATTTTCCCACACCGTTTTCTTTCCTCTTCTTTAAAGGAAAAGCTGTGAGTACCACATAGCTCTTGAAATTGTCCTCTTGGAAGGTTGCCCTCTTTTGAAATTTTTGCTCCATTTTTGATCCCAGGATTTATTTGGAGGGCAGGTGTCATTTACAGAATGGCAAGTTGGTGAATATTTAGTGACCTTTAGCAGTGGGTTGAAAGCTGCTGTTGTGGGAAATGGCCACAAGGAGGCAGCATTTCTCCATTCCCAAATCTGAGTACTAGGGCAGCAGAGCCTTTCTGGAAGTCGTGTTACTAGGTTGTAAATTAGAATGGAATGTGCCAGGAGAAACCCCCATAAGTTTAGGTCTCATTACTTCTTGTTTTTGTTAATTTTTTTAATCGGAGTAAGGACTAGAATATTGTTTGTCCTAGGGGTACACAATCTGGTTCATTTGTACATTATATATGTCTACTCTACAGATCCTCTTCCCATGTAAAATATTACAGAGTGTTCTGTAGACCTCCCTTGCTATATGGTCGGTCGTTTTGAAATATGTATATAATATGTATTTGGATATGTATAGTAACACTAATCTCATTTATCCATTCCCCCCACCTTTCCTTTTAGATGAGCATAGTTGGTTTTCTAAGTCTGTGAGTGTCTTTCTCTGTGGAAATATGTTCATTTGTGTCAGTGATTAGATAACGCCTCTAAGGGATATCATAGGATATAGGTCTTTTGCTTTCCGACTTACCTCATGTTTTGTGATTATCTCCAGGCTCATCTCTGGTGCCTCAAAGAGCAGTGTTTCATTGTTTTCCATGGCTAATATTCCATTGTGTACATGGACTCCTTCTTCTTTATCCATTCACCTGTTGATGGACATTTTGGTTGCTTCCCATCTTGGCTATTTTGAATAAGGCTGCAGTGCAGCATTTGCAGCCTGTGTCTTTTCGATCCTGGTCTTCTCAGGTGAGAGGCCCAGTGGTGTGCCTGCTGGATTGAATGGTACCTCAGTTTTCACTTTTCAACGCAGTTCCTTTCGGTGGTCATTATTGGCTGTTAACCACTTTCCATCCCACCAGCACCTAGAGGTTACACAGTTCTCTACAACCCCGTCAGCATTTATTGTTGGTAGACTTTTTGCTGACGGTCAGTCGACAGGTGTGAGTTGGAACCTTTTGGTTGATTAGATTGCATGAGTCTAATCATTCCTGAGGTTGAGCTTTTACCCATTTTCCTGTTTTTTTTGTTTAAAGAGAGTGAGGAATACTTACCTCTGCATACTATCTTCTTGAAACATTCGCCTGTTTTGAATTTCTTTTGTCCATTCCCCACCTGAGCACAATTTTTGATGGCAGGTGTCCTTTACAGCCCTGAGCCCTTGTGAATTTTAAGTGACCAGTAGCTGTGGGTTTCAAGCTGCTCTTGCGGGAAACGGCCACAAGGGGGCAGCATTTCTCCTTTACCAAATCTGGTCACTAGGGCAACAGAGCCTTAATGGAAGTCGTGTTCTAGGTTGTAAAGTACAATGGAATGTGCCGGGAAAAAGCCCTTTAAGTGTATGTGTCATTCCTTCTTGTTTGTATTTTTAACAAAATTTTTATTCTTTATCACAGCAAATTCGATTACAATGGTTTGTTTGGTCTAGGTGTGCAAGACGTGGTTCCTTCACACATATACATATATCTATTCTTCTTTGGAATCTTTTCCCGTGTAGGTTATGACACAATGTTGAGTAGTCTTCTCTTGGTATTCTGTAGGTCTTTGGTGATTATATATTTCACGTGTGTTTGTATATCTCTGTTCACCTCAATATGGTAATGTACCCAATCCTCACACCTTTCCATTTGGTGAACCTTAAGTTTTTGTACTGAATCTGTGATTGCCTTTCTCTGTGGAAGTATCTTCGTTTGTATCAATTTTTAGGTAACACCTCTATGTGGTATGATAGGATATGGGTCTTTCGTTTTCTCACTTACTCCAAGTTGCGTGATTACTTCTAGAGTCATCTATGGTGCTGCAAATGGCATTGCTTCATTTTATCGCTAGCTCATAATCCATCTGTACATGTAGCAGTTCTTCTTTGTCCACCCATCTGTCGGTGGACTTTTTGGTGACTTCCATATCTTGGCTATGGTAATACTGTGCAATGCAGATTTGCCTGCCTCTTTCTTTCCAATTCTGTCTTCTTAGGTTATAGGTCCAGGAATAAGCCTCTGGATCGTACGGTAGCTCAATGTTTACCTTTTAACGGCACCTCCACTCTGCTCTCATGAGTGGCTCTCTCCAGGTTACATCCCACTTAAAGTGGAGGGTTTGCATTTCTCCACAGCACCTTCAGCATTTATTCTTTGTGGTTTTTTACTGATGGTTATTCTGACTGGTGTGAGCTGATACGTCTTTGTGGCTGAATTTGCATGTGTCTCATGATCCATTAAAACTGAGCTTTAAGGCAGGTCCTTTTCATTTTTCAGGCTGTGAGTACCGCTTAGTTCTTCAAAGTGTTTTCTTAAAGTATGTATGTCATAATTTTAAAATTTTTTGGCCATTACCTCCCTGAAGACATTTTGCGGTGACCATTAGCACAGGCTTAAACCTGCGTTTGCAGGTAACGGCCAGAGGGTGGCGGTCTTTCTACGTTCCCCGTGCTGGTACTAGGGCAACAGGCCTTCTGGCCAGTGGTGTTCCTCGGTTATAAATTAGAGTGGAATGTGCCTGAAGAAACCCACAAATGCTGATGTCTCCTTACTTATGTTTGTCTTTTAAATTTACCTTATATTTATTATTGGAGCAATATTACATTGTGTACATGGAAGAGTTCTTCTTGGTGCGTTCCTCTGTTGATGGACATTTTCATTGCTTCCAAATGTTGGCTATGGTCAATATGGCTGGAGTGCAGGATTGCCAGCCTGTGACGTTTTGATTCTCATTTTCTCAGGGGATAGGCCCAGCAGTGGGTATGACTGATTGACGGGTAGCTCAGTGTTTACCTTTTCAAGGCACTTCCATTGTGTTTTCATTAGTGGCTCTTACCACGTCCCCCTTAGGGCCGAGTGTACGCATTCCTCCACAGTCCCTTCAGCATTTATTTTTTGAAACATTTTTGCTGATGGCCATTCTGACTGCTGTGAGCTGATAGGTTTTTGTAATTTGGGTTTGCATGTCTTTAAAAATTCCTAAAATATATCATTTTCCCACACCGTTTTCTTTCCTCTTCTTTAAAGGAAAAGCTGTGAGTACCACATAGCTCTTGAAATTGTCCTCTTGGAAGGTTGCCCTCTTTTGAAATTTTTGCTCCATTTTTGATCCCAGGATTTATTTGGAGGGCAGGTGTCATTTACAGAATGGCAAGTTGGTGAATATTTAGTGACCTTTAGCAGTGGGTTGAAAGCTGCTGTTGTGGGAAATGGCCACAAGGAGGCAGCATTTCTCCATTCCCAAATCTGAGTACTAGGGCAGCAGAGCCTTTCTGGAAGTCGTGTTCCTAGGTTGTAAATTAGAATGGAATGTGCCAGGAGAAACCCCCATAAGTTTAGGTCTCATTACTTCTTGTTTTTGTTAATTTTTTTAATCGGGGTAAGGACTAGAATATTGTTTGTCCTAGGGGTACACAATCTGGTTCAATTGTACATTATATATGTCTACTCTACAGATCCTCTTCCCATGTAAAATATTACAGAGTGTTCTGTAGACCTCCCTTGCTATATGGTCGGTCGTTTTGAAATATGTATATAATATGTATTTGGATATGTATAGTAACACTAATCTCATTTATCCATTCCCCCCACCTTTCCTTTTAGATGAGCATAGTTGGTTTTCTAAGTCTGTGAGTGTCTTTCTCTGTGGAAATATGTTCATTTGTGTCAGTGATTAGATAACGCCTCTAAGGGATATCATAGGATATAGGTCTTTTGCTTTCCGACTTACCTCATGTTTTGTGATTATCTCCAGGCTCATCTCTGGTGCCTCAAAGAGCAGTGTTTCATTGTTTTCCATGGCTAATATTCCACTGTGTACATGGACTCCTTCTTCTTTATCCATTCACCTGTTGATGGACATTTTGGTTGCTTCCCATCTTGGCTATTTTGAATAAGGCTGCAGTGCTGCCTTTGCAGCCTGTGTCTTTTCGATCCTGGTCTTCTCAGGTGAGTGGCCCAGTGGTGTGCCTGTTGCATTGAGTGGTACCTCAATTTTCCCTTTTCAACGCAGTTCCTTTTGGTACTCCTTACTGGCTGTTAACCACTTTACATCTCACCAGCACCTAGAGGTTACACAGTTCTCTACAACCCCGTCAGCATTTATTGTTGGTAGACTTTTTGCTGACGGTCAGTCGACAGGTGTGAGTTGAAACCTTTTGGTTGATTAGATTGCATGAGTCTAATCATTCCTGAGGTTGAGCTTTTACCCATTTTCCTGTTTTTTTGTTTAAAGAGGGTGAGGAATACTTACCTCTGCATACTATCTTCTTGAAACATTCGCCTGTTTTGAATTTCTTTTGTCCATTCCCCACCTGAGCACAATTTTTGACGGCAGGTGTCCTTTACAGCCCTGAGCCCTTGTGAATTTTAAGTGACCAGTAGCTGTGGGTTTAAAGCTGCTCTTGCGGGAAACGGCCACAAGGGGGCAGCATTTCTCCTTTACCAAATCTGGTCACTAGGGCAACAGAGCCTTAATGGAAGTCGTGTTCTAGGTTGTAAAGTACAATGGAATGTGCCGGGAAAAAGCCCTTTAAGTGTATGTGTCATTCCTTCTTGTTTGTATTTTTAACAAAATTTTTATTCTTTATCACAGCAAATTCGATTACAATGGTTTGTTTGGTCTAGGTGTGCAAGACGTGGTTCCTTCACACATATACATATATCTATTCTTCTTTGGAATCTTTTCCCGTGTAGGTTATGACACAATGTTGAGTAGTCTTCTCTTGGTATTCTGTAGGTCTTTGGTGATTATATATTTCACGTGTGTTTGTATATCTCTGTTCACCTCAATATGGTAATGTACCCAATCCTCACACCTTTCCATTTGGTGAACCTTAAGTTTTTGTACTGAATCTGTGATTGCCTTTCTCTGTGGAAGTATCTTCGTTTGTATCAATTTTTAGGTAACACCTCTATGTGGTATGATAGGATATGGGTCTTTCGTTTTCTCACTTACTCCAAGTTGCGTGATTACTTCTAGAGTCATCTATGGTGCTGCAAATGGCATTGCTTCATTTTATCGCTAGCTCATAATCCATCTGTACATGTAGCAGTTCTTCTTTGTCCACCCATCTGTCGGTGGACTTTTTGGTGACTTCCATATCTTGGCTATGGTAATACTGTGCAATGCAGATTTGCCTGCCTCTTTCTTTCCAATTCTGTCTTCTTAGGTTATAGGTCCAGGAATAAGCCTCTGGATCGTACTGTAGCTCAATGTTTACCTTTTAACGGCACCTCCACTCTGCTCTCATGAGTGGCTCTCTCCAGGTTACATCCCACTTAAAGTGGAGGGTTTGCATTTCTCCACAGCACCTTCAGCATTTATTCTTTGTGGTTTTTTACTGATGGTTATTCTGACTGGTGTGAGCTGATACGTCTTTGTGGATGAATTTGCATGTGTCTCATGATCCATTAAAACTGAGCTTTAAGGCAGGTCCTTTTCATTTTTCAGGCTGTGAGTACCGCTTAGTTCTTCAAAGTGTTTTCTTAAAGTATGTATGTCATAATTTTAAAATTTTTTGGCCATTACCTCCCTGAAGACATTTTGCGGTGACCATTAGCACAGGCTTAAACCTGCGTTTGCAGGTAACGGCCAGAGGGTGGCGGTCTTTCTACGTTCCCCGTGCTGGTACTAGGGCAACAGGCCTTCCGGCCAGTGGTGTTCCTCGGTTATAAATTAGAGTGGAATGTGCCTGAAGAAACCCACAAATGCTGATGTCTCCTTACTTATGTTTGTCTTTTAAATTTACCTTATATTTATTATTGGAGCAATATTACATTGTGTACATGGAAGAGTTCTTCTTGGTGCGTTCCTCTGTTGATGGACATTTTCATTGCTTCCAAATGTTGGCTATGGTCAATATGGCTGGAGTGCAGGATTGCCAGCCTGTGACGTTTTGATTCTCATTTTCTCAGGGGATAGGCCCAGCAGTGGGTATGACTGATTGACGGGTAGCTCAGTGTTTACCTTTTCAAGGCACTTCCATTGTGTTTTCATTAGTGGCTCTTACCACGTCCCCCTTAGGGCCGAGTGTACGCATTCCTCCACAGTCCCTTCAGCATTTATTTTTTGAAACATTTTTGCTGATGGCCATTCTGACTGCTGTGAGCTGATAGGTTTTTGTAATTTGGGTTTGCATGTCTTTAAAAATTCCTAAAATATATCATTTTCCCACACCGTTTTCTTTCCTCTTCTTTAAAGGAAAAGCTGTGAGTACCACATAGCTCTTGAAATTGTCCTCTTGGAAGGTTGCCCTCTTTTGAAATTTTTGCTCCATTTTTGATCCCAGGATTTATTTGGAGGGCAGGTGTCATTTACAGAATGGCAAGTTGGTGAATATTTAGTGACCTTTAGCAGTGGGTTGAAAGCTGCTGTTGTGGGAAATGGCCACAAGGAGGCAGCATTTCTCCATTCCCAAATCTGAGTACTAGGGCAGCAGAGCCTTTCTGGAAGTCGTGTTCCTAGGTTGTAAATTAGAATGGAATGTGCCAGGAGAAACCCCCATAAGTTTAGGTCTCATTACTTCTTGTTTTTGTTAATTTTTTTAATCGGGGTAAGGACTAGAATATTGTTTGTCCTAGGGGTACACAATCTGGTTCAATTGTACATTATATATGTCTACTCTACAGATCCTCTTCCCATGTAAAATATTACAGAGTGTTCTGTAGACCTCCCTTGCTATATGGTCGGTCGTTTTGAAATATGTATATAATATGTATTTGGATATGTATAGTAACACTAATCTCATTTATCCATTCCCCCCACCTTTCCTTTTAGATGAGCATAGTTGGTTTTCTAAGTCTGTGAGTGTCTTTCTCTGTGGAAATATGTTCATTTGTGTCAGTGATTAGATAACGCCTCTAAGGGATATCATAGGATATAGGTCTTTTGCTTTCCGACTTACCTCATGTTTTGTGATTATCTCCAGGCTCATCTCTGGTGCCTCAAAGAGCAGTGTTTCATTGTTTTCCATGGCTAATATTCCACTGTGTACATGGACTCCTTCTTCTTTATCCATTCACCTGTTGATGGACATTTTGGTTGCTTCCCATCTTGGCTATTTTGAATAAGGCTGCAGTGCAGCCTTTGCAGCCTGTGTCTTTTCGATCCTGGTCTTCTCAGGTGAGTGGCCCAGTGGTGTGCCTGTTGCATTGAGTGGTACCTCAATTTTCCCTTTTCAACGCAGTTCCTTTTGGTACTCCTTACTGGCTGTTAACCACTTTACATCTCACCAGCACCTAGAGGTTACACAGTTCTCTACAACCCCGTCAGCATTTATTGTTGGTAGACTTTTTGCTGACGGTCAGTCGACAGGTGTGAGTTGGAACCTTTTGGTTGATTAGATTGCATGAGTCTAATCATTCCTGAGGTTGAGCTTTTACCCATTTTCCTGTTTTTTTGTTTAAAGAGAGTGAGGAATACTTACCTCTGCATACTATCTTCTTGAAACATTCGCCTGTTTTGAATTTCTTTTGTCCATTCCCCACCTGAGCACAATTTTTGACGGCAGGTGTCCTTTACAGCCCTGAGCCCTTGTGAATTTTAAGTGACCAGTAGCTGTGGGTTTAAAGCTGCTCTTGCGGGAAACGGCCACAAGGGGGCAGCATTTCTCCTTTACCAAATCTGGTCACTAGGGCAACAGAGCCTTAATGGAAGTCGTGTTCTAGGTTGTAAAGTACAATGGAATGTGCCGGGAAAAAGCCCTTTAAGTGTATGTGTCATTCCTTCTTGTTTGTATTTTTAACAAAATTTTTATTCTTTATCACAGCAAATTCGATTACAATGGTTTGTTTGGTCTAGGTGTGCAAGACGTGGTTCCTTCACACATATACATATATCTATTCTTCTTTGGAATCTTTTCCCGTGTAGGTTATGACACAATGTTGAGTAGTCTTCTCTTGGTATTCTGTAGGTCTTTGGTGATTATATATTTCACGTGTGTTTGTATATCTCTGTTCACCTCAATATGGTAATGTACCCAATCCTCACACCTTTCCATTTGGTGAACCTTAAGTTTTTGTACTGAATCTGTGATTGCCTTTCTCTGTGGAAGTATCTTCGTTTGTATCAATTTTTAGGTAACACCTCTATGTGGTATGATAGGATATGGGTCTTTCGTTTTCTCACTTACTCCAAGTTGCGTGATTACTTCTAGAGTCATCTATGGTGCTGCAAATGGCATTGCTTCATTTTATCGCTAGCTCATAATCCATCTGTACATGTAGCAGTTCTTCTTTGTCCACCCATCTGTCGGTGGACTTTTTGGTGACTTCCATATCTTGGCTATGGTAATACTGTGCAATGCAGATTTGCCTGCCTCTTTCTTTCCAATTCTGTCTTCTTAGGTTATAGGTCCAGGAATAAGCCTCTGGATCGTACTGTAGCTCAATGTTTACCTTTTAACGGCACCTCCACTCTGCTCTCATGAGTGGCTCTCTCCAGGTTACATCCCACTTAAAGTGGAGGGTTTGCATTTCTCCACAGCACCTTCAGCATTTATTCTTTGTGGTTTTTTACTGATGGTTATTCTGACTGGTGTGAGCTGATACGTCTTTGTGGATGAATTTGCATGTGTCTCATGATCCATTAAAACTGAGCTTTAAGGCAGGTCCTTTTCATTTTTCAGGCTGTGAGTACCGCTTAGTTCTTCAAAGTGTTTTCTTAAAGTATGTATGTCATAATTTTAAAATTTTTTGGCCATTACCTCCCTGAAGACATTTTGCGGTGACCATTAGCACAGGCTTAAACCTGCGTTTGCAGGTAACGGCCAGAGGGTGGCGGTCTTTCTACGTTCCCCGTGCTGGTACTAGGGCAACAGGCCTTCCGGCCAGTGGTGTTCCTCGGTTATAAATTAGAGTGGAATGTGCCTGAAGAAACCCACAAATGCTGATGTCTCCTTACTTATGTTTGTCTTTTAAATTTACCTTATATTTATTATTGGAGCAATATTACATTGTGTACATGGAAGAGTTCTTCTTGGTGCGTTCCTCTGTTGATGGACATTTTCATTGCTTCCAAATGTTGGCTATGGTCAATATGGCTGGAGTGCAGGATTGCCAGCCTGTGACGTTTTGATTCTCATTTTCTCAGGGGATAGGCCCAGCAGTGGGTATGACTGATTGACGGGTAGCTCAGTGTTTACCTTTTCAAGGCACTTCCATTGTGTTTTCATTAGTGGCTCTTACCACGTCCCCCTTAGGGCCGAGTGTACGCATTCCTCCACAGTCCCTTCAGCATTTATTTTTTGAAACATTTTTGCTGATGGCCATTCTGACTGCTGTGAGCTGATAGGTTTTTGTAATTTGGGTTTGCATGTCTTTAAAAATTCCTAAAATATATCATTTTCCCACACCGTTTTCTTTCCTCTTCTTTAAAGGAAAAGCTGTGAGTACCACATAGCTCTTGAAATTGTCCTCTTGGAAGGTTGCCCTCTTTTGAAATTTTTGCTCCATTTTTGATCCCAGGATTTATTTGGAGGGCAGGTGTCATTTACAGAATGGCAAGTTGGTGAATATTTAGTGACCTTTAGCAGTGGGTTGAAAGCTGCTGTTGTGGGAAATGGCCACAAGGAGGCAGCATTTCTCCATTCCCAAATCTGAGTACTAGGGCAGCAGAGCCTTTCTGGAAGTCGTGTTCCTAGGTTGTAAATTAGAATGGAATGTGCCAGGAGAAACCCCCATAAGTTTAGGTCTCATTACTTCTTGTTTTTGTTAATTTTTTTAATCGGGGTAAGGACTAGAATATTGTTTGTCCTAGGGGTACACAATCTGGTTCAATTGTACATTATATATGTCTACTCTACAGATCCTCTTCCCATGTAAAATATTACAGAGTGTTCTGTAGACCTCCCTTGCTATATGGTCGGTCGTTTTGAAATATGTATATAATATGTATTTGGATATGTATAGTAACACTAATCTCATTTATCCATTCCCCCCACCTTTCCTTTTAGATGAGCATAGTTGGTTTTCTAAGTCTGTGAGTGTCTTTCTCTGTGGAAATATGTTCATTTGTGTCAGTGATTAGATAACGCCTCTAAGGGATATCATAGGATAT
This sequence comes from Eschrichtius robustus, assembly GCF_028021215.1. Classification (NCBI taxonomy): domain Eukaryota; kingdom Metazoa; phylum Chordata; class Mammalia; order Artiodactyla; family Eschrichtiidae; genus Eschrichtius; species Eschrichtius robustus. Next base: position 106,077,900 of record NC_090828.1, read on the forward strand.
AGGTCTTTTGCTTTCCGACTTACCTCATGTTTTGTGATTATCTCCAGGCTCATCTCTGGTGCCTCAAAGAGCAGTGTTTCATTGTTTTCCATGGCTAATATTCCACTGTGTACATGGACTCCTTCTTCTTTATCCATTCACCTGTTGATGGACATTTTGGTTGCTTCCCATCTTGGCTATTTTGAATAAGGCTGCAGTGCAGCCTTTGCAGCCTGTGTCTTTTCGATCCTGGTCTTCTCAGGTGAGTGGCCCAGTGGTGTGCCTGTTGCATTGAGTGGTACCTCAATTTTCCCTTTTCAACGCAGTTCCTTTTGGTACTCCTTACTGGCTGTTAACCACTTTACATCTCACCAGCACCTAGAGGTTACACAGTTCTCTACAACCCCGTCAGCATTTATTGTTGGTAGACTTTTTGCTGACGGTCAGTCGACAGGTGTGAGTTGGAACCTTTTGGTTGATTAGATTGCATGAGTCTAATCATTCCTGAGGTTGAGCTTTTACCCATTTTCCTGTTTTTTTGTTTAAAGAGAGTGAGGAATACTTACCTCTGCATACTATCTTCTTGAAACATTCGCCTGTTTTGAATTTCTTTTGTCCATTCCCCACCTGAGCACAATTTTTGACGGCAGGTGTCCTTTACAGCCCTGAGCCCTTGTGAATTTTAAGTGACCAGTAGCTGTGGGTTTAAAGCTGCTCTTGCGGGAAACGGCCACAAGGGGGCAGCATTTCTCCTTTACCAAATCTGGTCACTAGGGCAACAGAGCCTTAATGGAAGTCGTGTTCTAGGTTGTAAAGTACAATGGAATGTGCCGGGAAAAAGCCCTTTAAGTGTATGTGTCATTCCTTCTTGTTTGTATTTTTAACAAAATTTTTATTCTTTATCACAGCAAATTCGATTACAATGGTTTGTTTGGTCTAGGTGTGCAAGACGTGGTTCCTTCACACATATACATATATCTATTCTTCTTTGGAATCTTTTCCCGTGTAGGTTATGAAACAATGTTGAGTAGTCTTCTCTTGGTATTCTGTAGGTCTTTGGTGATTATATATTTCACGTGTGTTTGTATATCTCTGTTCACCTCAATATGGTAATGTACCCAATCCTCACACCTTTCCATTTGGTGAACCTTAAGTTTTTGTACTGAATCTGTGATTGCCTTTCTCTGTGGAAGTATCTTCGTTTGTATCAATTTTTAGGTAACACCTCTATGTGGTATGATAGGATATGGGTCTTTCGTTTTCTCACTTACTCCAAGTTGCGTGATTACTTCTAGAGTCATCTATGGTGCTGCAAATGGCATTGCTTCATTTTATCGCTAGCTCATAATCCATCTGTACATGTAGCAGTTCTTCTTTGTCCACCCATCTGTCGGTGGACTTTTTGGTGACTTCCATATCTTGGCTATGGTAATACTGTGCAATGCAGATTTGCCTGCCTCTTTCTTTCCAATTCTGTCTTCTTAGGTTATAGGTCCAGGAATAAGCCTCTGGATCGTACGGTAGCTCAATGTTTACCTTTTAACGGCACCTCCACTCTGCTCTCATGAGTGGCTCTCTCCAGGTTACATCCCACTTAAAGTGGAGGGTTTGCATTTCTCCACAGCACCTTCAGCATTTATTCTTTGTGGTTTTTTACTGATGGTTATTCTGACTGGTGTGAGCTGATACGTCTTTGTGGCTGAATTTGCATGTGTCTCATGATCCATTAAAACTGAGCTTTAAGGCAGGTCCTTTTCATTTTTCAGGCTGTGAGTACCGCTTAGTTCTTCAAAGTGTTTTCTTAAAGTATGTATGTCATAATTTTAAAATTTTTTGGCCATTACCTCCCTGAAAACATTTTGCGGTGACCATTAGCACAGGCTTAAACCTGCGTTTGCAGGTAACGGCCAGAGGGTGGCGGTCTTTCTACATTCCCCGTGCTGGTACTAGGGCAACAGGCCTTCCGGCCAGTGGTGTTCCTCGGTTATAAATTAGAGTGGAATGTGCCTGAAGAAACCCACAAATGCTGATGTCTCCTTACTTATGTTTGTCTTTTAAATTTACCTTATATTTATTATTGGAGCAATATTACATTGTGTACATGGAAGAGTTCTTCTTGGTGCGTTCCTCTGTTGATGGACATTTTCATTGCTTCCAAATGTTGGCTATGGTCAATATGGCTGGAGTGCAGGATTGCCAGCCTGTGACGTTTTGATTCTCATTTTCTCAGGGGATAGGCCCAGCAGTGGGTATGACTGATTGACGGGTAGCTCAGTGTTTACCTTTTCAAGGCACTTCCATTGTGTTTTCATTAGTGGCTCTTACCACGTCCCCCTTAGGGCCGAGTGTACGCATTCCTCCACAGTCCCTTCAGCATTTATTTTTTGAAACATTTTTGCTGATGGCCATTCTGACTGCTGTGAGCTGATAGGTTTTTGTAATTTGGGTTTGCATGTCTTTAAAAATTCCTAAAATATATCATTTTCCCACACCGTTTTCTTTCCTCTTCTTTAAAGGAAAAGCTGTGAGTACCACATAGCTCTTGAAATTGTCTTCTTGGAAGGTTGCCCTCTTTTGAAATTTTTGCTCCATTTTTGATCCCAGGATTTATTTGGAGGGCAGGTGTCATTTACAGAATGGCAAGTTGGTGAATATTTAGTGACCTTTAGCAGTGGGTTGAAAGCTGCTGTTGTGGGAAATGGCCACAAGGAGGCAGCATTTCTCCATTCCCAAATCTGAGTACTAGGGCAGCAGAGCCTTTCTGGAAGTCGTGTTCCTAGGTTGTAAATTAGAATGGAATGTGCCAGGAGAAACCCCCATAAGTTTAGGTCTCATTACTTCTTGTTTTTGTTAATTTTTTTAATCGGGGTAAGGACTAGAATATTGTTTGTCCTAGGGGTACACAATCTGGTTCATTTGTACATTATATATGTCTACTCTACAGATCCTCTTCCCATGTAAAATATTACAGAGTGTTCTGTAGACCTCCCTTGCTATATGGTCGGTCGTTTTGAAATATGTATATAATATGTATTTGGATATGTATAGTAACACTAATCTCATTTATCCATTCCCCCCACCTTTCCTTTTAGATGAGCATAGTTGGTTTTCTAAGTCTGTGAGTGTCTTTCTCTGTGGAAATATGTTCATTTGTGTCAGTGATTAGATAACGCCTCTAAGGGATATCATAGGATATAGGTCTTTTGCTTTCCTACTTACCTCATGTTTTGTGATTATCTCCAGGCTCATCTCTGGTGCCTCAAAGAGCAGTGTTTCATTGTTTTCCATGGCTAATATTCCATTGTGTACATGGACTCCTTCTTCTTTATCCATTCACCTGTTGATGGACATTTTGGTTGCTTCCCATCTTGGCTATTTTGAATAAGGCTGCAGTGCAGCCTTTGCAGCCTGTGTCTTTTCGATCCTGGTCTTCTCAGGTGAGAGGCCCAGTGGTGTGCCTGTTGCATTGAGTGGTACCTCAATTTTCCCTTTTCAACGCAGTTCCTTTTGGTACTCCTTACTGGCTGTTAACCACTTTACATCTCACCAGCACCTAGAGGTTACACAGTTCTCTACAACCCCGTCAGCATTTATTGTTGGTAGACTTTTTGCTGACGGTCAGTCGACAGGTGTGAGTTGAAACCTTTTGGTTGATTAGATTGCATGAGTCTAATCATTCCTGAGGTTGAGCTTTTACCCATTTTCCTGTTTTTTTGTTTAAAGAGAGTGAGGAATACTTACCTCTGCATACTATCTTCTTGAAACATTCGCCTGTTTTGAATTTCTTTTGTCCATTCCCCACCTGAGCACAATTTTTGACGGCAGGTGTCCTTTACAGCCCTGAGCCCTTGTGAATTTTAAGTGACCAGTAGCTGTGGGTTTCAAGCTGCTCTTGCGGGAAACGGCCACAAGGGGGCAGCATTTCTCCTTTACCAAATCTGGTCACTAGGGCAACAGAGCCTTAATGGAAGTCGTGTTCTAGGTTGTAAAGTACAATGGAATGTGCCGGGAAAAAGCCCTTTAAGTGTATGTGTCATTTCTTCTTGTTTGTATTTTTAACAAAATTTTTATTCTTTATCACAGCAAATTCGATTACAATGGTTTGTTTGGTCTAGGTGTGCAAGATGTGGTTCCTTCACACATATACATATATCTATTCTTCTTTGGAATCTTTTCCCGTGTAGGTTATGACACAATGTTGAGTAGTCTTCTCTTGGTATTCTGTAGGTCTTTGGTGATTATATATTTCACGTGTGTTTGTATATCTCTGTTCACCTCAATATGGTAATGTACCCAATCCTCACACCTTTCCATTTGGTGAACCTTAAGTTTTTGTACTGAATCTGTGATTGCCTTTCTCTGTGGAAGTATCTTCGTTTGTATCAATTTTTAGGTAACACCTCTATGTGGTATGATAGGATATGTGTCTTTCGCTTTCTCACTTACTCCAAGTTGCGTGATTACTTCTAGAGTCATCTATGGTGCTGCAAATGGCATTGTTTCATTTTATCGCTAGCTCATAATGCATCTGTACATGTAGCAGTTCTTCTTTGTCCACCCATCTGTCGGTGGACTTTTTGGTGACTTCCATATCTTGGCTATGGTAATACTGTGCAATGCAGATTTGCCTGCCTCTTTCTTTCCAATTCTGTCTTCTTAGGTTATAGGTCCAGGAATAAGCCTCTGGATCGTACGGTAGCTCAATGTTTACCTTTTAACGGCACCTCCACTCTGCTCTCATGAGTGGCTCTCTCCAGGTTACATCCCACTTAAAGTGGAGGGTTTGCATTTCTCCACAGCACCTTCAGGATTTATTCTTTGTGGTTTTTTACTGATGGTTATTCTGACTGGTGTGAGCTGATACGTCTTTGTGGCTGAATTTGCATGTGTCTCATGATCCATTAAAACTGAGCTTTAAGGCAGGTCCTTTTCATTTTTCAGGCTGTGAGTACCGCTTAGTTCTTCAAAGTGTTTTCTTAAAGTATGTATGTCATAATTTTAAAATTTTTTGGCCATTACCTCCCTGAAGACATTTTGCGGTGACCATTAGCACAGGCTTAAACCTGCGTTTGCAGGTAACGGCCAGAGGGTGGCAGTCTTTCTACGTTCCCCATGCTGGTACTAGGGCAACAGGCCTTCCGGCCAGTGGTGTTCCTCGGTTATAAATTAGAGTGGATTGTGCCTGAAGAAACCCACAAATGCTGATGTCTCCTTACTTATGTTTGTCTTTTAAATTTACCTTATATTTATTATTGGAGCAATATTACATTGTGTACATGGAACAGTTCTTCTTGGTGCGTTCCTCTGTTGATGGACATTTTCATTGCTTCCAAATGTTGGCTATGGTCAATATGGCTGGAGTGCAGGATTGCCAGCCTGTGACGTTTTGATTCTCATTTTCTCAGGGGATAGGCCCAGCAGTGGGTATGACTGATTGACGGGTAGCTCAGTGTTTACCTTTTCAAGGCACTTCCATTGTGTTTTCATTAGTGGCTCTTACCACGTCCCCCTTAGGGCCGAGTGTACGCATTCCTCCACAGTCCCTTCAGCATTTATTTTTTGAAACATTTTTGCTGATGGCCATTCTGACTGCTGTGAGCTGATAGGTTTTTGTAATTTGGGTTTGCATGTCTTTAAAAATTCCTAAAATATATCATTTTCCCACACCTTTTTCTTTCCTCTTCTTTAAAGGAAAAGCTGTGAGTACCACATAGCTCTTGAAATTGTCTTCTTGGAAGGTTGCCCTCTTTTGAAATTTTTGCTCCATTTTTGATCCCAGGATTTATTTGGAGGGCAGGTTTCATTTACAGAATGGCAAGTTGGTGAATATTTAGTGACCTTTAGCAGTGGGTTGAAAGCTGCTGTTGTGGGAAATGGCCACAAGGAGGCAGCATTTCTCCATTCCCAAATCTGAGTACTAGGGCAGCAGAGCCTTTCTGGAAGTCGTGTTCCTAGGTTGTAAATTAGAATGGAATGTGCCAGGAGAAACCCCCATAAGTTTAGGTCTCATTACTTCTTGTTTTTGTTAATTTTTTTAATCGGGGTAAGGACTAGAATATTGTTTGTCCTAGGGGTACACAATCTGGTTCAATTGTACATTATATATGTCTACTCTACAGATCCTCTTCCCATGTGAAATATTACAGAGTGTTCTGTAGACCTCCCTTGCTATATGGTCGGTCGTTTTGAAATATGTATATAATATGTATTTGGATATGTATAGTAACACTAATCTCATTTATCCATTCCCCCCACCTTTCCTTTTAGATGAGCATAGTTGGTTTTCTAAGTCTGTGAGTGTCTTTCTCTGTGGAAATATGTTCATTTGTGTCAGTGATTAGATAACGCCTCTAAGGGATATCATAGGATATAGGTCTTTTGCTTTCCGACTTACCTCATGTTTTGTGATTATCTCCAGGCTCATCTCTGGTGCCTCAAAGAGCAGTGTTTCATTGTTTTCCATGGCTAATATTCCACTGTGTACATGGACTCCTTCTTCTTTATCCATTCACCTGTTGATGGACATTTTGGTTGCTTCCCATCTTGGCTATTTTGAATAAGGCTGCAGTGCAGCCTTTGCAGCCTGTGTCTTTTCGATCCTGGTCTTCTCAGGTGAGTGGCCCAGTGGTGTGCCTGTTGCATTGAGTGGTACCTCAATTTTCCCTTTTCAACGCAGTTCCTTTTGGTACTCCTTACTGGCTGTTAACCACTTTACATCTCACCAGCACCTAGAGGTTACACAGTTCTCTACAACCCCGTCAGCATTTATTGTTGGTAGACTTTTTGCTGACGGTCAGTCGACAGGTGTGAGTTGAAACCTTTTGGTTGATTAGATTGCATGAGTCTAATCATTCCTGAGGTTGAGCTTTTACCCATTTTCCTGTTTTTTTGTTTAAAGAGAGTGAGGAATACTTACCTCTGCATACTATCTTCTTGAAACATTCGCCTGTTTTGAATTTCTTTTGTCCATTCCCCACCTGAGCACAATTTTTGACGGCAGGTGTCCTTTACAGCCCTGAGCCCTTGTGAATTTTAAGTGACCAGTAGCTGTGGGTTTAAAGCTGCTCTTGCGGGAAACGGCCACAAGGGGGCAGCATTTCTCCTTTACCAAATCTGGTCACTAGGGCAACAGAGCCTTAATGGAAGTCGTGTTCTAGGTTGTAAAGTACAATGGAATGTGCCGGGAAAAAGCCCTTTAAGTGTATGTGTCATTCCTTCTTGTTTGTATTTTTAACAAAATTTTTATTCTTTATCACAGCAAATTCGATTACAATGGTTTGTTTGGTCTAGGTGTGCAAGACATGGTTCCTTCACACATATACATATATCTATTCTTCTTTGGAATCTTTTCCCGTGTAGGTTATGAAACAATGTTGAGTAGTCTTCTCTTGGTATTCTGTAGGTCTTTGGTGATTATATATTTCACGTGTGTTTGTATATCTCTGTTCACCTCAATATGGTAATGTACCCAATCCTCACACCTTTCCATTTGGTGAACCTTAAGTTTTTGTACTGAATCGGTGATTGCCTTTCTCTGTGGAAGTATCTTCGTTTGTATCAATTTTTAGGTAACACCTCTATGTGGTATGATAGGATATGGGTCTTTCGTTTTCTCACTTATTCCAAGTTGCGTGATTACTTCTAGAGTCATCTATGGTGCTGCAAATGGCATTGCTTCATTTTATCGCTAGCTCATAATCCATCTGTACATGTAGCAGTTCTTCTTTGTCCACCCATCTGTCGGTGGACTTTTTGGTGACTTCCATATCTTGGCTATGGTAATACTGTGCAATGCAGATTTGCCTGCCTCTTTCTTTCCAATTCTGTCTTCTTAGGTTATAGGTCCAGGAATAAGCCTCTGGATCGTACGGTAGCTCAATGTTTACCTTTTAACGGCACCTCCACTCTGCTCTCATGAGTGGCTCTCTCCAGGTTACATCCCACTTAAAGTGGAGGGTTTGCATTTCTCCACAGCACCTTCAGCATTTATTCTTTGTGGTTTTTTACTGATGGTTATTCTGACTGGTGTGAGCTGATACGTCTTTGTGGCTGAATTTGCATGTGTCTCATGATCCATTAAAACTGAGCTTTAAGGCAGGTCCTTTTCATTTTTCAGGCTGTGAGTACCGCTTAGTTCTTCAAAGTGTTTTCTTAAAGTATGTATGTCATAATTTTAAAATTTTTTGGCCATTACCTCCCTGAAGACATTTTGCGGTGACCATTAGCACAGGCTTAAACCTGCGTTTGCAGGTAACGGCCAGAGGGTGGCAGTCTTTCTACGTTCCCCATGCTGGTACTAGGGCAACAGGCCTTCCGGCCAGTGGTGTTCCTCGGTTATAAATTAGAGTGGAATGTGCCTGAAGAAACCCACAAATGCTGATGTCTCCTTACTTATGTTTGTCTTTTAAATTTACCTTATATTTATTATTGGAGCAATATTACATTGTGTACATGGAAGAGTTCTTCTTGGTGCGTTCCTCTGTTGATGGACATTTTCATTGCTTCCAAATGTTGGCTATGGTCAATATGGCTGGAGTGCAGGGTTGCCAGCCTGTGACGTTTTGATTCTCATTTTCTCAGGGGATAGGCCCAGCAGTGGGTATGACTGATTGACGGGTAGCTCAGTGTTTACCTTTTCAAGGCACTTCCATTGTGTTTTCATTAGTGGCTCTTACCACGTCCCCCTTAGGGCCGAGTGTACGCATTCCTCCACAGTCCCTTCAGCATTTATTTTTTGAAACATTTTTGCTGATGGCCATTCTGACTGCTGTGAGCTGATAGGGTTTTGTAATTTGGGTTTGCATGTCTTTAAAAATTCCTAAAATATATCATTTTCCCACACCTTTTCTTTCCTCTTTAAAGGAAAAGCTGTGAGTACCACATAGCTCTTGAAATTTTCTTCTTGGAAGGTTGCCCTCTTTTGAAATTTTTGCTCCATTTTTGATCCCAGGATTTATTTGGAGGGCAGGTGTCATTTACAGAATGGCAAGTTGGTGAATATTTAGTGACCTTTAGCAGTGGGTTGAAAGCTGCTGTTGTGGGAAATGGCCACAAGGAGGCAGCATTTCTCCATTCCCAAATCTGAGTACTAGGGCAGCAGAGCCTTTCTGGAAGTCGTGTTCCTAGGTTGTAAATTAGAATGGAATGTGCCAGGAGAAACCCCCATAAGTTTAGGTCTCATTACTTCTTGTTTTTGTTAATTTTTTTAATCGGGGTAAGGACTAGAATATTGTTTGTCCTAGGGGTACACAATCTGGTTCATTTGTACATTATATATGTCTACTCTACAGATCCTCTTCCCATGTAAAATATTACAGAGTGTTCTGTAGACCTCCCTTGCTATATGGTCGGTCGTTTTGAAATATGTATATAATATGTATTTGGATATGTATAGTAACACTAATCTCATTTATCCATTCCCCCCACCTTTCCTTTTAGATGAGCATAGTTGGTTTTCTAAGTCTGTGAGTGTCTTTCTCTGTGGAAATATGTTCATTTGTGTCAGTGATTAGATAACGCCTCTAAGGGATATCATAGGATATAGGTCTTTTGCTTTCCGACTTACCTCATGTTTTGTGATTATCTCCAGGCTCATCTCTGGTGCCTCAAAGAGCAGTGTTTCATTGTTTTCCATGGCTAATATTCCATTGTGTACATGGACTCCTTCTTCTTTATCCATTCACCTGTTGATGGACATTTTGGTTGCTTCCCATCTTGGCTATTTTGAATAAGGCTGCAGTGCAGCATTTGCAGCCTGTGTCTTTTCGATCCTGGTCTTCTCAGGTGAGAGGCCCAGTGGTGTGCCTGCTGGATTGAATGGTACCTCAGTTTTCACTTTTCAACGCAGTTCCTTTCGGTAGTCATTATTGGCTGTTAACCACTTTCCTTCCCACCAGCACCTAGAGGTTACACAGTTCTCTACAACCCCGTCAGCATTTATTGTTGGTAGACTTTTTGCTGACGGTCAGTCGACAGGTGTGATTTGAAACCTTTTGGTTGATTAGATTGCATGAGTCTAATAATTCCTGAGGTTGAGCTTTTACCCATTTTCCTGTTTTTTTGTTTAAAGAGAGTGAGGAATACTTACCTCTGCATACTATCTTCTTGAAACATTCGCCTGTTTTGAATTTCTTTTGTCCATTCCCCACCTGAGCACAATTTTTGACGGCAGGTGTCCTTTACAGCCCTGAGCCCTTGTGAATTTTAAGTGACCAGTAGCTGTGGGTTTAAAGCTGCTCTTGCGGGAAACGGCCACAAGGGGGCAGCATTTCTCCTTTACCAAAGCTGGTCACTAGGGCAACAGAGCCTTAATGGAAGTCGTGTTCTAGGTTGTAAAGTACAATGGAATGTGCCGGGAAAAAGCCCTTTAAGTGTATGTGTCATTCCTTCTTGTTTGTATTTTTAACAAAATTTTTATTCTTTATCACAGCAAATTCGATTACAATGGTTTGTTTGGTCTAGGTGTGCAAGACGTGGTTCCTTCACACATATACATATATCTATTCTTCTTTGGAATCTTTTCCCGTGTAGGTTATGACACAATGTTGAGTAGTCTTCTCTTGGTATTCTGTAGGTCTTTGGTGATTATATATTTCACGTGTGTTTGTGTATCTCTGTTCACCTCAATATGGTAATGTACCCAATCCTCACACGTTTCCATTTGGTGAACCTTAAGTTTTTGTACTGAATCTGTGATTGCCTTTCTCTGTGGAAGTATCTTCGTTTGTATCAATTTTTAGGTAACACCTCTATGTGGTATGATAGGATATGTGTCTTTCGTTTTCTCACTTATTCCAAGTTGCGTGATTACTTCTAGAGTCATCTATGGTGCTGCAAATGGCATTGCTTCATTTTATCGCTAGCTCATAATCCATCTGTACATGTAGCAGTTCTTCTTTGTCCACCCATCTGTCGGTGGACTTTTTGGTGACTTCCATATCTTGGCTATGGTAATACTGTGCAATGCAGATTTGCCTGCCTCTTTCTTTCCAATTCTGTCTTCTTAGGTTATAGGTCCAGGAATAAGCCTCTGGATCGTACGGTAGCTCAATGTTTACCTTTTAACGGCACCTCCACTCTGCTCTCATGAGTGGCTCTCTCCAGGTTACATCCCACTTAAAGTGGAGGGTTTGCATTTCTCCACAGCACCTTCAGCATTTATTCTTTGTGGTTTTTTACTGATGGTTATTCTGACTGGTGTGAGCTGATACATCTTTGTGGCTGAATTTGCATGTGTCTCATGATCCATTAAAACTGAGCTTTAAGGCAGGTCCTTTTCATTTTTCAGGCTGTGAGTACCGCTTAGTTCTTCAAAGTGTTTTCTTAAAGTATGTATGTCATAATTTTAAAATTTTTTGGCCATTACCTCCCTGAAGACATTTTGCGGTGACCATTAGCACAGGCTTAAACCTGCGTTTGCAGGTAACGGCCAGAGGGTGGCGGTCTTTCTACGTTCCCCGTGCTGGTACTAGGGCAACAGGCCTTCCGGCCAGTGGTGTTCCTCGGTTATAAATTAGAGTGGAATGTGCCTGAAGAAACCCACAAATGCTGATGTCTCCTTACTTATGTTTGTCTTTTAAATTTACCTTATATTTATTATTGGAGCAATATTACATTGTGTACATGGAAGAGTTCTTCTTGGTGCGTTCCTCTGTTGATGGACATTTTCATTGCTTCCAAATGTTGGCTATGGTCAATATGGCTGGAGTGCAGGATTGCCAGCCTGTGACGTTTTGATTCTCATTTTCTCAGGGGATAGGCCCAGCAGTGGGTATGACTGATTGACGGGTAGCTCAGTGTTTACCTTTTCAAGGCACTTCCATTGTGTTTTCATTAGTGGCTCTTACCACGTCCCCCTTAGGGCCGAGTGTACGCATTCCTCCACAGTCCCTTCAGCATTTATTTTTTGAAACATTTTTGCTGATGGCCATTCTGACTGCTGTGAGCTGATAGGTTTTTGTAATTTGGGTTTGCATGTCTTTAAAAATTCCTAAAATATATCATTTTCCCACACCTTTTTCTTTCCTCTTCTTTAAAGGAAAAGCTGTGAGTACCACATAGCTCTTGAAATTGTCTTCTTGGAAGGTTGCCCTCTTTTGAAATTTTTGCTCCATTTTTGATCCCAGGATTTATTTGGAGGGCAGGTGTCATTTACAGAATGGCAAGTTGGTGAATATTTAGTGACCTTTAGCAGTGGGTTGAAAGCTGCTGTTGTGGGAAATGGCCACAAGGAGGCAGCATTTCTCCATTCCCAAATCTGAGTACTAGGGCAGCAGAGCCTTTCTGGAAGTCGTGTTCCTAGGTTGTAAATTAGAATGGAATGTGCCAGGAGAAACCCCCATAAGTTTAGGTCTCATTACTTCTTGTTTTTGTTAATTTTTTTAATCGGGGTAAGGACTAGAATATTGTTTGTCCTAGGGGTACACAATCTGGTTCATTTGTACATTATATATGTCTACTCTACAGATCCTCTTCCCATGTAAAATATTACAGAGTGTTCTGTAGACCTCCCTTGCTATATGGTCGGTCGTTTTGAAATATGTATATAATATGTATTTGGATATGTATAGTAACACTAATCTCATTTATCCATTCCCCCCACCTTTCCTTTTAGATGAGCATAGTTGGTTTTCTAAGTCTGTGAGTGTCTTTCTCTGTGGAAATATGTTCATTTGTGTCAGTGATTAGATAACGCCTCTAAAGGATATCATAGGATATAGGTCTTTTGCTTTCCGACTTACCTCATGTTTTGTGATTATCTCCAGGCTCATCTCTGGTGCCTCAAAGAGCAGTGTTTCATTGTTTTCCATGGCTAATATTCCATTGTGTACATGGACTCCTTCTTCTTTATCCATTCACCTGTTGATGGACATTTTGGTTGCTTCCCATCTTGGCTATTTTGAATAAGGCTGCAGTGCAGCATTTGCAGCCTGTGTCTTTTCGATCCTGGTCTTCTCAGGTGAGAGGCCCAGTGGTGTGCCTGCTGGATTGAATGGTACCTCAGTTTTCACTTTTCAACGCAGTTCCTTTCGGTGGTCATTATTGGCTGTTAACCACTTTCCATCCCACCAGCACCTAGAGGTTACACAGTTCTCTACAACCCCGTCAGCATTTATTGTTGGTAGACTTTTTGCTGACGGTCAGTCGACAGGTGTGAGTTGGAACCTTTTGGTTGATTAGATTGCATGAGTCTAATAATTCCTGAGGTTGAGCTTTTACCCATTTTCCTGTTTTTTTGTTTAAAGAGAGTGAGGAATACTTACCTCTGCATACTATCTTCTTGAAACATTCGCCTGTTTTGAATTTCTTTTGTCCATTCCCCACCTGAGCACAATTTTTGACGGCAGGTGTCCTTTACAGCCCTGAGCCCTTGTGAATTTTAAGTGACCAGTAGCTGTGGGTTTAAAGCTGCTCTTGCGGGAAACGGCCACAAGGGGGCAGCATTTCTCCTTTACCAAATCTGGTCACTAGGGCAACAGAGCCTTAATGGAAGTCGTGTTCTAGGTTGTAAATTACAATGGAATGTGCCGGGAAAAAGCCCTTTAAGTTTATGTGTCATTCCTTCTTGTTTGTATTTTTAACAAAATTTTTATTCTTTATCACAGCAAATTCGATTACAATGGTTTGTTTGGTCTAGGTGTGCAAGACGTGGTTCCTTCACACATATACATATATCTATTTTCTTTGGAATCTTTTCCCGTGTAGGTTATGACACAATGTTGAGTAGTCTTCTCTTGGTATTCTGTAGGTCTTTGGTGATTATATATTTCACGTGTGTTTGTATATCTCTGTTCACCTCAATATGGTAATGTACCCAATCCTCACACGTTTCCATTTGGTGAACCTTAAGTTTTTGTACTGAATCGGTGATTGCCTTTCTCTGTGGAAGTATCTTCGTTTGTATCAATTTTTAGGTAACACCTCTATGTGGTATGATAGGATATGGGTCTTTCGTTTTCTCACTTATTCCAAGTTGCGTGATTACTTCTAGAGTCATCTATGGTGCTGCAAATGGCATTGCTTCATTTTATCGCTAGCTCATAATCCATCTGTACATGTAGCAGTTCTTCTTTGTCCACCCATCTGTCGGTGGACTTTTTGGTGACTTCCATATCTTGGCTATGGTAATACTGTGCAATGCAGATTTGCCTGCCTCTTTCTTTCCAATTCTGTCTTCTTAGGTTATAGGTCCAGGAATAAGCCTCTGGATCGTACGGTAGCTCAATGTTTACCTTTTAACGGCACCTCCACTCTGCTCTCATGAGTGGCTCTCTCCAGGTTACATCCCACTTAAAGTGGAGGGTTTGCATTTCTCCACAGCACCTTCAGCATTTATTCTTTGTGGTTTTTTACTGATGGTTATTCTGACTGGTGTGAGCTGATACGTCTTTGTGGCTGAATTTGCAAGTGTCTCATGATCCATTAAAACTGAGCTTTAAGGCAGGTCCTTTTCATTTTTCAGGCTGTGAGTACCGCTTAGTTCTTCAAAGTGTTTTCTTAAAGTATGTATGTCACAATTTTAAAATTTTTTGGCCATTACCTCCCTGAAGACATTTTGCGGTGACCATTAGCACAGGCTTAAACCTGCGTTTGCAGGTAACGGCCAGAGGGTGGCGGTCTTTCTACGTTCCCCGTGCTGGTACTAGGGCAACAGGCCTTCCGGCCAGTGGTGTTCCTCGGTTATAAATTAGAGTGGAATGTGCCTGAAGAAACCCACAAATGCTGATGTCTCCTTACTTATGTTTGTCTTTTAAATTTACCTTATATTTATTATTGGAGCAATATTACATTGTGTACATGGAAGAGTTCTTCTTGGTGCGTTCCTCTGTTGATGGACATTTTCATTGCTTCCAAATGTTGGCTATGGTCAATATGGCTGGAGTGCAGGATTGCCAGCCTGTGACGTTTTGATTCTCATTTTCTCAGGGGATAGGCCCAGCAGTGGGTATGACTGATTGACGGGTAGCTCAGTGTTTACCTTTTCAAGGCACTTCCATTGTGTTTTCATTAGTGGCTCTTACCACGTCCCCCTTAGGGCCGAGTGTACGCATTCCTCCACAGTCCCTTCAGCATTTATTTTTTGAAACATTTTTGCTGATGGCCATTCTGACTGCTGTGAGCTGATAGGGTTTTGTAATTTGGGTTTGCATGTCTTTAAAAATTCCTATAATATATCATTTTCCCACACCTTTTTCTTTCCTCTTTAAAGGAAAAGCTGTGAGTACCACATAGCTCTTGAAATTGTCCTCTTGGAAGGTTGCCCTCTTTTGAAATTTTTGCTCCATTTTTGATCCCAGGATTTATTTGGAGGGCAGGTGTCATTTACAGAATTGCAAGTTGGTGAATATTTAGTGACCTTTAGCAGTGGGTTGAAAGCTGCTGTTGTGGGAAATGGCCAAAAGGAGGCAGCATTTCTCCATTCCCAAATCTGAGTACTAGGGCAGCAGAGCCTTTCTGGAAGTCGTGTTCCTAGGTTGTAAATTAGAATGGAATGTGCCAGGAGAAACCCCCATAAGTTTAGGTCTCATTGCTTTTTGTTTTTGTTAATTTTTTTAATCGGGGTAAGGACTAGAATATTGTTTGTCCTAGGGGTACACAATCTGGTTCATTTGTACATTATATATGTCTACTCTACAGATCCTCTTCCCATGTAAAATATTACAGAGTGTTCTGTAGACCTCCCTTGCTATATGGTCGGTCGTTTTGAAATATGTATATAATATGTATTTGGATATGTGTAGTAACACTAATCTCATTTATCCATTCCCCCCACCTTTCCTTTTAGATGATCATAGTTGGTTTTCTAAGTCTGTGAGTGTCTTTCTCTGTGGAAATATGTTCATTTGTGTCAGTGATTAGATAACGCCTCTAAGGGATATCATAGGATATAGGTCTTTTGCTTTCCGACTTACCTCATGTTTTGTGATTATCTCCAGGCTCATCTCTGGTGCCTCAAAGAGCAGTGTTTCATTGTTTTCCATGGCTAATATTCCATTGTGTACATGGACTCCTTCTTCTTTATCCATTCACCTGTTGATGGACATTTTGGTTGCTTCCCATCTTGGCTATTTTGAATAAGGCTGCAGTGCAGCCTTTGCAGCCTGTGTCTTTTCGATCCTGGTCTTCTCAGGTGAGAGGCCCAGTGGTGTGCCTGCTGGATTGAATGGTACCTCAGTTTTCACTTTTCAACGCAGTTCCTTTCGGTGGTCATTATTGGCTGTTAACCACTTTCCATCCCACCAGCACCTAGAGGTTACACAGTTCTCTAAAACCCCGTCAGCATTTATTGTTGGTAGACTTTTTGCTGACGGTCAGTCGACAGGTGTGAGTTGGAACCTTTTGGTTGATTAGATTGCATGAGTCTAATAATTCCTGAGGTTGAGCTTTTACCCATTTTCCTGTTTTTTTGTTTAAAGAGAGTGAGGAATACTTACCTCTGCATACTATCTTCTTGAAACATTCGCCTGTTTTGAATTTCTTTTGTCCATTCCCCACCTGAGCACAATTTTTGACGGCAGGTGTCCTTTACAGCCCTGAGCCCTTGTGAATTTTAAGTGACCAGTAGCTGTGGGTTTAAAGCTGCTCTTGCGGGAAACGGCCACAAGGGGGCAGCATTTCTCCTTTACCAAATCTGGTCACTAGGGCAACAGAGCCTTAATGGAAGTCGTGTTCTAGGTTGTAAATTACAATGGAATGTGCCGGGAAAAAGCCCTTTAAGTTTATGTGTCATTCCTTCTTGTTTGTATTTTTAACAAAATTTTTATTCTTTATCACAGCAAATTCGATTACAATGGTTTGTTTGGTCTAGGTGTGCAAGACGTGGTTCCTTCACACATATACATATATCTATTTTCTTTGGAATCTTTTCCCGTGTAGGTTATGACACAATGTTGAGTAGTCTTCTCTTGGTATTCTGTAGGTCTTTGGTGATTATATATTTCACGTGTGTTTGTATATCTCTGTTCACCTCAATATGGTAATGTACCCAATCCTCACACGTTTCCATTTGGTGAACCTTAAGTTTTTGTACTGAATCGGTGATTGCCTTTCTCTGTGGAAGTATCTTCGTTTGTATCAATTTTTAGGTAACACCTCTATGTGGTATGATAGGATATGGGTCTTTCGTTTTCTCACTTATTCCAAGTTGCGTGATTACTTCTAGAGTCATCTATGGTGCTGCAAATGGCATTGCTTCATTTTATCGCTAGCTCATAATCCATCTGTACATGTAGCAGTTCTTCTTTGTCCACCCATCTGTCGGTGGACTTTTTGGTGACTTCCATATCTTGGCTATGGTAATACTGTGCAATGCAGATTTGCCTGCCTCTTTCTTTCCAATTCTGTCTTCTTAGGTTATAGGTCCAGGAATAAGCCTCTGGATCGTACGGTAGCTCAATGTTTACCTTTTAACGGCACCTCCACTCTGCTCTCATGAGTGGCTCTCTCCAGGTTACATCCCACTTAAAGTGGAGGGTTTGCATTTCTCCACAGCACCTTCAGCATTTATTCTTTGTGGTTTTTTACTGATGGTTATTCTGACTGGTGTGAGCTGATACGTCTTTGTGGCTGAATTTGCAAGTGTCTCATGATCCATTAAAACTGAGCTTTAAGGCAGGTCCTTTTCATTTTTCAGGCTGTGAGTACCGCTTAGTTCTTCAAAGTGTTTTCTTAAAGTATGTATGTCACAATTTTAAAATTTTTTGGCCATTACCTCCCTGAAGACATTTTGCGGTGACCATTAGCACAGGCTTAAACCTGCGTTTGCAGGTAACGGCCAGAGGGTGGCGGTCTTTCTACGTTCCCCGTGCTGGTACTAGGGCAACAGGCCTTCCGGCCAGTGGTGTTCCTCGGTTATAAATTAGAGTGGAATGTGCCTGAAGAAACCCACAGATGCTGATGTCTCCTTACTCATGTTTGCCTTTTAAATTTACCTTATATTTATTATTGGAGCAAGATTACATTGTGTACATGGAACAGTTCTTCTTGGTGCGTTCCTCTGTTGATGGAGATTTTCATTGCTTCCAAATGTTGGCTATGGTCAATATGGCTGGAGTGCAGGATTGCCAGCCTGTGACGTTTTGATTCTCATTTTCTCAGGGGATAGGCCCAGCAGTGGGTATGACTGATTGACGGGTAGCTCAGTGTTTACCTTTTCAAGGCACTTCCATTGTCTTTTCATTAGTGGCTCTTACCACGTCCCCCTTAGGGCCGAGTGTACGCATTCCTCCACAGTCCCTTCAGCATGTATTTTTTGAAACGTTTTTGCTGATGGCCATTCTGACTGCTGTGAGCTGATAGGTTTTTGTAATTTGGGTTTGCATGTCTTTAAAGATTCCTAAAATATATCATTGTCCCACACCTTTTTCTTTTCTCTTTAAAGGAAAAGCTGTGAGTACAACATAGCTCTTGAAATTGTCTTCTTGGAAGGTTGCCCTCTTTTGAAATTTTGGCTCCATTTTTGATCCCAGGATTTATTTGGAGGGCAGGTGTCATTTACAGAATTGCAAGTTGGTGAATATTTAGTGACCTTTAGCAGTGGGTTGAAAGCTGCTGTTGTGGGAAATGGCCACAAGGAGGCAGCGTTTCTCCATTCCCAAATCTGAGTACTAGGGCAGCAGAGCCTTTCTGGAAGTCGTGGTCCTAGGTTGTAAATTAGAATGGAATGTGCCAGGAGAAACCCCCATAAGTTTAGGTCTCATTACTTCTTGTTTTTGTTATTTTTTTTTAATCGGGGTAAGGACTAGAATACTGTTTGTCCTAGGGGTACGCAATCTGGTTCATTTGTACATTATATATGTCTACTCTACAGAACCTCTTCCCATGTAAAATATTACAGAGTGTTCTGTAGACCTCCCTTGCTATATGGTCGGTCGTTTTGAAATATGTATATAAAATGCATTTGGATATGTATAGTAACACTAATCTCATTTATCCATTCCCCCCACCTTTCCTTTTAGATGAGCGTAGTTGGTTTTCTAAGTCTGTGAGTGTCTTTCTCTGTGGAAATATGTTCATTTGTGTCAGTGATTAGATAACGCCTCTAAGGGATATCATAGGTTATAGGTCTTTTGCTTTCCGACTTACCTCATGTTTTGTGATTATCTCCAGGCTCATCTCTGGTGCCTCAAAGAGCAGTGTTTCATTGTTTTCCATGGCTCATATTCCATTGTGTACATGGACTCCTTCTTCTTTATCCATTCACCTGTTGATGGACATTTTGGTTGCTTCCCATCTTGGCTATTTTGAATAAGGCTGCAGTGCAGCCTTTGCAGCCTGTGTCTTCTCGATCCTGGTCTTCTCAGGTGAGAGGCCCAGTGGTGTGCCTGCTGGATTGAATGGTACCTCAGTTTTTACTTTTCAACGCAGTTCCTTTCTGTACTCCTTACTGGCTGTTAACCACTTTACATCTCACCAGCACCTAGAGGTTACACAGTTCTCTACAACCCCATCAGCATTTATTGTTGGTAGACTTTTTGCTGACGGTCAGTCGACAGGTGTGAGTTGAAACCTTTTGGTTGATTAGATTGCATGAGTCTAATCATTCCTGAGGTTGAGCTTTTACCCATTTTCCTGTTTTTTTGTTTAAAGAGAGTGAGGAATACTTACCTCTGCATACTATCTTCTTGAAACATTCGCCTGTTTTGAGTTTCTTTTGTCCATTCCCTACCTGAGCACAATTTTTGACGGCAGGTGTCCTTTACAGCCCTGAGTCCTTGTGAATTTTAAGTGACCAGTAGCTGTGGGTTTAAAGCTGCTCTTGCGGGAAACGGCCACAAGGGGGCAGCATTTCTCCTTTACCAAATCTGGTCACTAGGGCAACAGAGCCTTAATGGAAGTCGTGTTCTAGGTTGTAGATTACAATGGAATGTGCCGGGAAAAAGCCCTTTAAGTGTATGTGTCATTCCTTCTTGTTTGTATTTTGATCAAAATTTTTATTCTTTATCACAGCAAATTCGATTACAATGGTTTGTTTGGTCTAGGTGTGCAAGATGTGGTTCCTTCGCACATATACATATATCTATTCTTCTTTGGAATCCTTTCCCGTGTAGGTTATGACACAATGTTGAGTAGTCTTCTCTTGGTATTCTGTAGGTCTTTGGTGATTATATATTTCACGTGTGTTTGTATATCTCTGTTCACCTCAATATGGTAATGTACCCAATCCTCACACCTTTCCATTTGGTGAACCATAAGTTTTTGTACTGAATCTGTGATTGCCTTTCTCTGTGGAAGTATCTTCGTTTGTATCAATTTTTAGGTAACACCTCTATGTGATATGATAGGATATGTGTCTTTCGCTTTCTCACTTACTCCAAGTTGCGTGATTACTTCTAGACTCATCTATGGTGCTGCAAATGGCATTGCTTCATTTTATCGCCAGCTCATAATCCATCTGTACATGTAGCAGTTCTTCTTTGTCCACCCATCTGTCGGTGGACTTTTTGGTGACTTCCATATCTTGGCTCTTGTAATACTGGGCAATGCAGATTTGCCTGCCTCTTTCTTTCCAATTCTGTCTTCTTAGGTTATAGGTCCAGGAATAAGCCTCCGGATCATACGGTAGCTCAATGTTTACCTTATAACGGCACCTCCACTCTGCTCTCACGAGTGGCTCTTTCCAGGTTACATCCCACTTAAAGTGGAGGGTTTGCATTTCTCCACAGCACCTTCAGCATTTATTCTTTGTGGTTTTTTACTGATGGTTATTCTGACTGGTGTGAGCTGATACGTCTTTGTGGTTGAATTTGCATGTGTCTCATGATCCATTAAAACTGAGCTTTAAGGCAGGTCCTTCTCATTTTTCAGGCTGTGAGTACAGCTTAGTTCTTCAAAGTGTTTTCTTAAAGTATGTGTCATATTGTAAATTTGTTTCGCCATTACCTCCCTGAAGACATTTTGCGGTGACCATTAGCACAGGCTTAAACCTGCGTTTGCAGGTAACGGCCAGAGGGTGGCAGTCTTTCTACGTTCCCCATGCTGGTACTAGGGCAACAGACCTTCCGGCCAGTGGTGTTCCTCGGTTATAAATTAGAGTGGAATGTGCCTGAAGAAACCCACAGATGCTGATGTCTCCTTACTCATGTTTGCCTTTTAAATTTACCTTATATTTATTATTGGAGCAAGATTACATTGTGTACATGGAACAGTTCTTCTTGGTGCGTTCCTCTGTTGATGGAGATTTTCATTGCTTCCAAATGTTGGCTATGGTCAATATGGCTGGAGTGCAGGATTGCCAGCCTGTGACGTTTTGATTCTCATTTTCTCAGGGGATAGGCCCAGCAGTGGGTATGACTGATTGACGGGTAGCTCAGTGTTTACCTTTTCAAGGCACTTCCATTGTGTTTTCATTAGTGGCTCTTACCACGTCCCCCTTAGGGCCGAGTGTACGCATTCCTCCACAGTCCCTTCAGCATGTATTTTTTGAAACGTTTTTGCTGATGGCCATTCTGACTGCTGTGAGCTGATAGGTTTTTGTAATTTGGGTTTGCATGTCTTTAAAGATTCCTAAAATATATCATTTTCCCCACCTTTTTCTTTTCTCTTTAAAGGAAAAGCTGTGAGTAAAACATAGCTCTTGAAATTGTCTTCTTGGAAGGTTGCCCTCTTTTGAAATTTTGGCTCCATTTTTGATCCCAGGATTTATTTGGAGGGCAGGTGTCATTTACAGAATTGCAAGTTGGTGAATATTTAGTGACCTTTAGCAGTGGGTTGAAAGCTGCTGTTGTGGGAAATGGCCACAAGGAGGCAGCGTTTCTCCATTCCCAAATCTGAGTACTAGGGCAGCAGAGCCTTTCTGGAAGTCGTGGTCCTAGGTTGTAAATTAGAATGGAACGTGCCAGGAGAAACCCCCATAAGTTTAGGTCTCATTACTTCTTGTTTTTGTTATTTTTTTTTAATCGGGGTAAGGACTAGAATACTGTTTGTCCTAGGGGTACGCAATCTGGTTCATTTGTACATTATATATGTCTACTCTACAGATCCTCTTCCCATGTAAAATATTACAGAGTGTTCTGTAGACCTCCCTTGCTATATGGTCGGTCGTTTTGAAATATGTATATAATATGCATTTGGATATGTATAGTAACACTAATCTCATTTATCCATTCCCCCCACCTTTCCTTTTAGATGAGCGTAGTTGGTTTTCTAAGTCTGTGAGTGTCTTTCTCTGTGGAAATATGTTCATTTGTGTCAGTGATTAGATAACGCCTCTAAGGGATATCATAGGTTATAGGTCTTTTGCTTTCCGACTTACCTCATGTTTTGTGATTATCTCCAGGCTCATCTCTGGTGCCTCAAAGAGCAGTGTTTCATTGTTTTCCATGGCTCATATTCCATTGTGTACATGGACTCCTTCTTCTTTATCCATTCACCTGTTGATGGACATTTTGGTTGCTTCCCATCTTGGCTATTTTGAATAAGGCTGCAGTGCAGCCTTTGCAGCCTGTGTCTTCTCGATCCTGGTCTTCTCAGGTGAGAGGCCCAGTGGTGTGCCTGCTGGATTGAATGGTACCTCAGTTTTTACTTTTCAACGCAGTTCCTTTCTGTACTCCTTACTGGCTGTTAACCACTTTACATCTCACCAGCACCTAGAGGTTACACAGTTCTCTACAACCCCATCAGCATTTATTGTTGGTAGACTTTTTGCTGACGGTCAGTCGACAGGTGTGAGTTGAAACCTTTTGGTTGATTAGATTGCATGAGTCTAATCATTCCTGAGGTTGAGCTTTTACCCATTTTCCTGTTTTTTTGTTTAAAGAGAGTGAGGAATACTTACCTCTGCATACTATCTTCTTGAAACATTCGCCTGTTTTGAGTTTCTTTTGTCCATTCCCTACCTGAGCACAATTTTTGACGGCAGGTGTCCTTTACAGCCCTGAGTCCTTGTGAATTTTAAGTGACCAGTAGCTGTGGGTTTAAAGCTGCTCTTGCGGGAAACGGCCACAAGGGGGCAGCATTTCTCCTTTACCAAATCTGGTCACTAGGGCAACAGAGCCTTAATGGAAGTCGTGTTCTAGGTTGTAGATTACAATGGAATGTGCCGGGAAAAAGCCCTTTAAGTGTATGTGTCATTCCTTCTTGTTTGTATTTTGATCAAAATTTTTATTCTTTATCACAGCAAATTCGATTACAATGGTTTGTTTGGTCTAGGTGTGCAAGATGTGGTTCCTTCGCACATATACATATATCTATTCTTCTTTGGAATCCTTTCCCGTGTAGGTTATGACACAATGTTGAGTAGTCTTCTCTTGGTATTCTGTAGGTCTTTGGTGATTATATATTTCACGTGTGTTTGTATATCTCTGTTCACCTCAATATGGTAATGTACCCAATCCTCACACCTTTCCATTTGGTGAACCATAAGTTTTTGTACTGAATCTGTGATTGCCTTTCTCTGTGGAAGTATCTTCGTTTGTATCAATTTTTAGGTAACACCTCTATGTGATATGATAGGATATGTGTCTTTCGCTTTCTCACTTACTCCAAGTTGCGTGATTACTTCTAGACTCATCTATGGTGCTGCAAATGGCATTGCTTCATTTTATCGCCAGCTCATAATCCATCTGTACATGTAGCAGTTCTTCTTTGTCCACCCATCTGTCGGTGGACTTTTTGGTGACTTCCATATCTTGGCTCTTGTAATACTGGGCAATGCAGATTTGCCTGCCTCTTTCTTTCCAATTCTGTCTTCTTAGGTTATAGGTCCAGGAATAAGCCTCCGGATCATACGGTAGCTCAATGTTTACCTTATAACGGCACCTCCACTCTGCTCTCACGAGTGGCTCTTTCCAGGTTACATCCCACTTAAAGTGGAGGGTTTGCATTTCTCCACAGCACCTTCAGCATTTATTCTTTGTGGTTTTTTACTGATGGTTATTCTGACTGGTGTGAGCTGATACGTCTTTGTGGTTGAATTTGCATGTGTCTCATGATCCATTAAAACTGAGCTTTAAGGCAGGTCCTTCTCATTTTTCAGGCTGTGAGTACAGCTTAGTTCTTCAAAGTGTTTTCTTAAAGTATGTGTCATATTGTAAATTTGTTTCGCCATTACCTCCCTGAAGACATTTTGCGGTGACCATTAGCACAGGCTTAAACCTGCGTTTGCAGGTAACGGCCAGAGGGTGGCAGTCTTTCTACGTTCCCCATGCTGGTACTAGGGCAACAGACCTTCCGGCCAGTGGTGTTCCTCGGTTATAAATTAGAGTGGAATGTGCCTGAAGAAACCCACAGATGCTGATGTCTCCTTACTCATGTTTGCCTTTTAAATTTACCTTATATTTATTATTGGAGCAAGATTACATTGTGTACATGGAACAGTTCTTCTTGGTGCGTTCCTCTGTTGATGGAGATTTTCATTGCTTCCAAATGTTGGCTATGGTCAATATGGCTGGAGTGCAGGATTGCCAGCCTGTGACGTTTTGATTCTCATTTTCTCAGGGGATAGGCCCAGCAGTGGGTATGACTGATTGACGGGTAGCTCAGTGTTTACCTTTTCAAGGCACTTCCATTGTCTTTTCATTAGTGGCTCTTACCACGTCCCCCTTAGGGCCGAGTGTACGCATTCCTCCACAGTCCCTTCAGCATGTATTTTTTGAAACGTTTTTGCTGATGGCCATTCTGACTGCTGTGAGCTGATAGGTTTTTGTAATTTGGGTTTGCATGTCTTTAAAGATTCCTAAAATATATCATTGTCCCACACCTTTTTCTTTTCTCTTTAAAGGAAAAGCTGTGAGTACAACATAGCTCTTGAAATTGTCTTCTTGGAAGGTTGCCCTCTTTTGAAATTTTTGCTCCATTTTTGATCCCAGGATTTATTTGGAGGGCAGGTGTCATTTACAGAATTGCAAGTTGGTGAATATTTAGTGACCTTTAGCAGTGGGTTGAAAGCTGCTGTTGTGGGAAATGGCCACAAGGAGGCAGCGTTTCTCCATTCCCAAATCTGAGTACTAGGGCAGCAGAGCCTTTCTGGAAGTCGTGGTCCTAGGTTGTAAATTAGAATGGAACGTGCCAGGAGAAACCCCCATAAGTTTAGGTCTCATTACTTCTTGTTTTTGTTATTTTTTTTTAATCGGGGTAAGGACTAGAATACTGTTTGTCCTAGGGGTACGCAATCTGGTTCATTTGTACATTATATATGTCTACTCTACAGAACCTCTTCCCATGTAAAATATTACAGAGTGTTCTGTAGACCTCCCTTGCTATATGGTCGGTCGTTTTGAAATATGTATATAATATGCATTTGGATATGTATAGTAACACTAATCTCATTTATCCATTCCCCCCACCTTTCCTTTTAGATGAGCGTAGTTGGTTTTCTAAGTCTGTGAGTGTCTTTCTCTGTGGAAATATGTTCATTTGTGTCAGTGATTAGATAACGCCTCTAAGGGATATCATAGGTTATAGGTCTTTTGCTTTCCGACTTACCTCATGTTTTGTGATTATCTCCAGGCTCATCTCTGGTGCCTCAAAGAGCAGTGTTTCATTGTTTTCCATGGCTCATATTCCATTGTGTACATGGACTCCTTCTTCTTTATCCATTCACCTGTTGATGGACATTTTGGTTGCTTCCCATCTTGGCTATTTTGAATAAGGCTGCAGTGCAGCCTTTGCAGCCTGTGTCTTCTCGATCCTGGTCTTCTCAGGTGAGAGGCCCAGTGGTGTGCCTGCTGGATTGAATGGTACCTCAGTTTTTACTTTTCAACGCAGTTCCTTTCTGTACTCCTTACTGGCTGTTAACCACTTTACATCTCACCAGCACCTAGAGGTTACACAGTTCTCTACAACCCCATCAGCATTTATTGTTGGTAGACTTTTTGCTGACGGTCAGTCGACAGGTGTGAGTTGAAACCTTTTGGTTGATTAGATTGCATGAGTCTAATCATTCCTGAGGTTGAGCTTTTACCCATTTTCCTGTTTTTTTGTTTAAAGAGAGTGAGGAATACTTACCTCTGCATACTATCTTCTTGAAACATTCGCCTGTTTTGAGTTTCTTTTGTCCATTCCCTACCTGAGCACAATTTTTGACGGCAGGTGTCCTTTACAGCCCTGAGTCCTTGTGAATTTTAAGTGACCAGTAGCTGTGGGTTTAAAGCTGCTCTTGCGGGAAACGGCCACAAGGGGGCAGCATTTCTCCTTTACCAAATCTGGTCACTAGGGCAACAGAGCCTTAATGGAAGTCGTGTTCTAGGTTGTAGATTACAATGGAATGTGCCGGGAAAAAGCCCTTTAAGTGTATGTGTCATTCCTTCTTGTTTGTATTTTGATCAAAATTTTTATTCTTTATCACAGCAAATTCGATTACAATGGTTTGTTTGGTCTAGGTGTGCAAGATGTGGTTCCTTCGCACATATACATATATCTATTCTTCTTTGGAATCCTTTCCCGTGTAGGTTATGACACAATGTTGAGTAGTCTTCTCTTGGTATTCTGTAGGTCTTTGGTGATTATATATTTCACGTGTGTTTGTATATCTCTGTTCACCTCAATATGGTAATGTACCCAATCCTCACACCTTTCCATTTGGTGAACCATAAGTTTTTGTACTGAATCTGTGATTGCCTTTCTCTGTGGAAGTATCTTCGTTTGTATCAATTTTTAGGTAACACCTCTATGTGATATGATAGGATATGTGTCTTTCGATTTCTCACTTACTCCAAGTTGCGTGATTACTTCTAGACTCATCTATGGTGCTGCAAATGGCATTGCTTCATTTTATCGCCAGCTCATAATCCATCTGTACATGTAGCAGTTCTTCTTTGTCCACCCATCTGTCGGTGGACTTTTTGGTGACTTCCATATCTTGGCTCTTGTAATACTGGGCAATGCAGATTTGCCTGCCTCTTTCTTTCCAATTCTGTCTTCTTAGGTTATAGGTCCAGGAATAAGCCTCCGGATCATACGGTAGCTCAATGTTTACCTTATAACGGCACCTCCACTCTGCTCTCACGAGTGGCTCTTTCCAGGTTACATCCCACTTAAAGTGGAGGGTTTGCATTTCTCCACAGCACCTTCAGCATTTATTCTTTGTGGTTTTTTACTGATGGTTATTCTGACTGGTGTGAGCTGATACGTCTTTGTGGTTGAATTTGCATGTGTCTCATGATCCATTAAAACTGAGCTTTAAGGCAGGTCCTTCTCATTTTTCAGGCTGTGAGTACAGCTTAGTTCTTCAAAGTGTTTTCTTAAAGTATGTGTCATATTGTAAATTTGTTTCGCCATTACCTCCCTGAAGACATTTTGCGGTGACCATTAGCACAGGCTTAAACCTGCGTTTGCAGGTAACGGCCAGAGGGTGGCAGTCTTTCTACGTTCCCCATGCTGGTACTAGGGCAACAGACCTTCCGGCCAGTGGTGTTCCTCGGTTATAAATTAGAGTGGAATGTGCCTGAAGAAACCCACAGATGCTGATGTCTCCTTACTCATGTTTGCCTTTTAAATTTACCTTATATTTATTATTGGAGCAAGATTACATTGTGTACATGGAACAGTTCTTCTTGGTGCGTTCCTCTGTTGATGGAGATTTTCATTGCTTCCAAATGTTGGCTATGGTCAATATGGCTGGAGTGCAGGATTGCCAGCCTGTGACGTTTTGATTCTCATTTTCTCAGGGGATAGGCCCAGCAGTGGGTATGACTGATTGACGGGTAGCTCAGTGTTTACCTTTTCAAGGCACTTCCATTGTGTTTTCATTAGTGGCTCTTACCACGTCCCCCTTAGGGCCGAGTGTACGCATTCCTCCACAGTCCCTTCAGCATGTATTTTTTGAAACGTTTTTGCTGATGGCCATTCTGACTGCTGTGAGCTGATAGGTTTTTGTAATTTGGGTTTGCATGTCTTTAAAGATTCCTAAAATATATCATTGTCCCACACCTTTTTCTTTTCTCTTTAAAGGAAAAGCTGTGAGTAAAACATAGCTCTTGAAATTGTCTTCTTGGAAGGTTGCCCTCTTTTGAAATTTTGGCTCCATTTTTGATCCCAGGATTTATTTGGAGGGCAGGTGTCATTTACAGAATTGCAAGTTGGTGAATATTTAGTGACCTTTAGCAGTGGGTTGAAAGCTGCTGTTGTGGGAAATGGCCACAAGGAGGCAGCGTTTCTCCATTCCCAAATCTGAGTACTAGGGCAGCAGAGCCTTTCTGGAAGTCGTGGTCCTAGGTTGTAAATTAGAATGGAACGTGCCAGGAGAAACCCCCATAAGTTTAGGTCTCATTACTTCTTGTTTTTGTTATTTTTTTTTAATCGGGGTAAGGACTAGAATACTGTTTGTCCTAGGGGTACGCAATCTGGTTCATTTGTACATTATATATGTCTACTCTACAGATCCTCTTCCCATGTAAAATATTACAGAGTGTTCTGTAGACCTCCCTTGCTATATGGTCGGTCGTTTTGAAATATGTATATAATATGCATTTGGATATGTATAGTAACACTAATCTCATTTATCCATTCCCCCCACCTTTCCTTTTAGATGAGCGTAGTTGGTTTTCTAAGTCTGTGAGTGTCTTTCTCTGTGGAAATATGTTCATTTGTGTCAGTGATTAGATAACGCCTCTAAGGGATATCATAGGATATAGGTCTTTTGCTTTCCGACTTACCTCATGTTTTGTGATTATCTCCAGGCTCATCTCTGGTGCCTCAAAGAGCAGTGTTTCATTGTTTTCCATGGCTCATATTCCATTGTGTACATGGACTCCTTCTTCTTTATCCATTCACCTGTTGATGGACATTTTGGTTGCTTCCCATCTTGGCTATTTTGAATAAGGCTGCAGTGCAGCCTTTGCAGCCTGTGTCTTCTCGATCCTGGTCTTCTCAGGTGAGAGGCCCAGTGGTGTGCCTGCTGGATTGAATGGTACCTCAGTTTTTACTTTTCAACGCAGTTCCTTTCTGTACTCCTTACTGGCTGTTAACCACTTTACATCTCACCAGCACCTAGAGGTTACACAGTTCTCTACAACCCCATCAGCATTTATTGTTGGTAGACTTTTTGCTGACGGTCAGTCGACAGGTGTGAGTTGAAACCTTTTGGTTGATTAGATTGCATGAGTCTAATCATTCCTGAGGTTGAGCTTTTACCCATTTTCCTGTTTTTTTGTTTAAAGAGAGTGAGGAATACTTACCTCTGCATACTATCTTCTTGAAACATTCGCCTGTTTTGAGTTTCTTTTGTCCATTCCCTACCTGAGCACAATTTTTGACGGCAGGTGTCCTTTACAGCCCTGAGTCCTTGTGAATTTTAAGTGACCAGTAGCTGTGGGTTTAAAGCTGCTCTTGCGGGAAACGGCCACAAGGGGGCAGCATTTCTCCTTTACCAAATCTGGTCACTAGGGCAACAGAGCCTTAATGGAAGTCGTGTTCTAGGTTGTAGATTACAATGGAATGTGCCGGGAAAAAGCCCTTTAAGTGTATGTGTCATTCCTTCTTGTTTGTATTTTGATCAAAATTTTTATTCTTTATCACAGCAAATTCGATTACAATGGTTTGTTTGGTCTAGGTGTGCAAGATGTGGTTCCTTCGCACATATACATATATCTATTCTTCTTTGGAATCCTTTCCCGTGTAGGTTATGACACAATGTTGAGTAGTCTTCTCTTGGTATTCTGTAGGTCTTTGGTGATTATATATTTCACGTGTGTTTGTATATCTCTGTTCACCTCAATATGGTAATGTACCCAATCCTCACACCTTTCCATTTGGTGAACCATAAGTTTTTGTACTGAATCTGTGATTGCCTTTCTCTGTGGAAGTATCTTCGTTTGTATCAATTTTTAGGTAACACCTCTATGTGATATGATAGGATATGTGTCTTTCGATTTCTCACTTACTCCAAGTTGCGTGATTACTTCTAGACTCATCTATGGTGCTGCAAATGGCATTGCTTCATTTTATCGCCAGCTCATAATCCATCTGTACATGTAGCAGTTCTTCTTTGTCCACCCATCTGTCGGTGGACTTTTTGGTGACTTCCATATCTTGGCTCTTGTAATACTGGGCAATGCAGATTTGCCTGCCTCTTTCTTTCCAATTCTGTCTTCTTAGGTTATAGGTCCAGGAATAAGCCTCCGGATCATACGGTAGCTCAATGTTTACCTTATAACGGCACCTCCACTCTGCTCTCACGAGTGGCTCTTTCCAGGTTACATCCCACTTAAAGTGGAGGGTTTGCATTTCTCCACAGCACCTTCAGCATTTATTCTTTGTGGTTTTTTACTGATGGTTATTCTGACTGGTGTGAGCTGATACGTCTTTGTGGTTGAATTTGCATGTGTCTCATGATCCATTAAAACTGAGCTTTAAGGCAGGTCCTTCTCATTTTTCAGGCTGTGAGTACAGCTTAGTTCTTCAAAGTGTTTTCTTAAAGTATGTGTCATATTGTAAATTTGTTTCGCCATTACCTCCCTGAAGACATTTTGCGGTGACCATTAGCACAGGCTTAAACCTGCGTTTGCAGGTAACGGCCAGAGGGTGGCAGTCTTTCTACGTTCCCCATGCTGGTACTAGGGCAACAGACCTTCCGGCCAGTGGTGTTCCTCGGTTATAAATTAGAGTGGAATGTGCCTGAAGAAACCCACAGATGCTGATGTCTCCTTACTCATGTTTGCCTTTTAAATTTACCTTATATTTATTATTGGAGCAAGATTACATTGTGTACATGGAACAGTTCTTCTTGGTGCGTTCCTCTGTTGATGGAGATTTTCATTGCTTCCAAATGTTGGCTATGGTCAATATGGCTGGAGTGCAGGATTGCCAGCCTGTGACGTTTTGATTCTCATTTTCTCAGGGGATAGGCCCAGCAGTGGGTATGACTGATTGACGGGTAGCTCAGTGTTTACCTTTTCAAGGCACTTCCATTGTGTTTTCATTAGTGGCTCTTACCACGTCCCCCTTAGGGCCGAGTGTACGCATTCCTCCACAGTCCCTTCAGCATGTATTTTTTGAAACGTTTTTGCTGATGGCCATTCTGACTGCTGTGAGCTGATAGGTTTTTGTAATTTGGGTTTGCATGTCTTTAAAGATTCCTAAAATATATCATTGTCCCACACCTTTTTCTTTTCTCTTTAAAGGAAAAGCTGTGAGTAAAACATAGCTCTTGAAATTGTCTTCTTGGAAGGTTGCCCTCTTTTGAAATTTTGGCTCCATTTTTGATCCCAGGATTTATTTGGAGGGCAGGTGTCATTTACAGAATTGCAAGTTGGTGAATATTTAGTGACCTTTAGCAGTGGGTTGAAAGCTGCTGTTGTGGGAAATGGCCACAAGGAGGCAGCGTTTCTCCATTCCCAAATCTGAGTACTAGGGCAGCAGAGCCTTTCTGGAAGTCGTGGTCCTAGGTTGTAAATTAGAATGGAACGTGCCAGGAGAAACCCCCATAAGTTTAGGTCTCATTACTTCTTGTTTTTGTTATTTTTTTTTAATCGGGGTAAGGACTAGAATACTGTTTGTCCTAGGGGTACGCAATCTGGTTCATTTGTACATTATATATGTCTACTCTACAGATCCTCTTCCCATGTAAAATATTACAGAGTGTTCTGTAGACCTCCCTTGCTATATGGTCGGTCGTTTTGAAATATGTATATAATATGCATTTGGATATGTATAGTAACACTAATCTCATTTATCCATTCCCCCCACCTTTCCTTTTAGATGAGCGTAGTTGGTTTTCTAAGTCTGTGAGTGTCTTTCTCTGTGGAAATATGTTCATTTGTGTCAGTGATTAGATAACGCCTCTAAGGGATATCATAGGATATAGGTCTTTTGCTTTCCGACTTACCTCATGTTTTGTGATTATCTCCAGGCTCATCTCTGGTGCCTCAAAGAGCAGTGTTTCATTGTTTACCATGGCTCATATTCCATTGTGTACATGGACTCCTTCTTCTTTATCCATTCACCTGTTGATGGACATTTTGGTTGCTTCCCATCTTGGCTATTTTGAATAAGGCTGCAGTGCAGCCTTTGCAGCCTGTGTCTTCTCGATCCTGGTCTTCTCAGGTGAGAGGCCCAGTGGTGTGCCTGCTGGATTGAATGGTACCTCAGTTTTTACTTTTCAACGCAGTTCCTTTCTGTACTCCTTACTGGCTGTTAACCACTTTACATCTCACCAGCACCTAGAGGTTACACAGTTCTCTACAACCCCATCAGCATTTATTGTTGGTAGACTTTTTGCTGACGGTCAGTCGACAGGTGTGAGTTGAAACCTTTTGGTTGATTAGATTGCATGAGTCTAATCATTCCTGAGGTTGAGCTTTTACCCATTTTCCTGTTTTTTTGTTTAAAGAGAGTGAGGAATACTTACCTCTGCATACTATCTTCTTGAAACATTCGCCTGTTTTGAGTTTCTTTTGTCCATTCCCTACCTGAGCACAATTTTTGACGGCAGGTGTCCTTTACAGCCCTGAGTCCTTGTGAATTTTAAGTGACCAGTAGCTGTGGGTTTAAAGCTGCTCTTGCGGGAAACGGCCACAAGGGGGCAGCATTTCTCCTTTACCAAATCTGGTCACTAGGGCAACAGAGCCTTAATGGAAGTCGTGTTCTAGGTTGTAGATTACAATGGAATGTGCCGGGAAAAAGCCCTTTAAGTGTATGTGTCATTCCTTCTTGTTTGTATTTTGATCAAAATTTTTATTCTTTATCACAGCAAATTCGATTACAATGGTTTGTTTGGTCTAGGTGTGCAAGATGTGGTTCCTTCGCACATATACATATATCTATTCTTCTTTGGAATCCTTTCCCGTGTAGGTTATGACACAATGTTGAGTAGTCTTCTCTTGGTATTCTGTAGGTCTTTGGTGATTATATATTTCACGTGTGTTTGTATATCTCTGTTCACCTCAATATGGTAATGTACCCAATCCTCACACCTTTCCATTTGGTGAACCATAAGTTTTTGTACTGAATCTGTGATTGCCTTTCTCTGTGGAAATATCTTCGTTTGTATCAATTTTTAGGTAACACCTCTATGTGATATGATAGGATATGTGTCTTTCGCTTTCTCACTTACTCCAAGTTGCGTGATTACTTCTAGACTCATCTATGGTGCTGCAAATGGCATTGCTTCATTTTATCGCCAGCTCATAATCCATCTGTACATGTAGCAGTTCTTCTTTGTCCACCCATCTGTCGGTGGACTTTTTGGTGACTTCCATATCTTGGCTCTTGTAATACTGGGCAATGCAGATTTGCCTGCCTCTTTCTTTCCAATTCTGTCTTCTTAGGTTATAGGTCCAGGAATAAGCCTCCGGATCATACGGTAGCTCAATGTTTACCTTATAACGGCACCTCCACTCTGCTCTCACGAGTGGCTCTTTCCAGGTTACATCCCACTTAAAGTGGAGGGTTTGCATTTCTCCACAGCACCTTCAGCATTTATTCTTTGTGGTTTTTTACTGATGGTTATTCTGACTGGTGTGAGCTGATACGTCTTTGTGGTTGAATTTGCATGTGTCTCATGATCCATTAAAACTGAGCTTTAAGGCAGGTCCTTCTCATTTTTCAGGCTGTGAGTACAGCTTAGTTCTTCAAAGTGTTTTCTTAAAGTATGTGTCATATTGTAAATTTTTTTCGCCATTACCTCCCTGAAGACATTTTGCGGTGACCATTAGCACAGGCTTAAACCTGCGTTTGCAGGTAACGGCCAGAGGGTGGCAGTCTTTCTACGTTCCCCATGCTGGTACTAGGGCAACAGACCTTCCGGCCAGTGGTGTTCCTCGGTTATAAATTAGAGTGGAATGTGCCTGAAGAAACCCACAGATGCTGATGTCTCCTTACTCATGTTTGCCTTTTAAATTTACCTTATATTTATTATTGGAGCAATATTACATTGTGTACATGGAACAGTTCTTCTTGGTGCGTTCCTCTGTTGATGGAGATTTTCATTGCTTCCAAATGTTGGCTATGGTCAATATGGCTGGAGTGCAGGATTGCCAGCCTGTGACGTTTTGATTCTCATTTTCTCAGGGGATAGGCCCAGCAGTGGGTATGACTGATTGACGGGTAGCTCAGTATTTAACTTTTCAAGGCACTTCCATTGTCTTTTCATTAGTGGCTCTTACCACGTCCCCCTTAGGGCCGAGTGTACGCATTCCTCCACAGTCCCTTCAGCATGTATTTTTTGAAACGTTTTTGCTGATGGCCATTCTGACTGCTGTGAGCTGATAGGTTTTTGTAATTTGGGTTTGCATGTCTTTAAAGATTCCTAAAATATATCATTGTCCCACACCTTTTTCTTTTCTCTTTAAAGGAAAAGCTGTGAGTACAACATAGCTCTTGAAATTGTCTTCTTGGAAGGTTGCCCTCTTTTGAAATTTTTGCTCCATTTTTGATCCCAGGATTTATTTGGAGGGCAGGTGTCATTTACAGAATTGCAAGTTGGTGAATATTTAGTGACCTTTAGCAGTGGGTTGAAAGCTGCTGTTGTGGGAAATGGCCACAAGGAGGCAGCATTTCTCCATTCCCAAATCTGAGTACTAGGGCAGCAGAGCCTTTCTGGAAGTCGTGGTCCTAGGTTGTAAATTAGAATGGAATGTGCCAGGAGAAACCCCCATAAGTTTAGGTCTCATTACTTCTTGTTTTTGTTATTTTTTTTTAATCGGGGTAAGGACTAGAATACTGTTTGTCCTAGGGGTACGCAATCTGGTTCATTTGTACATTATATATGTCTACTCTACAGATCCTCTTCCCATGTAAAATATTACAGAGTGTTCTGTAGACCTCCCTTGCTATATGGTCGGTCGTTTTGAAATATGTATATAATATGCATTTGGATATGTATAGTAACACTAATCTCATTTATCCATTCCCCCCACCTTTCCTTTTAGATGAGCGTAGTTGGTTTTCTAAGTCTGTGAGTGTCTTTCTCTGTGGAAATATGTTCATTTGTGTCAGTGATTAGATAACGCCTCTAAGGGATATCATAGGATATAGGTCTTTTGCTTTCCGACTTACCTCATGTTTTGTGATTATCTCCAGGCTCATCTCTGGTGCCTCAAAGAGCAGTGTTTCATTGTTTTCCATGGCTCATATTCCATTGTGTACATGGACTCCTTCTTCTTTATCCATTCACCTGTTGATGGACATTTTGGTTGCTTCCCATCTTGGCTATTTTGAATAAGGCTGCAGTGCAGCCTTTGCAGCCTGTGTCTTCTCGATCCTGGTCTTCTCAGGTGAGAGGCCCAGTGGTGTGCCTGCTGGATTGAATGGTACCTCAGTTTTTACTTTTCAACGCAGTTCCTTTCTGTACTCCTTACTGGCTGTTAACCACTTTACATCTCACCAGCACCTAGAGGTTACACAGTTCTCTACAACCCCATCAGCATTTATTGTTGGTAGACTTTTTGCTGACGGTCAGTCGACAGGTGTGAGTTGAAACCTTTTGGTTGATTAGATTGCATGAGTCTAATCATTCCTGAGGTTGAGCTTTTACCCATTTTCCTGTTTTTTTGTTTAAAGAGAGTGAGGAATACTTACCTCTGCATACTATCTTCTTGAAACATTCGCCTGTTTTGAGTTTCTTTTGTCCATTCCCTACCTGAGCACAATTTTTGACGGCAGGTGTCCTTTACAGCCCTGAGTCCTTGTGAATTTTAAGTGACCAGTAGCTGTGGGTTTAAAGCTGCTCTTGCGGGAAACGGCCACAAGGGGGCAGCATTTCTCCTTTACCAAATCTGGTCACTAGGGCAACAGAGCCTTAATGGAAGTCGTGTTCTAGGTTGTAGATTACAATGGAATGTGCCGGGAAAAAGCCCTTTAAGTGTATGTGTCATTCCTTCTTGTTTGTATTTTGATCAAAATTTTTATTCTTTATCACAGCAAATTCGATTACAATGGTTTGTTTGGTCTAGGTGTGCAAGATGTGGTTCCTTCGCACATATACATATATCTATTCTTCTTTGGAATCCTTTCCCGTGTAGGTTATGACACAATGTTGAGTAGTCTTCTCTTGGTATTCTGTAGGTCTTTGGTGATTATATATTTCACGTGTGTTTGTATATCTCTGTTCACCTCAATATGGTAATGTACCCAATCCTCACACCTTTCCATTTGGTGAACCATAAGTTTTTGTACTGAATCTGTGATTGCCTTTCTCTGTGGAAATATCTTCGTTTGTATCAATTTTTAGGTAACACCTCTATGTGATATGATAGGATATGTGTCTTTCGCTTTCTCACTTACTCCAAGTTGCGTGATTACTTCTAGACTCATCTATGGTGCTGCAAATGGCATTGCTTCATTTTATCGCCAGCTCATAATCCATCTGTACATGTAGCAGTTCTTCTTTGTCCACCCATCTGTCGGTGGACTTTTTGGTGACTTCCATATCTTGGCTCTTGTAATACTGGGCAATGCAGATTTGCCTGCCTCTTTCTTTCCAATTCTGTCTTCTTAGGTTATAGGTCCAGGAATAAGCCTCCGGATCATACGGTAGCTCAATGTTTACCTTATAACGGCACCTCCACTCTGCTCTCACGAGTGGCTCTTTCCAGGTTACATCCCACTTAAAGTGGAGGGTTTGCATTTCTCCACAGCACCTTCAGCATTTATTCTTTGTGGTTTTTTACTGATGGTTATTCTGACTGGTGTGAGCTGATACGTCTTTGTGGTTGAATTTGCATGTGTCTCATGATCCATTAAAACTGAGCTTTAAGGCAGGTCCTTCTCATTTTTCAGGCTGTGAGTACAGCTTAGTTCTTCAAAGTGTTTTCTTAAAGTATGTGTCATATTGCAAATTTGTTTCGCCATTACCTCCCTGAAGACATTTTGCGGTGACCATTAGCACAGGCTTAAACCTGCGTTTGCAGGTAACGGCCAGAGGGTGGCAGTCTTTCTACGTTCCCCATGCTGGTACTAGGGCAACAGACCTTCCGGCCAGTGGTGTTCCTCGGTTATAAATTAGAGTGGAATGTGCCTGAAGAAACCCACAGATGCTGATGTCTCCTTACTCATGTTTGCCTTTTAAATTTACCTTATATTTATTATTGGAGCAATATTACATTGTGTACATGGAACAGTTCTTCTTGGTGCGTTCCTCTGTTGATGGAGATTTTCATTGCTTCCAAATGTTGGCTATGGTCAATATGGCTGGAGTGCAGGATTGCCAGCCTGTGACGTTTTGATTCTCATTTTCTCAGGGGATAGGCCCAGCAGTGGGTATGACTGATTGACGGGTAGCTCAGTGTTTACCTTTTCAAGGCACTTCCATTGTGTTTTCATTAGTGGCTCTTACCACGTCCCCCTTAGCGCCGAGTGTACGCATTCCTCCACAGTCCCTTCAGCATGTATTTTTTGAAACGTTTTTGCTGATGGCCATTCTGACTGCTGTGAGCTGATAGGTTTTTGTAATTTGGGTTTGCATGTCTTTAAAGATTCCTAAAATATATCATTGTCCCACACCTTTTTCTTTTCTCTTTAAAGGAAAAGCTGTGAGTACAACATAGCTCTTGAAATTGTCTTCTTGGAAGGTTGCCCTCTTTTGAAATTTTGGCTCCATTTTTGATCCCAGGATTTATTTGGAGGGCAGGTGTCATTTACAGAATTGCAAGTTGGTGAATATTTAGTGACCTTTAGCAGTGGGTTGAAAGCTGCTGTTGTGGGAAATGGCCACAAGGAGGCAGCATTTCTCCATTCCCAAATCTGAGTACTAGGGCAGCAGAGCCTTTCTGGAAGTCGTGGTCCTAGGTTGTAAATTAGAATGGAATGTGCCAGGAGAAACCCCCATAAGTTTAGGTCTCATTACTTCTTGTTTTTGTTATTTTTTTTTAATCGGGGTAAGGACTAGAATACTGTTTGTCCTAGGGGTACGCAATCTGGTTCATTTGTACATTATATATGTCTACTCTACAGATCCTCTTCCCATGTAAAATATTACAGAGTGTTCTGTAGACCTCCCTTGCTATATGGTCGGTCGTTTTGAAATATGTATATAATATGCATTTGGATATGTATAGTAACACTAATCTCATTTATCCATTCCCCCCACCTTTCCTTTTAGATGAGCGTAGTTGGTTTTCTAAGTCTGTGAGTGTCTTTCTCTGTGGAAATATGTTCATTTGTGTCAGTGATTAGATAACGCCTCTAAGGGATATCATAGGATATAGGTCTTTTGCTTTCCGACTTACCTCATGTTTTGTGATTATCTCCAGGCTCATCTCTGGTGCCTCAAAGAGCAGTGTTTCATTGTTTTCCATGGCTCATATTCCATTGTGTACATGGACTCCTTCTTCTTTATCCATTCACCTGTTGATGGACATTTTGGTTGCTTCCCATCTTGGCTATTTTGAATAAGGCTGCAGTGCAGCCTTTGCAGCCTGTGTCTTCTCGATCCTGGTCTTCTCAGGTGAGAGGCCCAGTGGTGTGCCTGCTGGATTGAATGGTACCTCAGTTTTTACTTTTCAACGCAGTTCCTTTCTGTACTCCTTACTGGCTGTTAACCACTTTACATCTCACCAGCACCTAGAGGTTACACAGTTCTCTACAACCCCATCAGCATTTATTGTTGGTAGACTTTTTGCTGACGGTCAGTCGACAGGTGTGAGTTGAAACCTTTTGGTTGATTAGATTGCATGAGTCTAATCATTCCTGAGGTTGAGCTTTTACCCATTTTCCTGTTTTTTTGTTTAAAGAGAGTGAGGAATACTTACCTCTGCATACTATCTTCTTGAAACATTCGCCTGTTTTGAGTTTCTTTTGTCCATTCCCTACCTGAGCACAATTTTTGACGGCAGGTGTCCTTTACAGCCCTGAGTCCTTGTGAATTTTAAGTGACCAGTAGCTGTGGGTTTAAAGCTGCTCTTGCGGGAAACGGCCACAAGGGGGCAGCATTTCTCCTTTACCAAATCTGGTCACTAGGGCAACAGAGCCTTAATGGAAGTCGTGTTCTAGGTTGTAGATTACAATGGAATGTGCCGGGAAAAAGCCCTTTAAGTGTATGTGTCATTCCTTCTTGTTTGTATTTTGATCAAAATTTTTATTCTTTATCACAGCAAATTCGATTACAATGGTTTGTTTGGTCTAGGTGTGCAAGATGTGGTTCCTTCGCACATATACATATATCTATTCTTCTTTGGAATCCTTTCCCGTGTAGGTTATGACACAATGTTGAGTAGTCTTCTCTTGGTATTCTGTAGGTCTTTGGTGATTATATATTTCACGTGTGTTTGTATATCTCTGTTCACCTCAATATGGTAATGTACCCAATCCTCACACCTTTCCATTTGGTGAACCATAAGTTTTTGTACTGAATCTGTGATTGCCTTTCTCTGTGGAAATATCTTCGTTTGTATCAATTTTTAGGTAACACCTCTATGTGATATGATAGGATATGTGTCTTTCGCTTTCTCACTTACTCCAAGTTGCGTGATTACTTCTAGACTCATCTATGGTGCTGCAAATGGCATTGCTTCATTTTATCGCCAGCTCATAATCCATCTGTACATGTAGCAGTTCTTCTTTGTCCACCCATCTGTCGGTGGACTTTTTGGTGACTTCCATATCTTGGCTCTTGTAATACTGGGCAATGCAGATTTGCCTGCCTCTTTCTTTCCAATTCTGTCTTCTTAGGTTATAGGTCCAGGAATAAGCCTCCGGATCATACGGTAGCTCAATGTTTACCTTATAACGGCACCTCCACTCTGCTCTCACGAGTGGCTCTTTCCAGGTTACATCCCACTTAAAGTGGAGGGTTTGCATTTCTCCACAGCACCTTCAGCATTTATTCTTTGTGGTTTTTTACTGATGGTTATTCTGACTGGTGTGAGCTGATACGTCTTTGTGGTTGAATTTGCATGTGTCTCATGATCCATTAAAACTGAGCTTTAAGGCAGGTCCTTCTCATTTTTCAGGCTGTGAGTACAGCTTAGTTCTTCAAAGTGTTTTCTTAAAGTATGTGTCATATTGTAAATTTTTTTCGCCATTACCTCCCTGAAGACATTTTGCGGTGACCATTAGCACAGGCTTAAACCTGCGTTTGCAGGTAACGGCCAGAGGGTGGCAGTCTTTCTACGTTCCCCATGCTGGTACTAGGGCAACAGACCTTCCGGCCAGTGGTGTTCCTCGGTTATAAATTAGAGTGGAATGTGCCTGAAGAAACCCACAGATGCTGATGTCTCCTTACTCATGTTTGCCTTTTAAATTTACCTTATATTTATTATTGGAGCAATATTACATTGTGTACATGGAACAGTTCTTCTTGGTGCGTTCCTCTGTTGATGGAGATTTTCATTGCTTCCAAATGTTGGCTATGGTCAATATGGCTGGAGTGCAGGATTGCCAGCCTGTGACGTTTTGATTCTCATTTTCTCAGGGGATAGGCCCAGCAGTGGGTATGACTGATTGACGGGTAGCTCAGTGTTTACCTTTTCAAGGCACTTCCATTGTGTTTTCATTAGTGGCTCTTACCACGTCCCCCTTAGGGCCGAGTGTACGCATTCCTCCACAGTCCCTTCAGCATGTATTTTTTGAAACGTTTTTGCTGATGGCCATTCTGACTGCTGTGAGCTGATAGGTTTTTGTAATTTGGGTTTGCATGTCTTTAAAGATTCCTAAAATATATCATTGTCCCACACCTTTTTCTTTTCTCTTTAAAGGAAAAGCTGTGAGTACAACATAGCTCTTGAAATTGTCTTCTTGGAAGGTTGCCCTCTTTTGAAATTTTGGCTCCATTTTTGATCCCAGGATTTATTTGGAGGGCAGGTGTCATTTACAGAATTGCAAGTTGGTGAATATTTAGTGACCTTTAGCAGTGGGTTGAAAGCTGCTGTTGTGGGAAATGGCCACAAGGAGGCAGCATTTCTCCATTCCCAAATCTGAGTACTAGGGCAGCAGAGCCTTTCTGGAAGTCGTGGTCCTAGGTTGTAAATTAGAATGGAATGTGCCAGGAGAAACCCCCATAAGTTTAGGTCTCATTACTTCTTGTTTTTGTTATTTTTTTTTAATCGGGGTAAGGACTAGAATACTGTTTGTCCTAGGGGTACGCAATCTGGTTCATTTGTACATTATATATGTCTACTCTACAGAACCTCTTCCCATGTAAAATATTACAGAGTGTTCTGTAGACCTCCCTTGCTATATGGTCGGTCGTTTTGAAATATGTATATAATATGCATTTGGATATGTATAGTAACACTAATCTCATTTATCCATTCCCCCCACCTTTCCTTTTAGATGAGCGTAGTTGGTTTTCTAAGTCTGTGAGTGTCTTTCTCTGTGGAAATATGTTCATTTGTGTCAGTGATTAGATAACGCCTCTAAGGGATATCATAGGTTATAGGTCTTTTGCTTTCCGACTTACCTCATGTTTTGTGATTATCTCCAGGCTCATCTCTGGTGCCTCAAAGAGCAGTGTTTCATTGTTTTCCATGGCTCATATTCCATTGTGTACATGGACTCCTTCTTCTTTATCCATTCACCTGTTGATGGACATTTTGGTTGCTTCCCATCTTGGCTATTTTGAATAAGGCTGCAGTGCAGCCTTTGCAGCCTGTGTCTTCTCGATCCTGGTCTTCTCAGGTGAGAGGCCCAGTGGTGTGCCTGCTGGATTGAATGGTACCTCAGTTTTTACTTTTCAACGCAGTTCCTTTCTGTACTCCTTACTGGCTGTTAACCACTTTACATCTCACCAGCACCTAGAGGTTACACAGTTCTCTACAACCCCATCAGCATTTATTGTTGGTAGACTTTTTGCTGACGGTCAGTCGACAGGTGTGAGTTGAAACCTTTTGGTTGATTAGATTGCATGAGTCTAATCATTCCTGAGGTTGAGCTTTTACCCATTTTCCTGTTTTTTTGTTTAAAGAGAGTGAGGAATACTTACCTCTGCATACTATCTTCTTGAAACATTCGCCTGTTTTGAGTTTCTTTTGTCCATTCCCTACCTGAGCACAATTTTTGACGGCAGGTGTCCTTTACAGCCCTGAGTCCTTGTGAATTTTAAGTGACCAGTAGCTGTGGGTTTAAAGCTGCTCTTGCGGGAAACGGCCACAAGGGGGCAGCATTTCTCCTTTACCAAATCTGGTCACTAGGGCAACAGAGCCTTAATGGAAGTCGTGTTCTAGGTTGTAGATTACAATGGAATGTGCCGGGAAAAAGCCCTTTAAGTGTATGTGTCATTCCTTCTTGTTTGTATTTTGATCAAAATTTTTATTCTTTATCACAGCAAATTCGATTACAATGGTTTGTTTGGTCTAGGTGTGCAAGATGTGGTTCCTTCGCACATATACATATATCTATTCTTCTTTGGAATCCTTTCCCGTGTAGGTTATGACACAATGTTGAGTAGTCTTCTCTTGGTATTCTGTAGGTCTTTGGTGATTATATATTTCACGTGTGTTTGTATATCTCTGTTCACCTCAATATGGTAATGTACCCAATCCTCACACCTTTCCATTTGGTGAACCATAAGTTTTTGTACTGAATCTGTGATTGCCTTTCTCTGTGGAAGTATCTTCGTTTGTATCAATTTTTAGGTAACACCTCTATGTGATATGATAGGATATGTGTCTTTCGATTTCTCACTTACTCCAAGTTGCGTGATTACTTCTAGACTCATCTATGGTGCTGCAAATGGCATTGCTTCATTTTATCGCCAGCTCATAATCCATCTGTACATGTAGCAGTTCTTCTTTGTCCACCCATCTGTCGGTGGACTTTTTGGTGACTTCCATATCTTGGCTCTTGTAATACTGGGCAATGCAGATTTGCCTGCCTCTTTCTTTCCAATTCTGTCTTCTTAGGTTATAGGTCCAGGAATAAGCCTCCGGATCATACGGTAGCTCAATGTTTACCTTATAACGGCACCTCCACTCTGCTCTCACGAGTGGCTCTTTCCAGGTTACATCCCACTTAAAGTGGAGGGTTTGCATTTCTCCACAGCACCTTCAGCATTTATTCTTTGTGGTTTTTTACTGATGGTTATTCTGACTGGTGTGAGCTGATACGTCTTTGTGGTTGAATTTGCATGTGTCTCATGATCCATTAAAACTGAGCTTTAAGGCAGGTCCTTCTCATTTTTCAGGCTGTGAGTACAGCTTAGTTCTTCAAAGTGTTTTCTTAAAGTATGTGTCATATTGTAAATTTGTTTCGCCATTACCTCCCTGAAGACATTTTGCGGTGACCATTAGCACAGGCTTAAACCTGCGTTTGCAGGTAACGGCCAGAGGGTGGCAGTCTTTCTACGTTCCCCATGCTGGTACTAGGGCAACAGACCTTCCGGCCAGTGGTGTTCCTCGGTTATAAATTAGAGTGGAATGTGCCTGAAGAAACCCACAGATGCTGATGTCTCCTTACTCATGTTTGCCTTTTAAATTTACCTTATATTTATTATTGGAGCAAGATTACATTGTGTACATGGAACAGTTCTTCTTGGTGCGTTCCTCTGTTGATGGAGATTTTCATTGCTTCCAAATGTTGGCTATGGTCAATATGGCTGGAGTGCAGGATTGCCAGCCTGTGACGTTTTGATTCTCATTTTCTCAGGGGATAGGCCCAGCAGTGGGTATGACTGATTGACGGGTAGCTCAGTGTTTACCTTTTCAAGGCACTTCCATTGTGTTTTCATTAGTGGCTCTTACCACGTCCCCCTTAGGGCCGAGTGTACGCATTCCTCCACAGTCCCTTCAGCATGTATTTTTTGAAACGTTTTTGCTGATGGCCATTCTGACTGCTGTGAGCTGATAGGTTTTTGTAATTTGGGTTTGCATGTCTTTAAAGATTCCTAAAATATATCATTGTCCCACACCTTTTTCTTTTCTCTTTAAAGGAAAAGCTGTGAGTAAAACATAGCTCTTGAAATTGTCTTCTTGGAAGGTTGCCCTCTTTTGAAATTTTGGCTCCATTTTTGATCCCAGGATTTATTTGGAGGGCAGGTGTCATTTACAGAATTGCAAGTTGGTGAATATTTAGTGACCTTTAGCAGTGGGTTGAAAGCTGCTGTTGTGGGAAATGGCCACAAGGAGGCAGCGTTTCTCCATTCCCAAATCTGAG
Organism: Eschrichtius robustus; assembly: GCF_028021215.1. Taxonomy (NCBI): domain Eukaryota; kingdom Metazoa; phylum Chordata; class Mammalia; order Artiodactyla; family Eschrichtiidae; genus Eschrichtius; species Eschrichtius robustus. Next base: position 106,121,841 of record NC_090828.1, read on the forward strand.
TACTAGGGCAGCAGAGCCTTTCTGGAAGTCGTGGTCCTAGGTTGTAAATTAGAATGGAACGTGCCAGGAGAAACCCCCATAAGTTTAGGTCTCATTACTTCTTGTTTTTGTTATTTTTTTTTAATCGGGGTAAGGACTAGAATACTGTTTGTCCTAGGGGTACGCAATCTGGTTCATTTGTACATTATATATGTCTACTCTACAGATCCTCTTCCCATGTAAAATATTACAGAGTGTTCTGTAGACCTCCCTTGCTATATGGTCGGTCGTTTTGAAATATGTATATAATATGCATTTGGATATGTATAGTAACACTAATCTCATTTATCCATTCCCCCCACCTTTCCTTTTAGATGAGCGTAGTTGGTTTTCTAAGTCTGTGAGTGTCTTTCTCTGTGGAAATATGTTCATTTGTGTCAGTGATTAGATAACGCCTCTAAGGGATATCATAGGATATAGGTCTTTTGCTTTCCGACTTACCTCATGTTTTGTGATTATCTCCAGGCTCATCTCTGGTGCCTCAAAGAGCAGTGTTTCATTGTTTACCATGGCTCATATTCCATTGTGTACATGGACTCCTTCTTCTTTATCCATTCACCTGTTGATGGACATTTTGGTTGCTTCCCATCTTGGCTATTTTGAATAAGGCTGCAGTGCAGCCTTTGCAGCCTGTGTCTTCTCGATCCTGGTCTTCTCAGGTGAGAGGCCCAGTGGTGTGCCTGCTGGATTGAATGGTACCTCAGTTTTTACTTTTCAACGCAGTTCCTTTCTGTACTCCTTACTGGCTGTTAACCACTTTACATCTCACCAGCACCTAGAGGTTACACAGTTCTCTACAACCCCATCAGCATTTATTGTTGGTAGACTTTTTGCTGACGGTCAGTCGACAGGTGTGAGTTGAAACCTTTTGGTTGATTAGATTGCATGAGTCTAATCATTCCTGAGGTTGAGCTTTTACCCATTTTCCTGTTTTTTTGTTTAAAGAGAGTGAGGAATACTTACCTCTGCATACTATCTTCTTGAAACATTCGCCTGTTTTGAGTTTCTTTTGTCCATTCCCTACCTGAGCACAATTTTTGACGGCAGGTGTCCTTTACAGCCCTGAGTCCTTGTGAATTTTAAGTGACCAGTAGCTGTGGGTTTAAAGCTGCTCTTGCGGGAAACGGCCACAAGGGGGCAGCATTTCTCCTTTACCAAATCTGGTCACTAGGGCAACAGAGCCTTAATGGAAGTCGTGTTCTAGGTTGTAGATTACAATGGAATGTGCCGGGAAAAAGCCCTTTAAGTGTATGTGTCATTCCTTCTTGTTTGTATTTTGATCAAAATTTTTATTCTTTATCACAGCAAATTCGATTACAATGGTTTGTTTGGTCTAGGTGTGCAAGATGTGGTTCCTTCGCACATATACATATATCTATTCTTCTTTGGAATCCTTTCCCGTGTAGGTTATGACACAATGTTGAGTAGTCTTCTCTTGGTATTCTGTAGGTCTTTGGTGATTATATATTTCACGTGTGTTTGTATATCTCTGTTCACCTCAATATGGTAATGTACCCAATCCTCACACCTTTCCATTTGGTGAACCATAAGTTTTTGTACTGAATCTGTGATTGCCTTTCTCTGTGGAAATATCTTCGTTTGTATCAATTTTTAGGTAACACCTCTATGTGATATGATAGGATATGTGTCTTTCGCTTTCTCACTTACTCCAAGTTGCGTGATTACTTCTAGACTCATCTATGGTGCTGCAAATGGCATTGCTTCATTTTATCGCCAGCTCATAATCCATCTGTACATGTAGCAGTTCTTCTTTGTCCACCCATCTGTCGGTGGACTTTTTGGTGACTTCCATATCTTGGCTCTTGTAATACTGGGCAATGCAGATTTGCCTGCCTCTTTCTTTCCAATTCTGTCTTCTTAGGTTATAGGTCCAGGAATAAGCCTCCGGATCATACGGTAGCTCAATGTTTACCTTATAACGGCACCTCCACTCTGCTCTCACGAGTGGCTCTTTCCAGGTTACATCCCACTTAAAGTGGAGGGTTTGCATTTCTCCACAGCACCTTCAGCATTTATTCTTTGTGGTTTTTTACTGATGGTTATTCTGACTGGTGTGAGCTGATACGTCTTTGTGGTTGAATTTGCATGTGTCTCATGATCCATTAAAACTGAGCTTTAAGGCAGGTCCTTCTCATTTTTCAGGCTGTGAGTACAGCTTAGTTCTTCAAAGTGTTTTCTTAAAGTATGTGTCATATTGCAAATTTGTTTCGCCATTACCTCCCTGAAGACATTTTGCGGTGACCATTAGCACAGGCTTAAACCTGCGTTTGCAGGTAACGGCCAGAGGGTGGCAGTCTTTCTACGTTCCCCATGCTGGTACTAGGGCAACAGACCTTCCGGCCAGTGGTGTTCCTCGGTTATAAATTAGAGTGGAATGTGCCTGAAGAAACCCACAGATGCTGATGTCTCCTTACTCATGTTTGCCTTTTAAATTTACCTTATATTTATTATTGGAGCAATATTACATTGTGTACATGGAACAGTTCTTCTTGGTGCGTTCCTCTGTTGATGGAGATTTTCATTGCTTCCAAATGTTGGCTATGGTCAATATGGCTGGAGTGCAGGATTGCCAGCCTGTGACGTTTTGATTCTCATTTTCTCAGGGGATAGGCCCAGCAGTGGGTATGACTGATTGACGGGTAGCTCAGTGTTTACCTTTTCAAGGCACTTCCATTGTGTTTTCATTAGTGGCTCTTACCACGTCCCCCTTAGCGCCGAGTGTACGCATTCCTCCACAGTCCCTTCAGCATGTATTTTTTGAAACGTTTTTGCTGATGGCCATTCTGACTGCTGTGAGCTGATAGGTTTTTGTAATTTGGGTTTGCATGTCTTTAAAGATTCCTAAAATATATCATTGTCCCACACCTTTTTCTTTTCTCTTTAAAGGAAAAGCTGTGAGTACAACATAGCTCTTGAAATTGTCTTCTTGGAAGGTTGCCCTCTTTTGAAATTTTGGCTCCATTTTTGATCCCAGGATTTATTTGGAGGGCAGGTGTCATTTACAGAATTGCAAGTTGGTGAATATTTAGTGACCTTTAGCAGTGGGTTGAAAGCTGCTGTTGTGGGAAATGGCCACAAGGAGGCAGCATTTCTCCATTCCCAAATCTGAGTACTAGGGCAGCAGAGCCTTTCTGGAAGTCGTGGTCCTAGGTTGTAAATTAGAATGGAATGTGCCAGGAGAAACCCCCATAAGTTTAGGTCTCATTACTTCTTGTTTTTGTTATTTTTTTTTAATCGGGGTAAGGACTAGAATACTGTTTGTCCTAGGGGTACGCAATCTGGTTCATTTGTACATTATATATGTCTACTCTACAGATCCTCTTCCCATGTAAAATATTACAGAGTGTTCTGTAGACCTCCCTTGCTATATGGTCGGTCGTTTTGAAATATGTATATAATATGCATTTGGATATGTATAGTAACACTAATCTCATTTATCCATTCCCCCCACCTTTCCTTTTAGATGAGCGTAGTTGGTTTTCTAAGTCTGTGAGTGTCTTTCTCTGTGGAAATATGTTCATTTGTGTCAGTGATTAGATAACGCCTCTAAGGGATATCATAGGATATAGGTCTTTTGCTTTCCGACTTACCTCATGTTTTGTGATTATCTCCAGGCTCATCTCTGGTGCCTCAAAGAGCAGTGTTTCATTGTTTTCCATGGCTCATATTCCATTGTGTACATGGACTCCTTCTTCTTTATCCATTCACCTGTTGATGGACATTTTGGTTGCTTCCCATCTTGGCTATTTTGAATAAGGCTGCAGTGCAGCCTTTGCAGCCTGTGTCTTCTCGATCCTGGTCTTCTCAGGTGAGAGGCCCAGTGGTGTGCCTGCTGGATTGAATGGTACCTCAGTTTTTACTTTTCAACGCAGTTCCTTTCTGTACTCCTTACTGGCTGTTAACCACTTTACATCTCACCAGCACCTAGAGGTTACACAGTTCTCTACAACCCCATCAGCATTTATTGTTGGTAGACTTTTTGCTGACGGTCAGTCGACAGGTGTGAGTTGAAACCTTTTGGTTGATTAGATTGCATGAGTCTAATCATTCCTGAGGTTGAGCTTTTACCCATTTTCCTGTTTTTTTGTTTAAAGAGAGTGAGGAATACTTACCTCTGCATACTATCTTCTTGAAACATTCGCCTGTTTTGAGTTTCTTTTGTCCATTCCCTACCTGAGCACAATTTTTGACGGCAGGTGTCCTTTACAGCCCTGAGTCCTTGTGAATTTTAAGTGACCAGTAGCTGTGGGTTTAAAGCTGCTCTTGCGGGAAACGGCCACAAGGGGGCAGCATTTCTCCTTTACCAAATCTGGTCACTAGGGCAACAGAGCCTTAATGGAAGTCGTGTTCTAGGTTGTAGATTACAATGGAATGTGCCGGGAAAAAGCCCTTTAAGTGTATGTGTCATTCCTTCTTGTTTGTATTTTGATCAAAATTTTTATTCTTTATCACAGCAAATTCGATTACAATGGTTTGTTTGGTCTAGGTGTGCAAGATGTGGTTCCTTCGCACATATACATATATCTATTCTTCTTTGGAATCCTTTCCCGTGTAGGTTATGACACAATGTTGAGTAGTCTTCTCTTGGTATTCTGTAGGTCTTTGGTGATTATATATTTCACGTGTGTTTGTATATCTCTGTTCACCTCAATATGGTAATGTACCCAATCCTCACACCTTTCCATTTGGTGAACCATAAGTTTTTGTACTGAATCTGTGATTGCCTTTCTCTGTGGAAATATCTTCGTTTGTATCAATTTTTAGGTAACACCTCTATGTGATATGATAGGATATGTGTCTTTCGCTTTCTCACTTACTCCAAGTTGCGTGATTACTTCTAGACTCATCTATGGTGCTGCAAATGGCATTGCTTCATTTTATCGCCAGCTCATAATCCATCTGTACATGTAGCAGTTCTTCTTTGTCCACCCATCTGTCGGTGGACTTTTTGGTGACTTCCATATCTTGGCTCTTGTAATACTGGGCAATGCAGATTTGCCTGCCTCTTTCTTTCCAATTCTGTCTTCTTAGGTTATAGGTCCAGGAATAAGCCTCCGGATCATACGGTAGCTCAATGTTTACCTTATAACGGCACCTCCACTCTGCTCTCACGAGTGGCTCTTTCCAGGTTACATCCCACTTAAAGTGGAGGGTTTGCATTTCTCCACAGCACCTTCAGCATTTATTCTTTGTGGTTTTTTACTGATGGTTATTCTGACTGGTGTGAGCTGATACGTCTTTGTGGTTGAATTTGCATGTGTCTCATGATCCATTAAAACTGAGCTTTAAGGCAGGTCCTTCTCATTTTTCAGGCTGTGAGTACAGCTTAGTTCTTCAAAGTGTTTTCTTAAAGTATGTGTCATATTGTAAATTTTTTTCGCCATTACCTCCCTGAAGACATTTTGCGGTGACCATTAGCACAGGCTTAAACCTGCGTTTGCAGGTAACGGCCAGAGGGTGGCAGTCTTTCTACGTTCCCCATGCTGGTACTAGGGCAACAGACCTTCCGGCCAGTGGTGTTCCTCGGTTATAAATTAGAGTGGAATGTGCCTGAAGAAACCCACAGATGCTGATGTCTCCTTACTCATGTTTGCCTTTTAAATTTACCTTATATTTATTATTGGAGCAATATTACATTGTGTACATGGAACAGTTCTTCTTGGTGCGTTCCTCTGTTGATGGAGATTTTCATTGCTTCCAAATGTTGGCTATGGTCAATATGGCTGGAGTGCAGGATTGCCAGCCTGTGACGTTTTGATTCTCATTTTCTCAGGGGATAGGCCCAGCAGTGGGTATGACTGATTGACGGGTAGCTCAGTGTTTACCTTTTCAAGGCACTTCCATTGTGTTTTCATTAGTGGCTCTTACCACGTCCCCCTTAGGGCCGAGTGTACGCATTCCTCCACAGTCCCTTCAGCATGTATTTTTTGAAACGTTTTTGCTGATGGCCATTCTGACTGCTGTGAGCTGATAGGTTTTTGTAATTTGGGTTTGCATGTCTTTAAAGATTCCTAAAATATATCATTGTCCCACACCTTTTTCTTTTCTCTTTAAAGGAAAAGCTGTGAGTACAACATAGCTCTTGAAATTGTCTTCTTGGAAGGTTGCCCTCTTTTGAAATTTTGGCTCCATTTTTGATCCCAGGATTTATTTGGAGGGCAGGTGTCATTTACAGAATTGCAAGTTGGTGAATATTTAGTGACCTTTAGCAGTGGGTTGAAAGCTGCTGTTGTGGGAAATGGCCACAAGGAGGCAGCATTTCTCCATTCCCAAATCTGAGTACTAGGGCAGCAGAGCCTTTCTGGAAGTCGTGGTCCTAGGTTGTAAATTAGAATGGAATGTGCCAGGAGAAACCCCCATAAGTTTAGGTCTCATTACTTCTTGTTTTTGTTATTTTTTTTTAATCGGGGTAAGGACTAGAATACTGTTTGTCCTAGGGGTACGCAATCTGGTTCATTTGTACATTATATATGTCTACTCTACAGAACCTCTTCCCATGTAAAATATTACAGAGTGTTCTGTAGACCTCCCTTGCTATATGGTCGGTCGTTTTGAAATATGTATATAATATGCATTTGGATATGTATAGTAACACTAATCTCATTTATCCATTCCCCCCACCTTTCCTTTTAGATGAGCGTAGTTGGTTTTCTAAGTCTGTGAGTGTCTTTCTCTGTGGAAATATGTTCATTTGTGTCAGTGATTAGATAACGCCTCTAAGGGATATCATAGGTTATAGGTCTTTTGCTTTCCGACTTACCTCATGTTTTGTGATTATCTCCAGGCTCATCTCTGGTGCCTCAAAGAGCAGTGTTTCATTGTTTTCCATGGCTCATATTCCATTGTGTACATGGACTCCTTCTTCTTTATCCATTCACCTGTTGATGGACATTTTGGTTGCTTCCCATCTTGGCTATTTTGAATAAGGCTGCAGTGCAGCCTTTGCAGCCTGTGTCTTCTCGATCCTGGTCTTCTCAGGTGAGAGGCCCAGTGGTGTGCCTGCTGGATTGAATGGTACCTCAGTTTTTACTTTTCAACGCAGTTCCTTTCTGTACTCCTTACTGGCTGTTAACCACTTTACATCTCACCAGCACCTAGAGGTTACACAGTTCTCTACAACCCCATCAGCATTTATTGTTGGTAGACTTTTTGCTGACGGTCAGTCGACAGGTGTGAGTTGAAACCTTTTGGTTGATTAGATTGCATGAGTCTAATCATTCCTGAGGTTGAGCTTTTACCCATTTTCCTGTTTTTTTGTTTAAAGAGAGTGAGGAATACTTACCTCTGCATACTATCTTCTTGAAACATTCGCCTGTTTTGAGTTTCTTTTGTCCATTCCCTACCTGAGCACAATTTTTGACGGCAGGTGTCCTTTACAGCCCTGAGTCCTTGTGAATTTTAAGTGACCAGTAGCTGTGGGTTTAAAGCTGCTCTTGCGGGAAACGGCCACAAGGGGGCAGCATTTCTCCTTTACCAAATCTGGTCACTAGGGCAACAGAGCCTTAATGGAAGTCGTGTTCTAGGTTGTAGATTACAATGGAATGTGCCGGGAAAAAGCCCTTTAAGTGTATGTGTCATTCCTTCTTGTTTGTATTTTGATCAAAATTTTTATTCTTTATCACAGCAAATTCGATTACAATGGTTTGTTTGGTCTAGGTGTGCAAGATGTGGTTCCTTCGCACATATACATATATCTATTCTTCTTTGGAATCCTTTCCCGTGTAGGTTATGACACAATGTTGAGTAGTCTTCTCTTGGTATTCTGTAGGTCTTTGGTGATTATATATTTCACGTGTGTTTGTATATCTCTGTTCACCTCAATATGGTAATGTACCCAATCCTCACACCTTTCCATTTGGTGAACCATAAGTTTTTGTACTGAATCTGTGATTGCCTTTCTCTGTGGAAGTATCTTCGTTTGTATCAATTTTTAGGTAACACCTCTATGTGATATGATAGGATATGTGTCTTTCGATTTCTCACTTACTCCAAGTTGCGTGATTACTTCTAGACTCATCTATGGTGCTGCAAATGGCATTGCTTCATTTTATCGCCAGCTCATAATCCATCTGTACATGTAGCAGTTCTTCTTTGTCCACCCATCTGTCGGTGGACTTTTTGGTGACTTCCATATCTTGGCTCTTGTAATACTGGGCAATGCAGATTTGCCTGCCTCTTTCTTTCCAATTCTGTCTTCTTAGGTTATAGGTCCAGGAATAAGCCTCCGGATCATACGGTAGCTCAATGTTTACCTTATAACGGCACCTCCACTCTGCTCTCACGAGTGGCTCTTTCCAGGTTACATCCCACTTAAAGTGGAGGGTTTGCATTTCTCCACAGCACCTTCAGCATTTATTCTTTGTGGTTTTTTACTGATGGTTATTCTGACTGGTGTGAGCTGATACGTCTTTGTGGTTGAATTTGCATGTGTCTCATGATCCATTAAAACTGAGCTTTAAGGCAGGTCCTTCTCATTTTTCAGGCTGTGAGTACAGCTTAGTTCTTCAAAGTGTTTTCTTAAAGTATGTGTCATATTGTAAATTTTTTTCGCCATTACCTCCCTGAAGACATTTTGCGGTGACCATTAGCACAGGCTTAAACCTGCGTTTGCAGGTAACGGCCAGAGGGTGGCAGTCTTTCTACGTTCCCCATGCTGGTACTAGGGCAACAGACCTTCCGGCCAGTGGTGTTCCTCGGTTATAAATTAGAGTGGAATGTGCCTGAAGAAACCCACAGATGCTGATGTCTCCTTACTCATGTTTGCCTTTTAAATTTACCTTATATTTATTATTGGAGCAAGATTACATTGTGTACATGGAACAGTTCTTCTTGGTGCGTTCCTCTGTTGATGGAGATTTTCATTGCTTCCAAATGTTGGCTATGGTCAATATGGCTGGAGTGCAGGATTGCCAGCCTGTGACGTTTTGATTCTCATTTTCTCAGGGGATAGGCCCAGCAGTGGGTATGACTGATTGACGGGTAGCTCAGTGTTTACCTTTTCAAGGCACTTCCATTGTGTTTTCATTAGTGGCTCTTACCACGTCCCCCTTAGGGCCGAGTGTACGCATTCCTCCACAGTCCCTTCAGCATGTATTTTTTGAAACGTTTTTGCTGATGGCCATTCTGACTGCTGTGAGCTGATAGGTTTTTGTAATTTGGGTTTGCATGTCTTTAAAGATTCCTAAAATATATCATTGTCCCACACCTTTTTCTTTTCTCTTTAAAGGAAAAGCTGTGAGTAAAACATAGCTCTTGAAATTGTCTTCTTGGAAGGTTGCCCTCTTTTGAAATTTTGGCTCCATTTTTGATCCCAGGATTTATTTGGAGGGCAGGTGTCATTTACAGAATTGCAAGTTGGTGAATATTTAGTGACCTTTAGCAGTGGGTTGAAAGCTGCTGTTGTGGGAAATGGCCACAAGGAGGCAGCGTTTCTCCATTCCCAAATCTGAGTACTAGGGCAGCAGAGCCTTTCTGGAAGTCGTGGTCCTAGGTTGTAAATTAGAATGGAACGTGCCAGGAGAAACCCCCATAAGTTTAGGTCTCATTACTTCTTGTTTTTGTTATTTTTTTTTAATCGGGGTAAGGACTAGAATACTGTTTGTCCTAGGGGTACGCAATCTGGTTCATTTGTACATTATATATGTCTACTCTACAGATCCTCTTCCCATGTAAAATATTACAGAGTGTTCTGTAGACCTCCCTTGCTATATGGTCGGTCGTTTTGAAATATGTATATAATATGCATTTGGATATGTATAGTAACACTAATCTCATTTATCCATTCCCCCCACCTTTCCTTTTAGATGAGCGTAGTTGGTTTTCTAAGTCTGTGAGTGTCTTTCTCTGTGGAAATATGTTCATTTGTGTCAGTGATTAGATAACGCCTCTAAGGGATATCATAGGATATAGGTCTTTTGCTTTCCGACTTACCTCATGTTTTGTGATTATCTCCAGGCTCATCTCTGGTGCCTCAAAGAGCAGTGTTTCATTGTTTACCATGGCTCATATTCCATTGTGTACATGGACTCCTTCTTCTTTATCCATTCACCTGTTGATGGACATTTTGGTTGCTTCCCATCTTGGCTATTTTGAATAAGGCTGCAGTGCAGCCTTTGCAGCCTGTGTCTTCTCGATCCTGGTCTTCTCAGGTGAGAGGCCCAGTGGTGTGCCTGCTGGATTGAATGGTACCTCAGTTTTTACTTTTCAACGCAGTTCCTTTCTGTACTCCTTACTGGCTGTTAACCACTTTACATCTCACCAGCACCTAGAGGTTACACAGTTCTCTACAACCCCATCAGCATTTATTGTTGGTAGACTTTTTGCTGACGGTCAGTCGACAGGTGTGAGTTGAAACCTTTTGGTTGATTAGATTGCATGAGTCTAATCATTCCTGAGGTTGAGCTTTTACCCATTTTCCTGTTTTTTTGTTTAAAGAGAGTGAGGAATACTTACCTCTGCATACTATCTTCTTGAAACATTCGCCTGTTTTGAGTTTCTTTTGTCCATTCCCTACCTGAGCACAATTTTTGACGGCAGGTGTCCTTTACAGCCCTGAGTCCTTGTGAATTTTAAGTGACCAGTAGCTGTGGGTTTAAAGCTGCTCTTGCGGGAAACGGCCACAAGGGGGCAGCATTTCTCCTTTACCAAATCTGGTCACTAGGGCAACAGAGCCTTAATGGAAGTCGTGTTCTAGGTTGTAGATTACAATGGAATGTGCCGGGAAAAAGCCCTTTAAGTGTATGTGTCATTCCTTCTTGTTTGTATTTTGATCAAAATTTTTATTCTTTATCACAGCAAATTCGATTACAATGGTTTGTTTGGTCTAGGTGTGCAAGATGTGGTTCCTTCGCACATATACATATATCTATTCTTCTTTGGAATCCTTTCCCGTGTAGGTTATGACACAATGTTGAGTAGTCTTCTCTTGGTATTCTGTAGGTCTTTGGTGATTATATATTTCACGTGTGTTTGTATATCTCTGTTCACCTCAATATGGTAATGTACCCAATCCTCACACCTTTCCATTTGGTGAACCATAAGTTTTTGTACTGAATCTGTGATTGCCTTTCTCTGTGGAAATATCTTCGTTTGTATCAATTTTTAGGTAACACCTCTATGTGATATGATAGGATATGTGTCTTTCGCTTTCTCACTTACTCCAAGTTGCGTGATTACTTCTAGACTCATCTATGGTGCTGCAAATGGCATTGCTTCATTTTATCGCCAGCTCATAATCCATCTGTACATGTAGCAGTTCTTCTTTGTCCACCCATCTGTCGGTGGACTTTTTGGTGACTTCCATATCTTGGCTCTTGTAATACTGGGCAATGCAGATTTGCCTGCCTCTTTCTTTCCAATTCTGTCTTCTTAGGTTATAGGTCCAGGAATAAGCCTCCGGATCATACGGTAGCTCAATGTTTACCTTATAACGGCACCTCCACTCTGCTCTCACGAGTGGCTCTTTCCAGGTTACATCCCACTTAAAGTGGAGGGTTTGCATTTCTCCACAGCACCTTCAGCATTTATTCTTTGTGGTTTTTTACTGATGGTTATTCTGACTGGTGTGAGCTGATACGTCTTTGTGGTTGAATTTGCATGTGTCTCATGATCCATTAAAACTGAGCTTTAAGGCAGGTCCTTCTCATTTTTCAGGCTGTGAGTACAGCTTAGTTCTTCAAAGTGTTTTCTTAAAGTATGTGTCATATTGTAAATTTTTTTCGCCATTACCTCCCTGAAGACATTTTGCGGTGACCATTAGCACAGGCTTAAACCTGCGTTTGCAGGTAACGGCCAGAGGGTGGCAGTCTTTCTACGTTCCCCATGCTGGTACTAGGGCAACAGACCTTCCGGCCAGTGGTGTTCCTCGGTTATAAATTAGAGTGGAATGTGCCTGAAGAAACCCACAGATGCTGATGTCTCCTTACTCATGTTTGCCTTTTAAATTTACCTTATATTTATTATTGGAGCAATATTACATTGTGTACATGGAACAGTTCTTCTTGGTGCGTTCCTCTGTTGATGGAGATTTTCATTGCTTCCAAATGTTGGCTATGGTCAATATGGCTGGAGTGCAGGATTGCCAGCCTGTGACGTTTTGATTCTCATTTTCTCAGGGGATAGGCCCAGCAGTGGGTATGACTGATTGACGGGTAGCTCAGTGTTTACCTTTTCAAGGCACTTCCATTGTCTTTTCATTAGTGGCTCTTACCACATCCCCCTTAGGGCCGAGTGTACGCATTCCTCCACAGTCCCTTCAGCATTTATTTTTTGAAACGTTTTTGCTGATGGCCATTCTGACTGCTGTGAGCTGATAGGTTTTTGTAATTTGGGTTTTCATGTCTTTAAAGATTCCTAAAATATATCATTGTCCCACACCTTTTTCTTTTCTCTTTAAAGGAAAAGCTGTGAGTACAACATAGCTCTTGAAATTGTCTTCTTGGAAGGTTGCCCTCTTTTGAAATTTTTGCTCCATTTTTGATCCCAGGATTTATTTGGAGGGCAGGTGTCATTTACAGAATTGCAAGTTGGTGAATATTTAGTGACCTTTAGCAGTGGGTTGAAAGCTGCTGTTGTGGGAAATGGCCACAAGGAGGCAGCATTTCTCCATTCCCAAATCTGAGTACTAGGGCAGCAGAGCCTTTCTGGAAGTCGTGGTCCTAGGTTGTAAATTAGAATGGAATGTGCCAGGAGAAACCCCCATAAGTTTAGGTCTCATTACTTCTTGTTTTTGTTATTTTTTTTTAATCGGGGTAAGGACTAGAATACTGTTTGTCCTAGGGGTACGCAATCTGGTTCATTTGTACATTATATATGTCTACTCTACAGAACCTCTTCCCATGTAAAATATTACAGAGTGTTCTGTAGACCTCCCTTGCTATATGGTCGGTCGTTTTGAAATATGTATATAATATGTATTTGGATATGTATAGTAACACTAATCTCATTTATCCATTCCCCCCACCTTTCCTTTTAGATGAGCGTAGTTGGTTTTCTAAGTCTGTGAGTGTCTTTCTCTGTGGAAATATGTTCATTTGTGTCAGTGATTAGATAACGCCTCTAAGGGATATCATAGGATATAGGTCTTTTGCTTTCCGACTTACCTCATGTTTTGTGATTATCTCCAGGCTCATCTCTGGTGCCTCAAAGAGCAGTGTTTCATTGTTTTCCATGGCTCATATTCCATTGTGTACATGGACTCCTTCTTCTTTATCCATTCACCTGTTGATGGACATTTTGGTTGCTTCCCATCTTGGCTATTTTGAATAAGGCTGCAGTGCAGCCTTTGCAGCCTGTGTCTTCTCGATCCTGGTCTTCTCAGGTGAGAGGCCCAGTGGTGTGCCTGCTGGATTGAATGGTACCTCAGTTTTTACTTTTCAACGCAGTTCCTTTCTGTACTCCTTACTGGCTGTTAACCACTTTACATCTCACCAGCACCTAGAGGTTACACAGTTCTCTACAACCCCATCAGCATTTATTGTTGGTAGACTTTTTGCTGACGGTCAGTCGACAGGTGTGAGTTGAAACCTTTTGGTTGATTAGATTGCATGAGTCTAATCATTCCTGAGGTTGAGCTTTTACCCATTTTCCTGTTTTTTTGTTTAAAGAGAGTGAGGAATACTTACCTCTGCATACTATCTTCTTGAAACATTCGCCTGTTTTGAGTTTCTTTTGTCCATTCCCTACCTGAGCACAATTTTTGACGGCAGGTGTCCTTTACAGCCCTGAGTCCTTGTGAATTTTAAGTGACCAGTAGCTGTGGGTTTAAAGCTGCTCTTGCGGGAAACGGCCACAAGGGGGCAGCATTTCTCCTTTACCAAATCTGGTCACTAGGGCAACAGAGCCTTAATGGAAGTCGTGTTCTAGGTTGTAGATTACAATGGAATGTGCCGGGAAAAAGCCCTTTAAGTGTATGTGTCATTCCTTCTTGTTTGTATTTTGATCAAAATTTTTATTCTTTATCACAGCAAATTCGATTACAATGGTTTGTTTGGTCTAGGTGTGCAAGATGTGGTTCCTTCGCACATATACATATATCTATTCTTCTTTGGAATCCTTTCCCGTGTAGGTTATGACACAATGTTGAGTAGTCTTCTCTTGGTATTCTGTAGGTCTTTGGTGATTATATATTTCACGTGTGTTTGTATATCTCTGTTCACCTCAATATGGTAATGTACCCAATCCTCACACCTTTCCATTTGGTGAACCATAAGTTTTTGTACTGAATCTGTGATTGCCTTTCTCTGTGGAAGTATCTTCGTTTGTATCAATTTTTAGGTAACACCTCTATGTGATATGATAGGATATGTGTCTTTCGCTTTCTCACTTACTCCAAGTTGCGTGATTACTTCTAGACTCATCTATGGTGCTGCAAATGGCATTGCTTCATTTTATCGCCAGCTCATAATCCATCTGTACATGTAGCAGTTCTTCTTTGTCCACCCATCTGTCGGTGGACTTTTTGGTGACTTCCATATCTTGGCTCTTGTAATACTGGGCAATGCAGATTTGCCTGCCTCTTTCTTTCCAATTCTGTCTTCTTAGGTTATAGGTCCAGGAATAAGCCTCCGGATCATACGGTAGCTCAATGTTTACCTTATAACGGCACCTCCACTCTGCTCTCATGAGTGGCTCTTTCCAGGTTACATCCCACTTAAAGTGGAGGGTTTGCATTTCTCCACAGCACCTTCAGCATTTATTCTTTGTGGTTTTTTACTGATGGTTATTCTGACTGGTGTGAGCTGATACGTCTTTGTGGTTGAATTTGCATGTGTCTCATGATCCATTAAAACTGAGCTTTAAGGCAGGTCCTTCTCATTTTTCAGGCTGTGAGTACAGCTTAGTTCTTCAAAGTGTTTTCTTAAAGTATGTGTCATATTGTAAATTTGTTTCGCCATTACCTCCCTGAAGACATTTTGCGGTGACCATTAGCACAGGCTTAAACCTGCGTTTGCAGGTAACGGCCAGAGGGTGGCAGTCTTTCTACGTTCCCCATGCTGGTACTAGGGCAACAGACCTTCCGGCCAGTGGTGTTCCTCGGTTATAAATTAGAGTGGAATGTGCCTGAAGAAACCCACAGATGCTGATGTCTCCTTACTTATGTTTGCCTTTTAAATTTACCTTATATTTATTATTGGAGCAATATTACATTGTGTACATGGAACAGTTCTTCTTGGTGCGTTCCTCTGTTGATGGAGATTTTCATTGCTTCCAAATGTTGGCTATGGTCAATATGGCTGGAGTGCAGGATTGCCAGCCTGTGACGTTTTGATTCTCATTTTCTCAGGGGATAGGCCCAGCAGTGGGTATGACTGATTGACGGGTAGCTCAGTGTTTACCTTTTCAAGGCACTTCCATTGTCTTTTCATTAGTGGCTCTTACCACGTCCCCCTTAGGGCCGAGTGTACGCATTCCTCCACAGTCCCTTCAGCATTTATTTTTTGAAACGTTTTTGCTGATGGCCATTCTGACTGCTGTGAGCTGATAGGTTTTTGTAATTTGGGTTTTCATGTCTTTAAAGATTCCTAAAATATATCATTTTCCCACACCTTTTTCTTTTCTCTTTAAAGGAAAAGCTGTGAGTACAACATAGCTCTTGAAATTGTCTTCTTGGAAGTTTGCCCTCTTTTGAAATTTTTGCTCCATTTTTGATCCCAGGATTTATTTGGAGGGCAGGTGTCATTTACAGAATTGCAAGTTGGTGAATATTTAGTGACCTTTAGCAGTGGGTTGAAAGCTGCTGTTGTGGGAAATGGCCACAAGGAGGCAGCGTTTCTCCATTCCCAAATCTGAGTACTAGGGCAGCAGAGCCTTTCTGGAAGTCGTGTTCCTAGGTTGTAAATTAGAATGGAATGTGCCAGGAGAAACCCCCATAAGTTTAGGTCTCATTACTTCTTGTTTTTGTTAATTTTTTTAATCGGGGTAAGGACTAGAATACTGTTTGTCCTAGGGGTACGCAATCTGGTTCATTTGTACATTATATATGTCTACTCTACAGATCCTCTTCCCATGTAAAATATTACAGAGTGTTCTGTAGACCTCCCTTGCTATATGGTCGGTCGTTTTGAAATATGTATATAATATGCATTTGGATATGTATAGTAACACTAATCTCATTTATCCATTCCCCCCACCTTTCCTTTTAGATGAGCGTAGTTGGTTTTCTAAGTCTGTGAGTGTCTTTCTCTATGGAAATATGTTCATTTGTGTCAGTGATTAGATAACGCCTCTAAGGGATATCATAGGTTATAGGTCTTTTGCTTTCCGACTTACCTCATGTTTTGTGATTATCTCCAGGCTCATCTCTGGTGCCTCAAAGAGCAGTGTTTCATTGTTTTCCATGGCTAATATTCCATTGTGTACATGGACTCCTTCTTCTTTATCCATTCACCTGTTGATGGACATTTTGGTTGCTTCCCATCTTGGCTATTTTGAATAAGGCTGCAGTGCAGCCTTTGCAGCCTGTGTCTTCTCGATCCTGGTCTTCTCAGGTGAGAGGCCCAGTGGTGTGCCTGCTGGATTGAATGGTACCTCAGTTTATACTTTTCAACGCAGTTCCTTTCTGTACTCCTTACTGGCTGTTAACCACTTTACATCTCACCAGCACCTAGAGGTTACACAGTTCTCTACAACCCCATCAGCATTTATTGTTGGTAGACTTTTTGCTGACGGTCAGTCGACAGGTGTGAGTTGAAACCTTTTGGTTGATTAGATTGCATGAGTCTAATCATTCCTGAGGTTGAGCTTTTACCCATTTTCCTGTTTTTTTGTTTAAAGAGAGTGAGGAATACTTACCTCTGCATACTATCTTCTTGAAACATTTGCCTGTTTTGAATTTCTTTTGTCCATTCCCTACCTGAGCACAATTTTTGACGGCAGGTGTCCTTTACAGCCCTGAGTCCTTGTGAATTTTAAGTGACCAGTAGCTGTGGGTTTAAAGCTGCTCTTGCGGGAAACGGCCACAAGGGGGCAGCATTTCTCTTTTAGCAAATCTGGTCACTAGGGCAACAGAGCCTTAATGGAAGTCGTGTTCTAGGTTGTAAATTACAATGGAATGTGCCGGGAAAAAGCCCTTTAAGTGTATGTGTCATTCCTTCTTGTTTGTATTTTGATCAAAATTTTTATTCTTTATCACAGCAAATTCGATTACAATGGTTTGTTTGGTCTAGGTGTGCAAGATGTGGTTCCTTCGCACATATACATATATCTATTCTTCTTTGGAATCCTTTCCCGTGTAGGTTATGACACAATGTTGAGTAGTCTTCTCTTGGTATTCTGTAGGTCTTTGGTGATTATATATTTCACGTGTGTTTGTATATCTCTGTTCACCTCAATATGGTAATGTACCCAATCCTCACACCTTTCCATTTGGTGAACCATAAGTTTTTGTACTGAATCTGTGATTGCCTTTCTCTGTGGAAGTATCTTCGTTTGTGTCAATTTTTAGGTAACACCTCTATGTGATATGATAGGATATGTGTCTTTCGCTTTCTCACTTACTCCAAGTTGCGTGATTACTTCTAGAGTCATCTATGGTGCTGCAAATGGCATTGTTTCATTTTATCGCTAGCTCATAATCCATCTGTACATGTAGCAGTTCTTCTTTGTCCACCCATCTGTCGGTGGACTTTTTAGTGACTTCCATATCTTGGCTATGGTAATACTGTGCAATGCAGATTTGCCTGCCTCTTTCTTTCCAATTCTGTCTTCTTAGGTTATAGGTCCAGGAATAAGCCTCCGGATCGTACGGTAGCTCAATGTTTACCTTTTAACGGCACCTCCAATCTGCTCTCATGAGTGGCTCTTTCCAGGTTACATCCCACTTAAATTTGAGGGTTTGCATTTCTCCACAGCACCTTTAGCATTTATTCTTTGTGGTTTTTTACTGATGGTTATTCTGACTGGTGTCAGCTGATACGTCTTTGTGGCTGAATTTGCATGTGTCTCATGATCCATTAAAACTGAGCTTTAAGGCAGGTCCTTTTCATTTTTCAGGCTGTGAGTACAGCTTAGTTCTTCAAAGTGTTTTCTTAAAGTATGTATGTCATAATTTTAAAATTTTTTGGCCATTACCTCCCTGAAGACATTTTGCGGTGACCATTAGCACAGGCTTAAACCTGCGTTTGCAGGTAACGGCCAGAGGGTGGCAGTCTTTCTACTTTCCCCATGCTGGTACTAGGGAAACAGGCCTTCCGGGCAGTGGTGTTCCTCGGTTATAAATTAGAGTGGAATGTGCCTGAATAAACCTACAAATGCTGATGTCTCCTTACTTATGTTTGTCTTTTAAATTTACCTTATATTTATTATTGGAGCAATATTACATTGTGTACATGGAACAGTTCTTCTTGGTGCGTTCCTCTGTTGATGGACATTTTCATTGCTTTCAAATGTTGGCTATGGTCAAAATGGCTGGAGTGCAGGATTGCCAGCCTGTGACGTTTTGATTCTCATTTTCTCAGGGGATAGGCCCAGCAGTGGGTATGACTGATTGACGGGTAGCTCAGTGTTTACCTTTTCAAGGCACTTCCATTGTGTTTTCATTAGTGGCTCTTACCACGTCCCCCTTAGGGCCGAGTGTACGCATTCCTCCACAGTCCCTTCAGCATTTATTTTTTGAAACATTTTTGCTGATGGCCATTCTGACTGCTGTGAGCTGATAGGGTTTTGTAATTTGGGTTTGCATGTCTTTAAAAATTCCTAAAATATATCATTTTCCCACACCTTTTTTTTCCTCTTTAAAGGAAAAGCTGTGAGTACCACATAGCTCTTGAAATTGTCTTCTTGGAAGGTTGCCCTCTTTTGAAATTTTTGCTCCATTTTTGATCCCAGGATTTATTTGGAGGGCAGGTGTCATTTACAGAATTGCAAGTTGGTGAATATTTAGTGACCTTTAGCAGTGGGTTGAAAGCTGCTGTTGTGGGAAATGGCCACAAGGAGGCACCGTTTCTCCATTCCCAAATCTGAGTACTAGGGCAGCAGAGCCTTTCTGGAAGTCGTGTTCCTAGGTTGTAAATTAGAATGGAATGTGCCAGGAGAAACCCCCATAAGTTTAGGTCTTATTACTTCTTGTTTTGTTAATTTTTTTAATCGGGGTAAGGACTAGAATATTGTTTGTCCTAGGGGTACACAATCTGGTTCATTTGTACATTATATATGTCTACTCTACAGATCCTCTTCCCATATAAAATATTACAGAGTGTTCTGTAGACCTCCCTTGCTATATGGTCGGTCGTTTTGAAATATGTATATAATATGTAGTTGGATATGTATAGTAACACTAATCTCATTTATCCATTCCCCCAAACTTTCCTTTTAGATGAGCGTAGTTGGTTTTCTAAGTCTGTGAGTGTCTTTCTCTATGGAAATATGTTCATTTGTGTCAGTGATTAGATAACGCCTCTAAGGGATATCATAGGTTATAGGTCTTTTGCTTTCCGACTTACCTCATGTTTTGTGATTATCTCCAGGCTCATCTCTGGTGCCTCAAAGAGCAGTGTTTCATTGTTTTCCATGGCTAATATTCCATTGTGTACATGGACTCCTTCTTCTTTATCCATTCACCTGTTGATGGACATTTTGGTTGCTTCCCATCTTGGCTATTTTGAATAAGGCTGCAGTGCAGCCTTTGCAGCCTGTGTCTTCTCGATCCTGGTCTTCTCAGGTGAGAGGCCCAGTGGTGTGCCTGCTGGATTGAATGGTACCTCAGTTTATACTTTTCAACGCAGTTCCTTTCTGTACTCCTTACTGGCTGTTAACCACTTTACATCTCACCAGCACCTAGAGGTTACACAGTTCTCTACAACCCCATCAGCATTTATTGTTGGTAGACTTTTTGCTGACGGTCAGTCGACAGGTGTGAGTTGAAACCTTTTGGTTGATTAGATTGCATGAGTCTAATCATTCCTGAGGTTGAGCTTTTACCCATTTTCCTGTTTTTTTGTTTAAAGAGAGTGAGGAATACTTACCTCTGCATACTATCTTCTTGAAACATTTGCCTGTTTTGAATTTCTTTTGTCCATTCCCTACCTGAGCACAATTTTTGACGGCAGGTGTCCTTTACAGCCCTGAGTCCTTGTGAATTTTAAGTGACCAGTAGCTGTGGGTTTAAAGCTGCTCTTGCGGGAAACGGCCACAAGGGGGCAGCATTTCTCTTTTAGCAAATCTGGTCACTAGGGCAACAGAGCCTTAATGGAAGTCGTGTTCTAGGTTGTAAATTACAATGGAATGTGCCGGGAAAAAGCCCTTTAAGTGTATGTGTCATTCCTTCTTGTTTGTATTTTGATCAAAATTTTTATTCTTTATCACAGCAAATTCGATTACAATGGTTTGTTTGGTCTAGGTGTGCAAGATGTGGTTCCTTCGCACATATACATATATCTATTCTTCTTTGGAATCCTTTCCCGTGTAGGTTATGACACAATGTTGAGTAGTCTTCTCTTGGTATTCTGTAGGTCTTTGGTGATTATATATTTCACGTGTGTTTGTATATCTCTGTTCACCTCAATATGGTAATGTACCCAATCCTCACACCTTTCCATTTGGTGAACCATAAGTTTTTGTACTGAATCTGTGATTGCCTTTCTCTGTGGAAGTATCTTCGTTTGTGTCAATTTTTAGGTAACACCTCTATGTGATATGATAGGATATGTGTCTTTCGCTTTCTCACTTACTCCAAGTTGCGTGATTACTTCTAGAGTCATCTATGGTGCTGCAAATGGCATTGTTTCATTTTATCGCTAGCTCATAATCCATCTGTACATGTAGCAGTTCTTCTTTGTCCACCCATCTGTCGGTGGACTTTTTAGTGACTTCCATATCTTGGCTATGGTAATACTGTGCAATGCAGATTTGCCTGCCTCTTTCTTTCCAATTCTGTCTTCTTAGGTTATAGGTCCAGGAATAAGCCTCCGGATCGTACGGTAGCTCAATGTTTACCTTTTAACGGCACCTCCAATCTGCTCTCATGAGTGGCTCTTTCCAGGTTACATCCCACTTAAATTTGAGGGTTTGCATTTCTCCACAGCACCTTTAGCATTTATTCTTTGTGGTTTTTTACTGATGGTTATTCTGACTGGTGTCAGCTGATACGTCTTTGTGGCTGAATTTGCATGTGTCTCATGATCCATTAAAACTGAGCTTTAAGGCAGGTCCTTTTCATTTTTCAGGCTGTGAGTACAGCTTAGTTCTTCAAAGTGTTTTCTTAAAGTATGTATGTCATAATTTTAAAATTTTTTGGCCATTACCTCCCTGAAGACATTTTGCGGTGACCATTAGCACAGGCTTAAACCTGCGTTTGCAGGTAACGGCCAGAGGGTGGCAGTCTTTCTACTTTCCCCATGCTGGTACTAGGGAAACAGGCCTTCCGGGCAGTGGTGTTCCTCGGTTATAAATTAGAGTGGAATGTGCCTGAATAAACCTACAAATGCTGATGTCTCCTTACTTATGTTTGTCTTTTAAATTTACCTTATATTTATTATTGGAGCAATATTACATTGTGTACATGGAACAGTTCTTCTTGGTGCGTTCCTCTGTTGATGGACATTTTCATTGCTTTCAAATGTTGGCTATGGTCAAAATGGCTGGAGTGCAGGATTGCCAGCCTGTGACGTTTTGATTCTCATTTTCTCAGGGGATAGGCCCAGCAGTGGGTATGACTGATTGACGGGTAGCTCAGTGTTTACCTTTTCAAGGCACTTCCATTGTGTTTTCATTAGTGGCTCTTACCACGTCCCCCTTAGGGCCGAGTGTACGCATTCCTCCACAGTCCCTTCAGCATTTATTTTTTGAAACATTTTTGCTGATGGCCATTCTGACTGCTGTGAGCTGATAGGGTTTTGTAATTTGGGTTTGCATGTCTTTAAAAATTCCTAAAATATATCATTTTCCCACACCTTTTTTTTCCTCTTTAAAGGAAAAGCTGTGAGTACCACATAGCTCTTGAAATTGTCTTCTTGGAAGGTTGCCCTCTTTTGAAATTTTTGCTCCATTTTTGATCCCAGGATTTATTTGGAGGGCAGGTGTCATTTACAGAATTGCAAGTTGGTGAATATTTAGTGACCTTTAGCAGTGGGTTGAAAGCTGCTGTTGTGGGAAATGGCCACAAGGAGGCAGCGTTTCTCCATTCCCAAATCTGAGTACTAGGGCAGCAGAGCCTTTCTGGAAGTCGTGTTCCTAGGTTGTAAATTAGAATGGAATGTGCCAGGAGAAACCCCCATAAGTTTAGGTCTTATTACTTCTTGTTTTGTTAATTTTTTTAATCGGGGTAAGGACTAGAATATTGTTTGTCCTAGGGGTACACAATCTGGTTCATTTGTACATTATATATGTCTACTCTACAGATCCTCTTCCCATATAAAATATTACAGAGTGTTCTGTAGACCTCCCTTGCTATATGGTCGGTCGTTTTGAAATATGTATATAATATGTAGTTGGATATGTATAGTAACACTAATCTCATTTATCCATTCCCCCAAACTTTCCTTTTAGATGAGCATAGTTGGTTTTCTAAGTCTGTGAGTGTCTTTCTCTGTGGAAATATGTTCATTTGTGTCAGTGATTAGATAACGCCTCTAAGGGATATCGTAGGATACAGGTCTTTGCTTTCCGAATTACCTCATGCTTTTGATTATCTCCAGGCTCATCTCTGGTGCCTCAAAGAGCAGTGTTTCATTGTTTTCCATGGCTAATATTCCATTGTGTACATGGACTCCTTCTTCTTTATCCATTCACCTGTTGATGGACATTTTGGTTGCTTCCCATCTTGGCTATTTTGAATAAGGCTGCAGTGCAGCCTTTGCAGCCTGTGTCTTCTCGATCCTGGTCTTCTCAGGTGAGAGGCCCAGTGGTGTGCCTGCTGGATTGAATGGTACCTCAGTTTTTACTTTTCAACGCAGTTCCTTTCTGTACTCCTTACTGGCTGTTAACCACTTTACATCTCACCAGCACCTAGAGGTTACACAGTTCTCTACAACCCCATCAGCATTTATTGTTGGTAGACTTTTTGCTGACGGTCAGTCGACAGGTGTGAGTTGTAACTTTTTGGTTGATTAGATTGCATGAGTCTAATAATTCCTGAGGTTGAGCTTTTACCCATTTTCCCCTAACCCTAATCTACACTTGACTGCTTCTGCCTCCCGTAGATTTCCTTAGCACTAGTGTTTTAAGGAACAAATTAAAAATAGAATCCTAAAGTGATTTCTTTATAATGGGTGTGTTTCTAATCTTTCCTAGTCTCTAAACTCTTCTCCATGGCTGGACCCCCAATAATATTGCTTTACGTGCTAAGTGGTATCTAGAGAGTGGGATATGTTTAATAAATAACCTAACCCTAACGTGTACCCTAACCCTAACCCCTACCCTAACCCTAACATATACCCTAGACCGAGCCCTAACCCTAAAACTAACCCTAACCCTAATCCATATCCTACGCCGTACCAGAACCCGTACCCTAAGCTGTAACCTAACCCTAACCCTAACCCTAAGCTAGCCTTGACTGTTTCTGCCTCCAATAGATTTCCTAAGCACTAGTGTTTTAAGGAAAAGAAAAAGAAATAAAAGGAATACAAATTGGAAAAGAAGAAGTAAAACTGTCACTTTTTGCGGATAACATGATACTATACATAGAGAATCCTATAACTGCCACCAGAAAACTGCTAGAGCTAATTAATGAATATGGTAACGTTGCAGGATACAAAATTAATGCACAGAAATCTCTTGTATTCCTAGACACTAATGATGAGAAATCTGAAAGAGAAATTATGGAAACACTTCCATTTCCCTTTGCAACAAAAAGAATAAAATACCTAGGAATACACCTACCTAGGGAGACAAAAGACCTGTATGCAGAAAACTGTAAGACACTGATGAAAGAAATTAAAGATGATACCAACAGATGGAGAGATATACCATGTTCTTGGATTGGAAGAAGCAACATTGTGAAAATGAGTATACTACCCAAAACAATCTACAGATTCAATGCCATCCCTATCAAATTACCAATGGCATTTTTTACGGAGCTAGAACAAATCATCTTAAAATTTCTATGGAGACACAAAAGACCCCAAATAGCCAAAGCAGTCTTGAGGCAAAAAAATGGAGCTGGAGGAATCAGACTCCCTGACTTCAGACTATACTACAAAGCTACAGTAATCAAGACAATATGGTACTGGCACAAGAACAAGCATAGATCAATGGAACAAGATAGAAAGCCCAGAGATTAACCCACGCACCTATGGTCAACTAATCTATGACAAAGGAGGCAAAGATATACAATGGAGAAAAGACAGTCTCTTCAATAAGTGGTGCTGGGAAAACTGGACAGCTACATGTCAAAGAATGAAATTAGAATACTCCCTAACACCATACACAAAAATAAACTCAAAATGGATTAGAGACCTAAATATAAGACTGGACACTATAAAACTCTTAGAGGAAAACATAGGAAGAACACTCTTTGACATAAATCACAGCAAGATCTTTTTGGATCCACCTCCTAGAGTAATGGAAATAAAAACAAAAATAAACAAATGGGACCTAATGAAACTTCAAAGCTTTTGCACAGCAAACGAAACCATCAACAAGACGAAAAGACAACCCTCAGAATGGGAGAAAATATTTGCAAACGAATCAATGGACAAAGGATTAATCTCCAAAATATATAAACAGCTCATTCAGCTCAATATTAAAGAAACAAACACCCCAATCCAAAAATGGGCAGAAGACCTAAATAGACATTTCTCCAAAGAAGACATACAGACGGGCACGAAGCATATGAAAAGATGCTCAACATCACTAATTATTAGAGAAATGCAAATCAAAACTACAATGAGGTATCACCTCACTCCTGTTAGAATGGGCATCATCAGAAAATCTACAAACAACAAATGCTGGAGAGGGTGTGGAGAAAAGGGAACCCTCTTGCACTGTTGGTGGGAATGTAAATTGATACAGCCACTATGGAGAACAATATGGAGGTTCCTTAAAAAACTAAAAGTAGAATTACCATATGACCCAGCAATCCCACTACTGGGCATACACCCAGAGAAAACCGTAATTCCAAAAGACACATGCACCCGAATGTTCATTGCAACACTATTTACAATAGCCAGGTCATGGAAGCAAAGTAAATGCCCATCAACAGACGAATGGATAAAGAAGTTGTGGTACATATATACAAAGGAATATTACTCAGCCATAAAAAGGAACGAAATTGAGTCATTTGTTGAGAAGTGGATGGATCTAGAGACTGTCATACAGAGTGAAGTAAGTCAGAAAGAGAAAAACAAATATCGTATATTAATGCATGTATGTGGAACCTAGAAAAATGGTACAGATGAGCCGGTTTGCAGGGCAGAAGTTGAGACACAGATGTAGAGAATGGACATATGCACAGCAAGGGGGGAAAACTGCGGTGGGGTGGGGATGGTGGTGTGCTGAATTGGGCGATTGGGATTGACATGTATACACTGATGTGTATAAAATTGATGCCTCATAAGAACCTGCAGTATAAAAAAACAAAGAAACAAAACAACTAATACTAAACTTTCATTGGGTTATTTGTTTGGAAATATGTTAATATAAATGTTTCAGACATTACATGAAATTTCTAAAAATCTTATATTTGTATTTGTATGGAAATATGTTAATATAAATGTTTCAGACATTATATGAAATTTCTAAAAATCTTTTATTTGTATTTGTAGGGAAATATGTATGGAAATATGTTAATATAAATGTTTCAGACATTACATGAAATTTCTAAAAATTTTATATGTTCTGGTATAATGTTATAAGTAATAATCCGAGTTATTACTTTAAAATGTATATCTCAAAAATAACTAATTTTCTTGTCAACTGCATTATTATGAACTTTCATCAAATCTTTAACAGTGGTCATTTTTAAGTATTTTGTCATTTACAGACAGTTCTGGGTGTACTCTGATGCTTTTGCAAATATGTTCCTACAAAAGTCTCTCATCTTCAAGAAATTCATGGAAAAGACTCTGACAAGTACAGGTTTCTGGTAACTGACTGTACTGCTGAACTGAATGAATAAGCATTTTCAGAACGCTAATGAAAAACTGATGAACTCATAAAAGTGCTAACAAAAGATCAAGATGAAAAAAAAAATTAATTACATGGGACTGAGTGAACTGATGAGGATGAGTATAATTTTTGTGACTTTCTGTCTGAATTATAAAAAATCCCACAAGGACTCAGAGGCAAAGAATACAGAAATCAATTTTCACTGCAAAGTAAAGGAGCTGTTACAGTGGAGGATTACTGGTCTGAATGTCAATATTATGACATAGTATGACTGTGTTTCATGTCGGTATTTGCAAACATTGTTGCTTTTGTTGTGGTCATCCATGAACAATGCTTGGTGTCAGTCTATTTATCTCTTGTAAAAATAAAATACAGTGTGTGGGTGTGAAAAAAAAAGAGAATCCTAATGTGATATCTTTATAATGGGTTTGTTCCTTATCTTATCCTAGTGTCTAAACTCTTCTCCATGGCTGGATCCCAAATAATATTCCTTTACGTGCTAAATGGTATCTAGAGATTGGGATAGGTTTAATAAATACCCTAACCCTAACACGTACCCCAATCCTAACCCGTACCCTAACCCTAAAACTAACCCTAACCCTAACCCTAACCCATACCCTACGCCGTACCCGAACCCGTACCAGAAACCTTACAATAAGCAGTACCCTAACCCTAACCCTAACCCTAACCCTAGTCTACCCTTTACTGCTTCTGCTTCCCATAGATTTCCTAAGCACTAGTGTTTTAAGGAACAGGTTATAAAGAGAATCCTAATGTGATTTCTGTATAATGGGTGTGTTCCTGATATTATCCTAGTGCCTAAACTCTTCTCCATGGCTGGACCCCAAATAATATTCCTTTACGTGCTAAGTGGTATCTTGAGAGAGGGATAGGGTTAATAAATAACCTAACTCTAACATGTACCCTAATCCTATCCCCTACCCTAACCCTAACACGTGCCCTAATCTTAACCCGTACCCTAAACCGAGCCCTAACCCTTAAACTAACCCTAACCCTAAGCCTAAACCATACCCTACACCGAACCCGAACCCGTACCCTAAGCCGTACCCTAACACTAACCCTAATCCTAACCCTAACCCTAAGCTATCCTGGACTGCTTCTGCCTCCAATACATTTCCTAAACACGAGTGTTTAAGGAACAGATTAAAAAGAGAATCCTAATGTGATTTCTTTATAATGGCTGTGTTCCTGATGTTATCCTAGTGCCTAAACTCTTCTCCAAGGCTGGATTCCAAATAATATTCCTTTACGTTCTAAGTGGTATCTAGAGAGTGGGATATGTTTAATAAATAACCTAATCCTAAGGCGTACCCTAACCCTAACCAATATCCTAACCCTAACACGTAAACTAATCTTAACCCGTACCCTAAACCATGCCCTAACCCTAAAACTAACCCTAACACTAACCCATACCCTACGCAGTACGCGAATCCGTACCCGAATCCGTACCCTAAGCCGTACACTAACACTAACCCTAACACTAACCATAACCCGAAGCTACCCTTGACTCCTTCTGCCTCCAATAGATTTCCTAAGCAATAGTGTTTTAAGGAACAGGTTAAAAAGAGAATCCTAATGTGATTTCTTTATAATGGGTGTGTTCCTTATCTTATCCTAATGTCTAAACTCTTCTACATGGCTAGACCCCAAATAATATTCTTTACGTGCTAAGTGGTATCTAGAGAGTGGGATAGGTTTAATAAATACCCTAACCCTAACGCGTACCCTAACCCTATCCCCCACCATTACCCTAACACGTAAACTAATCCTAACCTGTACCCTAAACCGAGCCCTAACCCTAAAACTAACCCTAAAACTAACCCTAAACCATACCCTACGCCGTAACTGAACCCGTAACCAAACCCGTACCATAAGCCGTACACTAACCCTAACCCTAACCCTAAGGTACCCTTGAATGCTTCTGCCTCCAATAGATTTCCTTAGCACTAGTGTTTTAAGGAACAGATTAAAAAGAGAATCCTAATGTGACTTCTTTATAATGTGTGCGTTCCTTATCCTATCCTAGTGTCTAAACTCTTTTCCATAGCTGGATTCCAAATAATACTCTTTTACGTTCTAAGTGGTATCTAGAGAGTGGGATAGGTTTAATAAATACCCTAAACCTAACGCGTACCCTAACCCTAACCCCTACCCTAACACATACACTAATCCTAATCCGTACCCTAAACTGAGCCCTAACCCTAAAACTAACCCTAAACCTAACCCTAACCAATACTCGAACCCATACTCGAATCCGTACCCTAAGCCGTACCCTAACACTAACCCTAACCCTAACACTAACCCGAAGCTACCCTTGACTGCTTCTGCCTCCAATAGATTTCCTAACCCCTAGTGTTTTAAGGAACAGATTAAAAAGAGAATCCCAATGTGATTTCTTTATTATGGGTGAGTTCCTTATCTTATCCTAGTGTCTACACTCTTCTCCATGACTGGACCCAAAATAATATTCCTTTATGTGCTAAGTGGTATCTAGAGAGTGGGATAGGTTTAATAAATAACCTAACCTTAACGCGTACCCAAACCCTATCCCCTAACCTAACCCTAAAACGTACCCTAATCCAAACACGTACCCTAAACAGAGCCCTAACCCTAAAAAAACCCTAATCCTAACCCTAACACAAAACCTAAGCCATACCCGACCCGTACCTTAAGCCATACCCTACCCCTAACGCTAACCCTAAGCTAAACTTGACTGCTTCTACCTCCATTAGATTTACTAAGCACTAGTGTTTTAAGGTACAGGTTAAAAAGAGAATCCTAATGTCATTTCTTTATAATAGGTGTGTTCCTTATGTTACCCTAGTGTGTAAACTATTCACCATGGCTGGACCCCAAATAATATTCCTTTACATGCTAAGTGGTATGTAGAGATTGGGATAGGTTTAATAAATACCCTAACCCTACCTCATACCCTAACCCTAACCCCTACCCTAACCCTAACATGTACCCCAATCCTAAACCGTAACCTAAACCGAACCCTAACCCTAAAACTAACCCTAAACCTAACCCTAAACCATACCCTACGCCATACCCGACCCCGTATCCGAAACTTTACCATAAGCAGTACCCTAACCCTAACCCTAACCCTAAGCTACCCTTGACTGCTTCTGCTTCCAATAGATTTCCTAAGCACTAGTGTTTTAAGGAACAGGTTAAAAAGAGAATCCTAATGTGATTTCTTTATAATGGGTGTGTTCCTGATATTATCGTAGTGCCTAAACTCTTCTACAAGGCTGGATTCCAAATAATATTCCTTTACGTTATAAGTGGTATACAGAGAGTGGGATACGTTTAATAAATACCCTTATGCTAACGTGTACACTAACCCTAACCCCTACCCTAACACTAACACGTCCACTAATCTTAACCCGTACGCTAAACCGAGCCCTAAGCCTAAAACTAACGTAACCCTAACCCATAACCGAATCCTTAACCTAAGCCGTACCCTAACACTAACCCTAACCCGAAGCTACCCTTGAGCCCTTCTGCCTCCAATAGATTTCCTAACCTCTAGTGTTTTAAGGAACATGTTAAAAAGAGAAACCTAATGTGATTTCTTTATAATGGGTGTGTTCCATAACTTATCCTAGTGTCTAAACTCGTCTCCATGGGGGAACCACAAATAATATTCCTTTACATGCTAAGTGGTGTCTAGAGAGTGGGATAGGTTTAATAAATACCCTAACCTTAACTCGTACACAACCCTATCCCTTACCGTTACCCTAACACATACCCTAATCCTAACCTGTACCCTAAACCGAGCCCTAACCCTAAAACTAACCCTAAACCTAACCCTAAACCATACCCTACGACGTACCCGAACCCATAACCAAACCCGAACCATAAGCCGTACCCTGACCCTAACCCTAACACTAAGGTACCCTTGACTGAATCTGCCTCCAATAGATTTCCTAAGCACTAGAGTTTTAAGGAACAGGTTAAAAAGAGAATCCTAATGTGATTCCTTTATAACGGGTGTCTTCCTTATCTTATCCTAGTGTCTAAACTCTTCTCCATGGCTGGACCCAAATAATATTCCTTTACATGCTAAGTGGTATCTAGAGAGAGGGATAGGGTTAATATATAACCAAACCCTAATGTGTACCCTAATCCTATCCCCTACCCTAACTCTAACACGTAACCTAATCTTAACCCGTACCCTAAACCGAGCCCTAACCCTAAAACTATCCCTAACCCTAAGCCTAAACCATACCCTATGACGTACCCGAACCCTTACCCTAAGCCGTACCCTAACACTAACCGTAAGACTAAGCTAGCCTTGACTGCTTCTACCTCCAATAGATTTCCTAAACACTACTGTTTTAAGGAACAGGTTAAAAAGGAATCCTAATGTGATTTCTTTATAATGGGTGTGTTCCTTAACTTATCCTAGTGTCTAAACTCTTCTACATGGCTGGACCCCAAATAATATTCTTTACGTGCTAAGTGGTATCTAGAGAGTGGGATAGGTTTAATAAATACCCTAACCCTAACGCGTACCCTAACGCTATCCCTTACCATTACCCTAACACGTACCCTAATCCTAACCTGTACCCTAAACCGATCCCTAACCCTAAAACTAACCCTAACCCTAACCCTAACCCATACCCTACGCCATACCCGAAACCGTACCCAAAACTTTACCATAAGCAGTACCCTAACCCTAACCCTAAGCTACCCTTGACTGCTTCTGCTTCCAATAGATTTCCTAAGCACTAGTGCTTTAAGGAACAGGTTAAAAAGAGCATCCTAATGTGATTTCTTTATAATGGGTGTGTTCCTGATATTATCCTAGTGCCTAAACTCTTCTCCAAGGCTGGATTCCAAATCATATTCCTTTACGTTATAAGTGGTATACAGAGAGTGGGATACGTTTAATAAATACCCTTATCCTAACGTGTACACTAACCCTAACCCGTACCCTAACACTAACACGTACACTAATCTTAACCCGTACCCTAAACCGAGCCCTAACCCTAAAACTAATGTAACCCTAACCCATACCCTACGCCATAACCGAACCCATACCCGAATCCGTACCCTAAGCCGTACCCTAACACTAACCCTAACCCGTAGCTACCCTTGAGTCCTTCTGCTTCCAATAGATTTCCTAAGCACTAGTGTTTTAAGGAACATGTTAAAAAGAGAATACTAATGTGCTTTCTTTATAATGGGTGTGTTCCATATCTTATCCTAGTGTCTAAACTCTTCTCCATGTGGGAACCACAAATAATATTCCTTTACATGCTAAGTGGTATCTAGAGAGTGGGATAGGTTTAATAAATACCCTAACCATAACTCGTACCCAAACCTGTCCCTTACCGTTACTCTAACATGTACCCTAATCCTAACCTGTACCCTAAACCGAGCCCTAACCCTAAAACTAACCCTAAACCTGACCCTAAACCATACCCTACGACGTACCCGAACCCATAACTGAACTCGAACCATAAGCCGTACCCTGACCCTAACCCTAATCCGAAGCTAAACTTGAGTCCTTCTGCCTCCAGTAGATTTCCTAAGCACTAGTGTTCTAAGGAAGAGGCTAAAAAGAGAATCCTAATGTGATTTCTTTATAATGGGTGTGTTCCATATGTTATCCTAGTGTCTAAACTCTTCTCCATGTGGGAACCACAAATAATATTCCTTTACATGCTAAGTGGTATCTAGAGAGAGGGATAGGGTTAATAAATAACCTAACCCTAGCGTGTACCCTAATCCTATCCCCTACCCTTACTCTAACACGTACCCTAAACTTAACCCGTACCCTAAACCGAGCCCTAACCCTAAAACTAACTCTAACCCTAAGACTAAACCATACCCTACGCCGTACCCGAACCCGTACCCTAAGCCATACCATAATACTAACCCTAACCCTAACCCTAACCCTAAGCTATCCTTGACTGCTTCTGCCTCCAATAGATTTCCTAAACACTACTGTTTTAAGGAACAGATTAAAAAGAGAATCCCAATATGATTTCTTTATAATGGGTGTGTTCCTTATTTTATCCTAGCGTCTAAACTCTTCTCCATGGCTGGACCCAAAATAATATTCCTTTATGTGCTAAGAGGTATCTAGAGAGTGGGATAGGTTTAATAAATAACCTAACCTTAACGCATACCCTATCCCTAACCCTAACCCAAACCCATAATCTACGCCGTATCCGAACCTGTACCCTAAGCCGTACACTAACCCTAACCCGATCCCTAAGCTACCCTTGACTGCTTCTGCCTCCAATAGATTTCCTAAGCACTAGTGTTTTAAGGAACAGGTTAAAAAGAGAATCCTAATGTGATTTGTTTATAATGGGTGTTTTCCTTATCTTATCCTAATGTCTAAACTCTTCTACATGGCTGGACCCCAAATAATATTCTTTACGTGCTAAGTGGTATCTATATAGTGGGATAGGTTTAATAAAAACCCTAACCCTAATGCGTACCCTAACCGTATCCTTTACCATTACCCTAACACGTACCCTAATCCTAACCTGTACGCTAAACCGATCCCTAACCCTAAAATTAACCCTAAACCTAACCCTAAACCATACCCTATGACGTACCCAAACCCGTAACCGAACCCGAACCATAAGCCGTACCCTAACCCTAACACTATCCCTAAGGTACCCTTGACTGCTTCTGCCTGCAATAGATTTCCTAAGCACTAGTGTTTTAAGGAACAGGTTAAAAAGAGAATCCTAATGTGATTTCTTTATAATGCTTGTGTTCCTTAACTTATCCTAGTGTCTAAACTCTTCTCCATGGCTGGACCCCAAATAATATTCCTTTACATGCTAAGTGGTATCTAGAGTGTCGGATATGTTTAATAAATACCCTAACCCTAACGTGTACCGTAATCCTATCACCTACCCTAACCCTAACACGTACCCTAATCATAACCCGTACCCTAAACTGAGCCCTAACCCTAAAACTAACCCTAAACCTAACCCTAAACCATACCCTATGCCGTACCCGAACCCGTACCCGAACCCGTACCCTAAGCCGTACCCTAACACTAACCCTAACCCTAACCCTAACCCTAAGCTACCCTTGACTGCTTCTGCCTCCAATAGATTTCCTAAACACTAGTGTTTTAAGAAACAGATTAAAAAGAGAATCCCAATGTGATTTCTTTATTATGGGTGTGTTACTTATCTTATCCTAGTGTCTAAACTCTTCTCCATGGCTGGACACAAAATAATATTCCTTTATGTGCTAAGTGGTATCTAGAGAGTGGGATAAGTTTAATTACTAACCTAACCTAAACGCATACCCTAACCCTATCCCCTACCCTAACCCTAACACATAACCTAATCCTAACCTGTACCCTAAACCGAGCCCTAACCCTAAAACTAACCCTAATCCTAACCCTAACACAAAACCTAAGCCATACCCGAACCCGTACCGTAAGCCGTACCCTAACCCTAACAATAACCCTAATCTACCCTTGACTGCTTCTACCTCCATTAGATTTCATAAGCAGTAGTGGTTTAAGGAACAGGTTAAAAAGAGAATCCTAATGTCATTTCTTTATAATAGGTGTCTTCCTTATGTTGTCCGAGTCTGTAAACTATTCTCCATGGCTGGACCACAAATAATATTCCTTTACGTGCTAAGTGGTATATAGAGATTGGGATAGGTTTAATAAATACCCTAACCCTAATGCATAACCTAACCCTAACCCCTACCGTAACCCTAACACGTACCCCAATAGTAACACGTACCCTAAACCGATCCCTAACCCTAAAACTAACCCTAACCCTAACCCATACCCTACGCCGTACCCGAACCCGTACCCGAAACTTTACAATAAGCAGTACCCTAACCCTATCCCTTATCCTAAGGGACCCTTCACTGCTTCTGCCTCCAGTAGATTTCCTAAGCACTAGTGTTTTAAGGAACAGGTTAAAAAGAGAATCCTAATGTGATTTCCTTATAATTGGTGTGTTCCTTATCCTTTCCTAGTGTCTAAACTCTTTTCCAAGGCTGGATTCCAAATAATACTTTGTACGTTCTAAGTGGTATCTAGAGAGTGGGATAGGTTTAATAAATACACTAAACCTAACGCGTACCCTAAACCTAACCCCTACCCTAACCCTAACACATACACTAATCCTAATCCGTACCCTAAACCGAGCCCTAACCCTAAAACTAACCCTAACCCTAACCCATACTCGAACCCGTACCCGAATCCGAATCCTAAGCCATACCCTAACATTAACCCTAACCCTAACACTAACCCGAAGCTACCCTTCACTGCTTATGCCTCAAATAGATTTCCTAAGCACTAGTGTTTTAAGGAAAAGGTTAAAAAGAATCCTAATGTGATTACTTTATAATGGGTGTGGTCCTTATCTTTTCCTACTTTCTAAACTCTTCTCCATGGCTGGACCCCAAATAATATTCCTTTACGTGCTAAGTGTTATCTAGAGTGTGGGATAGGTTTAATAAATAAACTAAATCTAATGTGTACCCTAACCATAGCCACTACACTAACCCTAAAACGTACCCTAATACTAAGCCGTATCCTAAACCGAGCCCTAACAATAAAACTAACTCTAACCCATATCGTATGTCGTACCCAATCCGTACCCTAAGCCGTACCCTAACCATAACCCTAATCCTAACCCTAAGTTAGCCTTGACTGCTTCTGCCTCCAATAGATTTCCTAAGCACTAGTGTTTTAAGAAACAGGTTAAAAAGAGAATCCTAATGTGATTCCTTTATAATGGGTGTGTTCCTTATCTTATTCTAGTGTCTAAACTCTTCTCCATGGCTGGACCCAAATAATATTCCTTTACATGCTAAGTGGTATCTAGAGAGTGGGATAGGTTTAATAAATACCCTAACCCAAACGTGTACCCTAATCCTACCCCCTACCTTAATCCTAACACGTAGCCGAATCCTAACCCGTACCCTAAACAAAGCCCTAACCCTAAAACTAACCCTATCCCTAACCCTAAAACATACCCTATGCCGTACCCTTAACCGTGCCTGAACCCGTACCCTAAGCCATAACCTAACACTAAGCCTAACCCTAACCCTAAGCTATCCTTGACTGCTTCTGCCTCCAATAGATTTCCTAAACACTAGTGTTTTAAGGAACAGATTAAAAAGAGAATCACAATGGGATTTCTTTATTACGGGTGTGTATATTATCTTATCCTAGTGTCTAAACTCTTCTTCATGGTTGGACCGAAAATAATATTCCTTTATGTGCTAAGTGGTATCTAGACAGTGGGATAGGTTTAATAAATAACCTAACCTTAATGCGTACCCTAACCCTATCCACTACCCTAAGCCTAACACATACCCTAATCCTAACCCGTACCCAAAACCGAGCCCT
This sequence comes from Eschrichtius robustus, assembly GCF_028021215.1. NCBI lineage: Eukaryota > Metazoa > Chordata > Mammalia > Artiodactyla > Eschrichtiidae > Eschrichtius > Eschrichtius robustus. Next base: position 106,157,326 of record NC_090828.1, read on the forward strand.
AAACCTAAAAGTAACCCTAATCCTAACCCTAACACAAAACCTAAGCCATACCCGAACCCGTACCCTAAGACGTACCCTAAGCCTAACGCTAACCCTAAGCTACCCTTGACTGCTTCTACCTCCATTAGATTTCCTAAGCACTAGTGTTTTAAGTAACAGGTTAAAACGAGAATCCTAATGTCACTTCCTTATTATAAGTGTGTTCCTTATGTTATCCTAGTGTGTAAACTATTCTCCATGGCTGGATCCCAAATAATATTCCTTTACGTGCTAAGTGGTATATAGAGATTGGGATAGGTTTAATAAATACCCTAACCCTAACGCGTACCCTAACACTAACCCCTACCCTAACACTAACACGTACACCTATCCTAACCCGTACCCTAAACCGATCCCTAACCCTAAACCTAACCCTAACCCTAACCCTAAACCATACCCGATGCCGTACCCGAAACCTTACCATAAGCAGTACCCTAACCCTAATCCTAACCCCAACCCTAAGCTACCCTTGACTGCTTCTGCATCCAATAGATTTCCTAAGCACTAGTGTTTTAAGGAACAGGTTAAAAAGAGAATCCTAATGTGATTTCTTTATAATGGGTGTGTTCCTTATTTTATCCTAGTGTCTAAACTCTTCTCCATGGCTGCACCCCAAATAATATTCCTTTACATGCTAAGTGGTATCTAGAGAGTGGGATAGGTTTAATAAATAACTTAACCCTAACGTGTACCCTAATCCTATCCCCTACACTAACCCTAACACATATCCTAATCTTAACCCGGACCCTAAACTGAGCCCTAACTCTAAAACTAACCCTAAACGTAACCCTAAAACAAAACCTATGCCGTACCCGAACCCGTACCCTAAGCCGTACCCTAACACTAACCCTAACTCTAACCCTAACCCTAAGCTACCCTTGACTGCTTCTGCCTCCAATAGATTTCCTAAACACTAGTGCTTTAAGGAACAGATTAAAAAGAGAATCCCAATATGATTTCTTTATTATGGGAGTGTTCCTTATCTTATACTAGTGTCTAAACTCTTCTCCATTGCTGGAACCAAAATAATATTCCTTTATGTGCTAAGTGGTAGCTAGAGATTGGGATACGTTTAATAACTAACCTAACCTAAACGCATACCCTAACCCTATCCCCTACCCTAACACTAACACGTAACCTAATCCTAAACTGTACCCTAAACCGAGCCATAACCCTAAACTTGACCCTAATCCTAACCCTAACACAAAACCTAAGCCATACCCGAACCCGTACCCTAAGCCGTACCCTAACCCTAACAATAACCCTAATCTACCCTTGACTGCTTCTACCTCCATTAGATTTCATAAGCACTAGTGTTTTAAGGAACAGGTTAAAAAGAGAATCCTAATGTCATTTCTTTATAATAGGTGTGTTCCTTATGTTATCCTAGTCTGTAAACTATTCTCCATGGCTGGACCACAAATAATATTCCTTTACGTCCTAAGTGGTATATAGAGATTGGGATAGGTTTAATAAATACCCTAACCCTAATGCATACCCTAACCCTAAGCCCTACCATAACCCTAACACATACCCCAGTACTAACCCGTACCCTAAACCGATCCCTAACCCTAAAACTAACCCTAACCCTAACTCATACCCTACACCGTACCCGAACCCGTACCCGAAACTTTACAATAAGCAGTACCCTAACCCTATCCCTTACCCTAAGGGACCCTTCACTGCTTCTGCCTCCAATAGATTTCCTAAGCACTAGTGTTTTAAGAAACAGATTAAAAAGAGAATCCTAATGTGATTTCTTTATAATGGGTGTGTTCCTTATCCAATCCTAATGTCTAAACTCTTTTCTAAGGCTGGATTACAAATAATACTGTTGTACGTTCTAAGTGGTATCTAGAGAGTGGGATAGGTTTAATAAATACCCTAAACCTAACGCGTACCCTAACCCTAACCCCTATCCTAACCCTAACACCTACACTAATCGTAATCCGTACCCTAAACCGAGCCCTAACCCTAAAACTAACCCTAATCCTAAACCTAAAACAAAACCTAAGCCATACCCGAACCCGTACCCTAAGACGTACCCTAACCCTAATGCTAACCCTAAGCTACCCTTGACTGCTTCTACCTCTATTAGATTTCCTAAGCACTAGTGTTTTAAGGAACAGGTTAAAAAGAGAATCCTTATGTCACTTATTTATTATAAGTGTGTTCCTTATGTTATCCTAGTGTGTAAACTATTCTCCATGGCTGGATCCCAAATAATATTCCTTTACATGCTAAGTGGTATCTAGAGATTGGGATAGGTTTAATAAATACCCTAACCCTAACGCGTACCCTAACCTTAACCCCTACCCTAACACTAACACGTACACCTATCCTAACCCGTACCCTAAACCGATCCCTAAACCTAAAACTAACCCTAACACTAAACCTAACCCTTACCCTACGCCGTACCCGAACCCGTACCCGAACCCGTACCATAAGCAGTACCCTAACCCTAACTCTAACCCTAAGCTACCCTTGACTGCTTCTGCCTCCAATAGATTTCCTAAGCACTAGTGTTTTAAGGAACAGACTAAAAAGAGAATCCCAATATGATTTCTTTATTATGGGTGTGTTCCTTATCTTATACTAGTGTCTAAACTCTTCTCCATTGCTGGACCCAAAATAATATTCCTTTATGTGCTAAGTGGTAGCTAGAGATTGGGATAAGTTTAATAACTAGCCTAACTTAAACGCATAACCTAACCCTATCCCCTACCCTAACCCTAACACGTAACCTAATCCTAACCTGTACCCTATACCGAGCCCTAACCCTAAAACTAACCCTCATCCTAAACCTAACACAAAACCTAAGCCATACCCGAACCCGTACCCTAAGCCGTACCCTAACCCTAACAATAACCCTAATCTACCCTTGACTGCTTCTACCTCCATTAGATTTCATAAGCACTAGTGTTTTAAGGAACAGGTTAAAAAGAGAATCCTAATGTCATTTCTTTATAATAGGTGTGTTCCTTATGTTATCCTAGTCTGTAAACTATTCTCCATGGCTGGACCACAAATAATATTCCTTTACGTGCTAAGTGGTATATAGAGATTGGGATAGGTTTAATAAATACCCTAACCCTAATGCATACCCTAACCCTAACCCCTACCATAACCCTAACACATACCCCAGTACTAACCTGTACCCTAAACCGATCCCTAACCCTAAAACTAACACTAACCCTAACTCATACCCTACACGGTACCCGAACCCGTACCCGAAACTTTACCATAAGCAGTACCCTAACCCTATCCCTTACCCTAAGGGACCCTTCACTGCTTCTGCCTCCAATAGATTTCCTAAGCACTAGTGTTTTAAGAAACAGATTAAAAAGAGAATCCTAATGTGATTTCTTTATAATGGGTGTGTTCCTTATCCAATCCTAGTGTCTAAACTCTTTTCTAAGGCTGGATTCCAAATAATACTGTTGTACGTTCTAAGTGGTATCTAGAGAGTGGGATAGGGTTTAATAAATACCCTAAACCTAACGCGTACCCTAACCCTAACCCCTACCCTAACCCTAACACCTACACTAATCGTAATCCGTACCCTAAACCGAGCCCTAACCCTAAAACTAACCCTAATCCTAACCCTAAAACAAAACCTAAGCCATACCCGAACCCGTACCCTAAGACGTACCCTAACCCTAACGCTAACCCTAAGCTACCCTTGACTGCTTCTACCTCCATTGGATTTCCTAAGCACTAGTGTTTTAAGGAACAGGTTAAAAAGAGAATCCTAATATCAATTATTTATTATAAGTGTGTTCCTTATGTTATCCTAGTGTGTAAACTATTCTCCATGGCTGGATCCCAAATAATATTCCTTTACGTGCTAAGTGGTATCTAGAGATTGGGATAGGTTTAATAAATACCCTAACCCTAACGCGTACCCTAACCCTAACCCCTACACTAACCAGAACACGTACACCTATCCTAACCCGTACCCTAAACCGATCCCTAACCCTAAAACTAACCCTAACCCTAAGCCTAAACCATACCCTATGCCGTACCCGAACCCGTACACGAAACCTTACCATAAGCAGTACCCTAACCTTAATCCTAACCCTAACCCTAAGCTACCCTTGACTGCTTCTGTATCCAATAGATTTCCTAAGCATTAGTGTTTTAAGGAAGAGGTTTAAAAGAGAATCCTAATGTGATTTCTTTATAATGGGTGTGTTCCTTATCTTTTCCTACTGTCTAAACTCTTCTCCATGGCTGGACCCCAAATAATATTCCTTTACGTCCTAAGTGTTATCTAGGGTGTGGGATAGGGTTAATAAATACCCTAAACCTAATGCGTACCCTAAGCCTAACCCCTACCCTAACCCTAACACGTACCCTAATCCTAACCCGTACCCTAAACTGACCCCTAACCCTAAAACTAACCCTAACCCTAAACCTAACCCTTAGCCTACGCCGTACCCGAACCCGTACCCGAACCCGTACCATAAGCAGTACCCTATCCCTAACCCTAACCCTAACCCTAAGCTACCCTTGACTGCTTCTGCTTCCAATAGATTTTCTAAGTACTAGTGTTTTAAGGAACAGGATAAAAAGAGAATCCTAAGGTGATTTCTTTATAATGGGTGTGTTCCTGATATTATCCTAGTGCCAAAACTCTACTCCAAGGCTGGATTCCAAATAATATTCTTTTACGTTCTAAGTGGTATCTAGAGAGTGGGATAGGTTTAATAAATACCGTAACCCAAACGCGTACGCTAACCCTATCCCTTACCGTTACCCTAACACGTACCCTAATCCTAACCTGTACCCTAAACCGAGCCCTAACCCTAAAACTAACCCTAAACCTAACCCTAAACCATACCCTACGACGTACCCGAACCCATAACCGAACCCGAACCATAAGCCGTACCCGAACCCTAACCCTATCCCTAAGGTACCCTTGACTGCTTCTGCCTCCAATAGATTTCCTAAGCACTAGTGTTTTAAGGAACAGGTTAAAAAGAGAATCCTAATGTGATTTCTTGATAATGGGTGTGTTCCTTATCTTATCCTAGTGTCTAAACTCTTCTCCATGGATGGACCCCAAATAATATGCGTTTAACTGCTAAGTGGTATCTAGAGAGAGGGATAGGGTTAATAAATAACCTAACCCTAACGTGTACCCTTATCCTATCCCCTACCCTAACCCTAACACATATCCTAATCTTAACCCGTACCCTAAACCGAGCCCTAACCCTAAAACTAACCCTAAACGTAACCCTAAACCATAACCTATGCTGTACCCGAACCCGTACCCTAAGCCTTACCCTAACACTAACCCTAACTCTAACCCTAACCCTAAGCTACCCTTGACTGCTTCTGCCTCCAATAGATTTCCTAAGCACTAGTGTTTTAAGGAACAGATTAAAAAGAGAATCCCAATGTGATTTCATTATTATGGGTGAGTTCCTTATCTTATCCTAGTGTCTAAACTCTTCTCCATTGCTGGACCCAAAATAATATTCCTTTATGTGCTAAGTGGTATCTAGAGAGTGGGATAGGTTTAATACATAACCTAACCTTAACGCGTACCCTAACCCTATCCCCTACCCTAACCCTAACACGTACCCTAATCCTAAAACGTACCATAAAACCGAGCCCTAACCCTAAAACTAACCCTAATCCTAACCCTAACACAAAACCTAAGCCATACCAAAACCCGTACCCTAAGCCGTACCCTAACCCTAACGCTAACCCTAAGCTACCCTTGACTGCTTCTACCTCCATTAGATTTCCCAAGCAGTAGTGCTTTAAGGAACAGGTTAAAAAGAGAATCCTAGTGTCATTTCTTTATAATAGGTGTGTTCCCTATGTTATCCTAGTGTGTAAACTATTCTCCATGGCTGGACCCCAAATAATATTCCTTTACCTGCTAATTGGTATCTAGAGATTGGGATAGGTTTAATAAATACCCTAACCCTATCACATACCCTAACGCTAACCCCTACCCTAACACGTACCCCAATCCTAAGCCGTACCCTAAACCGATCCCTAACCCTAAAACTAACCCTAACCCTAACCCATACCCTACACCGTACCCGAACCTGTACCCGAAACCTTACCATAAGCAGTACCCTAACCCTAACCCTAACCCTAAGCTACCCTTGACTGCTTCTGCTTCCCATAGATATCCTAAGCACTAGTGTTTTAAGGAACAGGTTAAAAAGAGAATCCTAATGTGATTTCTGTATAATGGGTGTGTTCCTGATATTATCCTAGTGCCTAAACTCTTCTCCAAGGCTGGATTCCAAATAATATTCCTTTACGTTATAACTGGTATCTAGAGAGTTGGATACGTTTAATAAATACCCTAATCCTAAAGCGTACCCTAACCCTAAGCCCTACCCTAACCCTATCACGTACACTAACCTTAAGCCGTACCCTAAACCAAGCCCTAACCCTAAAACTAACCCTAACCCTAACCCATACCGTAGGCCGTACCCGAACCCATACCCGAATCTGTACCCTAACACTAACCCTAACACTAACCCTAACCCGAAGCTACCCTTGACTCCTTCTGCCTCCAATAGTTTTCCTAAGCACTAGTATATTAAGGAACAGGTTAAAAAGAGAATCCTAATGTGATTTCTTTATAATGGGTGTGTTCCTTATCTTTTCCTACTGTCTAAACACTTCTCCATGGCTGGACCCCAAATAATATTCCTTTATGTGCTAAGTGTTTTCTAGAGTGTGGGATAGGTTTAATAAATTCACTAAACCTAATGCGTACCCTAACCATAACCCGTACCCTAAACCGAGCCCTAATCCTAAAACTAACTCGAACACTAACTCTAACCCATACACTATGCTCTACCCGAATCCGTACCCTAAGCCGTACCCTAACCATAACCCTAACCCTAACCCTAAGCTAGCCTTGACTGCTTCTGCCTACAATAGATTTCCTAAGCACCAGTGTTTTAAGAAACAGGTTAAAAAGAGAATCCTAATGTGATTCCTTTATAATGGGTGTGTTCCTTATCTTATCCTAGTGTCTAAACTCTTCTCCATGGCTGGACCCCAAATAATACTCCTTTACATGCGAAGTGGTATCTAGAGAGTGGGATAGGTTTAATAAATACCCTAACCCTAACGCGTACCCTAACCCTAATGCGTACCCTAACCCTAAAACGTAACCTAATCGTAACCTGTTCCGAAAACCGAGCCCTAACTCTAAAACTAACCCTAACCCTAACTCTAACCCATACTCTACGCCTTAGCCAAACCCGTACCCTAAGCCGTACCCTAACCCTAACCCTAACCCTAACCTTAAACCTAAGCTACCCTTGACTGCTTCTGCCTCCAATAGATTTCCTAAACACTAGTGTTTTAAGGAACAGATTAAAAAGAGAATCCCAAAGTGATTTCTTTATTATGGGTGTGTTCCTTATCTTATACTAGTGTCTAAACTCTTCTCCATGGCTGGACCCCAAATAATATTCCTTTAAGTGCTAAGTGGTATCTAGAGAGAGGGATAGGGTTAATAAATAACCTAACCCTAACGTGTACCCTAATCTTATTCCCTACCCTAACCCTAACACGTACCCTAATCTTAACCCGTACCCTAAACCGAGCCCTAACCCCAAAACTAACCCTAACCCTAAGCCTAAACCATACCCTACGCCGTACGCGAACCCATACCCTAAGCCTTACCCTAACACTAACCCTAACCCTAAATCTAACCCTAAGCTATCCTTGAGTGCTTCTGCCTTCAATAGATTTCCTAAACACTAGTGTTTTAAGGAACAGATTAAAAAGAGAATCCCAATGTGATTTCTTTATAATGGGTGTGTTCCTTATCTTATCCTAGTGACTAAACTGATCTCCATGGCCTGACCGAAAATAATATTCCTTTATGTGCTAAGTGGTATCTAGAGTGTGGGATAGGTTTAATAAATACCCTAACCCTAACGCGTACCCTAACCCTATCCCCTACCATTACCCTAAAACGTACCCTAATCCTAACCTTTACCCTAAACCGAGCCCTAACCTTAAAACTAACCCGAAAACTAACCCTAACCCATACTCGAACCCGTACCCGAATCCGTACCCTAAGCCATACCCTAACACTAACCCTAACCCTAACACTAACCCGAAGCTACCCTTGACTGCTTATGCCTCACATAGATTTCCTAAGCCCTAGTGTTTTACGGAACAGGTTAAAAAGAGAATCCTAATGTGATTTCTTTATAATGGGTGTGTTCCTTATCTTTTCCTACTGTCTAAACACTTCTCCATGGCTGGACCCCAAATAATATTCCTTTACGTGCTAAGTGTTATCTAGAGTGTGGGATAGGTTTAATAAATACACTAAACCTAAGCGTACACTAACCATAACCCGTACCCTAAACCGAGCCCTAACTCTAAAACTAACTCTAACACTAACTCTAACCCATACCCTATGCCGTACCCGAATCCGTACCCTAAGCCGTACCCTAAACATAACCCTAACCCTAACCCTAAGCTAGCCTTGATTGCTTCTGCCTCCAATAGTTTTCCTAAGCACTAGTGTTTTAAGGAACAGATTAAAAAGAGAATCCCAATGTGATTTCTTTATTATGGGTGTGTTCCTTATTTTATCCTAGTGTCTAAACTCTTCTGCATGGCTGGACCGAAAATAATATTCCTTTATGTGCTAAGTGGTATCTAGAGAGTGGGATAGGTTTAATAAATAACCTAACCTTAACGCGTACCCTAACCCTATCCACTACCCTAAGCCTAACACGTACCCTAATCTTAACCCGTACCCTAAACCGAGCCCTAACCCTAAAACTAGTCCTACCCCTAACCCTAAACCATACCCTATGCCGTACACGAACCCGTACCCGAAACCTTACCATAAGCAGTACCCTAACCCTAACCCTAACCCTAACCCTAAGCTACCCTTGACTGCTTCTGCATCCAATAGATTTCCTAAGCATTAGTGTTTTAAGGAACAGGTTAAAAAGAGAATCCTAATGTGATTTCTTCATAATGGGTGTGTTCCTTATCTTTTCCTACTGTCTAAACTCTTCTCCATGGCTGGACCCCAAATAATATTCCTTTACGTCCTAAGTGTTATCTAGAGTGTGGGATAGGTGTAATAAATACCCTAAACCTAATGCGTACCCTAACCCTAACCCCTACCCTAACCCTAAGACGTACCCTAATCCTAATCCGTAACCTAAACTGAGCCCTAACCCTACAACTAACTCTAACCCTAACCCTATCACATGCCCTATGCCGTACCCGAATCCGTACCCTAAGCCGTACCCTAACCCTAACCCTAACCCCAACCCTAAGCTAGCCTTGACTGCTTCTGCCTCCAATAAATTTCCTAAGCACTAGTGTTTTAAGGAACAGGTTAAAAGGAGAATCCTAATGTGATTTCTTTATAATAGGTGTGTTCCTTATGTTATCCTAGTGTGTAAACTATTCTCCATGGCTGGACCCCAAATAATATTCCTTTACGTGCTAAGTGGTATCTAGAGAGTGGGATAGATTTAATAAATACCCTAACCCTAACGCCTACCCTAACCCTAACCCCTACCCTAACCCTAACACGTACCCCAATACTAACCTGTACCCTAAACCGGTCCCTAACCCTAAAACTAACCCTAACGCTAATCCTAACCCATACCCTAGGCCGTATCCGAACCTGTACCCGAAACCTAACCATAAGCAGTACCCTATCCCTAACCCTAAACATAACCCTAACCTACCCTTGACTGCTTCTGCATCCAATAGATTTCCTAAGCACTAGTGTTTTAAGGAACAGGTTAAAAAGAGAATCCCAATGTGATTTCTTTATTATGGGTGTGTTCCTTATCTTATACTAGTGTCTAAAGTCTTCTCCATTGCTGGACCCAAAAAATATTCCTTTATGTGCTAAGTGGTATCTAGAGAGTGGGATAGGTTTATTAAATAACCTAACCTTAACGCGTACCCTAACCCTAACTCCTACCCTAACACTAACACGTACACTAATCTTAAACCGTACCCTAAACCGAGCCCTAACCCTAAAACTAATGTAACCCTAACCCATACCCTACGCCGTACCCGAACCCATACCCGAATCCGTACCCTAAGTCGTACCCTAACACTAACGCTAACCCAAAGCTACCCTTGACTCCTTCTGACTCCAATAGATTTCCTAAGCACTAGTGTTTTAAGGAACAGGTTAAAAAGAGAATCCTAATGTGATTTCTTTATAATGGGTGTGTTCCTTATCTTATCCTAGTGTGTAAACTCTTCTCCATGGGGGAACCACAAATAATATTCCTTTACATACTAAGTGGTATCTAGAGAGTGGGACAGGTTTAATAAATACCCTAACCCTAAGGCGTACATTAACCCTAACCCCTACCTTAACCCTAACACTTAACGTAATCCTAACCTGTACCCTAAACCTAGACCTAACCCTAAAACTAATGCTAACCCTAACCCTAAACCATACCTACGACGTATCCGAACCTGTACCATAGCCGTACACTAACCCTAACCCTAAGGTACCCTTGACTGCTTCTGCCTCCAATAGATTTCCTAAGCACTAGTGTTTTAAGGAACAGGTTAAAAAGATAATCGTGATGTGATTCCTATATAACGGGTGTGTTACGTAACTTATCCTAGTGTCTAAACTCTTCTCCATGGCTGGACCCCAAATAATATTCCTTTACGTGCTAAGTGGTATGTAGAGAGTGGGATAGGTTTTATAAATACCCTAACCCTAACGCGTACACTAATCCTAACTCCTACCCTAACCCTAGCAGGTAACCTAATCCTAACCCGTTCCCAAAACCGAGCCCTAACACTAAAACTAACCCTAACCCTAACCCTAACCCATACTCTACGCCGTACCCGAACACGTACCCTAAGCCGTACCCTAACCCTAACCCTAACCCTAAGCTACCCTTGACTGCTTCTGCCTCCAATAGATTTCCTAAGCACTAGTGTTTTAAGGAACAGGTTAAAAAGAGAATCCTAATGTGATTTCTTTATAATGGGTGTGTACCTTATCTTATCCTAATGTTTAAACACTCCGACATGGCTGGATCCCAAATAACATTCTTTACGTGCTAAGTGGTATCTAGAGAGTGGGATAGGTTTAATAAATACCCTAACCCTAACGCGTACCCTAACCCTATCCATTACCGTTACCCTAACCCGTACCCTAATCCTAACCTGTACCCTAAACCGAGCGCTAACCCTAAAACTAACCCTAAACCTAACCCTAAACCATACCCTACGACGTACCCAAACCCGTAACCGAACCCGAACCATAAGCCGTACCCTAACCCTAACCCTAACCCTAAGGTGCCCTTGACTGCTTCTGCCTCCAATAGATTTCCTAAGCACTAGTGTTTTAAGGAACAGGTTAAAAATAGAATCCTAATGTGATTTCTTTATAATGGGTGTGTTCCTATCTAATCCTAGTGTCTAAACTCTTCTCCATGGCTGGACCCAAATAATATTCCTTTACATGCTAAGTGGTACCTAGAGAGTGGGATAGGTTTAATAAATACCCTAAACCTAACACGTACCTTAACCCTAACGCCTACCCTAACCGTAACACGTAACCTATTCCTAAACTGTACCCTAAACCAAGCCCTAACCCTATATCTAACCCAACACTAACCCTAACCCATACCTTACGCCGTACCCGAACCCGTACACTAAGCCGTACCCTATGCCATACCCTAACCCTAACCCTAAGCTACCCTTGACTGCTTCTGCCTCCAATAGATTTCCTAAGCACTAGTGTTTTAAGGAACAGGTTAAAAAGAGAATCCTAATGTGATTTCTTTATAATGGATGTGTTCCTTATCTTATCCTAATGTTTAAACACACCTACATGGCTGGAACCCAAATAATATTCTTTACGTGCTAAGTGGTATCTAGAGAGTGGGATAGGTTTAATAAATACCCTAACCCTAACGCGTACCCTGACCCTATCCATTACCGTTACCCTAACAGGTACCCTAATAATAACCTGTACCCTAAACCGAGCCCTAACCGCAAAACTAACCCTAAACCTAACCCTAAACCATACCCTACGACGTACCCAAACCCGTAACCGAACCCGAACCATAAGCCGTACCCTAACCCTAACCCTAACCCTAAGGTACCCTTGACTGCTTCTGCCTCCAATAGATTTCCTAAGCACTAGTGTTTTAAGGAACAGGTTAAAAATAGAATCCTAATGTGATTTCTTTATAATGGGTGTGTTCCTATCTTATCCTAGTGTCTAAACTCTTCTCCATGGCTGGACCCAAATAATATTCCTTTACATGCTAAGTGGTATCTAGAGAGTGGGATAGGTTTAATAAATACCCTAACCCTAACGCGTACCCTAACCCTAACGTGTACCCTAACCCTAAAACGTAACGTAATCCTAACCTGTTCTTAAAACCGAGCCCTAACTCTAAAACTAACCCTAACCCTAACCCTAACCCATACTCTACGCCGTAGCCGAACTCATACCCTAAGCCGTACCCTAACCCTAACCCTAACCCTAACCTTAAACCTAAGCTACCCTTGACTGCTCCTGCCTCCAATAGATTTCCTAAACACTAGTGTTTTAAGGAACAGATTAAAAAGAGAATCCCAAAGTGATTTCTTTATTATGGGTGTGTTCCTTATCTTATCCTAGTGTCTAAACTCTTCTCCATGGCTGGACCCCAAATAATATTCCTTTAAGTGCTAAGTGGTATCTAGAGAGAGGGATAGGGTTAATAAATAACCTAATCCTAACGTGTACCATAATCCTATCCCCTACCCTAACCCTAACACGTAACCTAATCCTAACCTGTACCCTATACCGAGCCCTAACCCTAAAACTAACCCTCATCCTAAACCTAACACAAAACCTAAGCCATACCCGAACCCGTACCCTAAGCCGTACCCTAACCCTAACAATAACCCTAATCTACCCTTGACTGCTTCTACCTCCATTAGATTTCATAAGCACTAGTGTTTTAAGGAACAGGTTAAAAAGAGAATCCTAATGTCATTTCTTTATAATAGGTGTGTTCCTTATGTTATCCTAGTCTGTAAACTATTCTCCATGGCTGGACCACAAATAATATTCCTTTACGTGCTGAGTGGTATATAGAGATTGGGATAGGTTTAATAAATACCCTAACCCTAATGCATACCCTAACCCTAACCCCTACCATAACCCTAACACATACCCCAGTACTAACCTGTACCCTAAACCGATCCCTAACCCTAAAACTAACACTAACCCTAACTCATACCCTACACGGTACCCGAACCCGTACCCGAAACTTTACCATAAGCAGTACCCTAACCCTATCCCTTACCCTAAGGGACCCTTCACTGCTTCTGCCTCCAATAGATTTCCTAAGCACTAGTGTTTTAAGAAACAGATTAAAAAGAGAATCCTAATGTGATTTCTTTATAATGGGTGTGTTCCTTATCCAATCCTAGTGTCTAAACTCTTTTCTAAGGCTGGATTCCAAATAATACTGTTGTACGTTCTAAGTGGTATCTAGAGAGTGGGATAGGGTTTAATAAATACCCTAAACCTAACGCGTACCCTAACCCTAACCCCTACCCTAACCCTAACACCTACACTAATCGTAATCCGTACCCTAAACCGAGCCCTAACCCTAAAACTAACCCTAATCCTAACCCTAAAACAAAACCTAAGCCATACCCGAACCCGTACCCTAAGACGTACCCTAACCCTAACGCTAACCCTAAGCTACCCTTGACTGCTTCTACCTCCATTGGATTTCCTAAGCACTAGTGTTTTAAGGAACAGGTTAAAAAGAGAATCCTAATATCAATTATTTATTATAAGTGTGTTCCTTATGTTATCCTAGTGTGTAAACTATTCTCCATGGCTGGATCCCAAATAATATTCCTTTACGTGCTAAGTGGTATCTAGAGATTGGGATAGGTTTAATAAATACCCTAACCCTAACGCGTACCCTAACCCTAACCCCTACACTAACCAGAACACGTACACCTATCCTAACCCGTACCCTAAACCGATCCCTAACCCTAAAACTAACCCTAACCCTAAGCCTAAACCATACCCTATGCCGTACCCGAACCCGTACACGAAACCTTACCATAAGCAGTACCCTAACCTTAATCCTAACCCTAACCCTAAGCTACCCTTGACTGCTTCTGTATCCAATAGATTTCCTAAGCATTAGTGTTTTAAGGAAGAGGTTTAAAAGAGAATCCTAATGTGATTTCTTTATAATGGGTGTGTTCCTTATCTTTTCCTACTGTCTAAACTCTTCTCCATGGCTGGACCCCAAATAATATTCCTTTACGTCCTAAGTGTTATCTAGGGTGTGGGATAGGGTTAATAAATACCCTAAACCTAATGCGTACCCTAAGCCTAACCCCTACCCTAACCCTAACACGTACCCTAATCCTAACCCGTACCCTAAACTGACCCCTAACCCTAAAACTAACCCTAACCCTAAACCTAACCCTTAGCCTACGCCGTACCCGAACCCGTACCCGAACCCGTACCATAAGCAGTACCCTATCCCTAACCCTAACCCTAACCCTAAGCTACCCTTGACTGCTTCTGCTTCCAATAGATTTTCTAAGTACTAGTGTTTTAAGGAACAGGATAAAAAGAGAATCCTAAGGTGATTTCTTTATAATGGGTGTGTTCCTGATATTATCCTAGTGCCAAAACTCTACTCCAAGGCTGGATTCCAAATAATATTCTTTTACGTTCTAAGTGGTATCTAGAGAGTGGGATAGGTTTAATAAATACCGTAACCCAAACGCGTACGCTAACCCTATCCCTTACCGTTACCCTAACACGTACCCTAATCCTAACCTGTACCCTAAACCGAGCCCTAACCCTAAAACTAACCCTAAACCTAACCCTAAACCATACCCTACGACGTACCCGAACCCATAACCGAACCCGAACCATAAGCCGTACCCGAACCCTAACCCTATCCCTAAGGTACCCTTGACTGCTTCTGCCTCCAATAGATTTCCTAAGCACTAGTGTTTTAAGGAACAGGTTAAAAAGAGAATCCTAATGTGATTTCTTGATAATGGGTGTGTTCCTTATCTTATCCTAGTGTCTAAACTCTTCTCCATGGATGGACCCCAAATAATATGCGTTTAACTGCTAAGTGGTATCTAGAGAGAGGGATAGGGTTAATAAATAACCTAACCCTAACGTGTACCCTTATCCTATCCCCTACCCTAACCCTAACACATATCCTAATCTTAACCCGTACCCTAAACCGAGCCCTAACCCTAAAACTAACCCTAAACGTAACCCTAAACCATAACCTATGCTGTACCCGAACCCGTACCCTAAGCCTTACCCTAACACTAACCCTAACTCTAACCCTAACCCTAAGCTACCCTTGACTGCTTCTGCCTCCAATAGATTTCCTAAGCACTAGTGTTTTAAGGAACAGATTAAAAAGAGAATCCCAATGTGATTTCATTATTATGGGTGAGTTCCTTATCTTATCCTAGTGTCTAAACTCTTCTCCATTGCTGGACCCAAAATAATATTCCTTTATGTGCTAAGTGGTATCTAGAGAGTGGGATAGGTTTAATACATAACCTAACCTTAACGCGTACCCTAACCCTATCCCCTACCCTAACCCTAACACGTACCCTAATCCTAAAACGTACCATAAAACCGAGCCCTAACCCTAAAACTAACCCTAATCCTAACCCTAACACAAAACCTAAGCCATACCAAAACCCGTACCCTAAGCCGTACCCTAACCCTAACGCTAACCCTAAGCTACCCTTGACTGCTTCTACCTCCATTAGATTTCCCAAGCAGTAGTGCTTTAAGGAACAGGTTAAAAAGAGAATCCTAGTGTCATTTCTTTATAATAGGTGTGTTCCCTATGTTATCCTAGTGTGTAAACTATTCTCCATGGCTGGACCCCAAATAATATTCCTTTACCTGCTAATTGGTATCTAGAGATTGGGATAGGTTTAATAAATACCCTAACCCTATCACATACCCTAACGCTAACCCCTACCCTAACACGTACCCCAATCCTAAGCCGTACCCTAAACCGATCCCTAACCCTAAAACTAACCCTAACCCTAACCCATACCCTACACCGTACCCGAACCTGTACCCGAAACCTTACCATAAGCAGTACCCTAACCCTAACCCTAACCCTAAGCTACCCTTGACTGCTTCTGCTTCCCATAGATATCCTAAGCACTAGTGTTTTAAGGAACAGGTTAAAAAGAGAATCCTAATGTGATTTCTGTATAATGGGTGTGTTCCTGATATTATCCTAGTGCCTAAACTCTTCTCCAAGGCTGGATTCCAAATAATATTCCTTTACGTTATAACTGGTATCTAGAGAGTTGGATACGTTTAATAAATACCCTAATCCTAAAGCGTACCCTAACCCTAAGCCCTACCCTAACCCTATCACGTACACTAACCTTAAGCCGTACCCTAAACCAAGCCCTAACCCTAAAACTAACCCTAACCCTAACCCATACCGTAGGCCGTACCCGAACCCATACCCGAATCTGTACCCTAACACTAACCCTAACACTAACCCTAACCCGAAGCTACCCTTGACTCCTTCTGCCTCCAATAGTTTTCCTAAGCACTAGTATATTAAGGAACAGGTTAAAAAGAGAATCCTAATGTGATTTCTTTATAATGGGTGTGTTCCTTATCTTTTCCTACTGTCTAAACACTTCTCCATGGCTGGACCCCAAATAATATTCCTTTATGTGCTAAGTGTTTTCTAGAGTGTGGGATAGGTTTAATAAATTCACTAAACCTAATGCGTACCCTAACCATAACCCGTACCCTAAACCGAGCCCTAATCCTAAAACTAACTCGAACACTAACTCTAACCCATACACTATGCTCTACCCGAATCCGTACCCTAAGCCGTACCCTAACCATAACCCTAACCCTAACCCTAAGCTAGCCTTGACTGCTTCTGCCTACAATAGATTTCCTAAGCACCAGTGTTTTAAGAAACAGGTTAAAAAGAGAATCCTAATGTGATTCCTTTATAATGGGTGTGTTCCTTATCTTATCCTAGTGTCTAAACTCTTCTCCATGGCTGGACCCCAAATAATACTCCTTTACATGCGAAGTGGTATCTAGAGAGTGGGATAGGTTTAATAAATACCCTAACCCTAACGCGTACCCTAACCCTAATGCGTACCCTAACCCTAAAACGTAACCTAATCGTAACCTGTTCCGAAAACCGAGCCCTAACTCTAAAACTAACCCTAACCCTAACTCTAACCCATACTCTACGCCTTAGCCAAACCCGTACCCTAAGCCGTACCCTAACCCTAACCCTAACCCTAACCTTAAACCTAAGCTACCCTTGACTGCTTCTGCCTCCAATAGATTTCCTAAACACTAGTGTTTTAAGGAACAGATTAAAAAGAGAATCCCAAAGTGATTTCTTTATTATGGGTGTGTTCCTTATCTTATACTAGTGTCTAAACTGTTCTCCATGGCTGGACCCCAAATAATATTCCTTTAAGTGCTAAGTGGTATCTAGAGAGAGGGATAGGGTTAATAAATAACCTAACCCTAACGTGTACCCTAATCTTATTCCCTACCCTAACCCTAACACGTACCCTAATCTTAACCCGTACCCTAAACCGAGCCCTAACCCCAAAACTAACCCTAACCCTAAGCCTAAACCATACCCTACGCCGTACGCGAACCCATACCCTAAGCCTTACCCTAACACTAACCCTAACCCTAAATCTAACCCTAAGCTATCCTTGAGTGCTTCTGCCTTCAATAGATTTCCTAAACACTAGTGTTTTAAGGAACAGATTAAAAAGAGAATCCCAATGTGATTTCTTTATAATGGGTGTGTTCCTTATCTTATCCTAGTGACTAAACTGATCTCCATGGCCTGACCGAAAATAATATTCCTTTATGTGCTAAGTGGTATCTAGAGTGTGGGATAGGTTTAATAAATACCCTAACCCTAACGCGTACCCTAACCCTATCCCCTACCATTACCCTAAAACGTACCCTAATCCTAACCTTTACCCTAAACCGAGCCCTAACCTTAAAACTAACCCGAAAACTAACCCTAACCCATACTCGAACCCGTACCCGAATCCGTACCCTAAGCCATACCCTAACACTAACCCTAACCCTAACACTAACCCGAAGCTACCCTTGACTGCTTATGCCTCACATAGATTTCCTAAGCCCTAGTGTTTTACGGAACAGGTTAAAAAGAGAATCCTAATGTGATTTCTTTATAATGGGTGTGTTCCTTATCTTTTCCTACTGTCTAAACACTTCTCCATGGCTGGACCCCAAATAATATTCCTTTACGTGCTAAGTGTTATCTAGAGTGTGGGATAGGTTTAATAAATACACTAAACCTAAGCGTACACTAACCATAACCCGTACCCTAAACCGAGCCCTAACTCTAAAACTAACTCTAACACTAACTCTAACCCATACCCTATGCCGTACCCGAATCCGTACCCTAAGCCGTACCCTAAACATAACCCTAACCCTAACCCTAAGCTAGCCTTGATTGCTTCTGCCTCCAATAGTTTTCCTAAGCACTAGTGTTTTAAGGAACAGATTAAAAAGAGAATCCCAATGTGATTTCTTTATTATGGGTGTGTTCCTTATTTTATCCTAGTGTCTAAACTCTTCTGCATGGCTGGACCGAAAATAATATTCCTTTATGTGCTAAGTGGTATCTAGAGAGTGGGATAGGTTTAATAAATAACCTAACCTTAACGCGTACCCTAACCCTATCCACTACCCTAAGCCTAACACGTACCCTAATCTTAACCCGTACCCTAAACCGAGCCCTAACCCTAAAACTAGTCCTACCCCTAACCCTAAACCATACCCTATGCCGTACACGAACCCGTACCCGAAACCTTACCATAAGCAGTACCCTAACCCTAACCCTAACCCTAACCCTAAGCTACCCTTGACTGCTTCTGCATCCAATAGATTTCCTAAGCATTAGTGTTTTAAGGAACAGGTTAAAAAGAGAATCCTAATGTGATTTCTTCATAATGGGTGTGTTCCTTATCTTTTCCTACTGTCTAAACTCTTCTCCATGGCTGGACCCCAAATAATATTCCTTTACGTCCTAAGTGTTATCTAGAGTGTGGGATAGGTGTAATAAATACCCTAAACCTAATGCGTACCCTAACCCTAACCCCTACCCTAACCCTAAGACGTACCCTAATCCTAATCCGTAACCTAAACTGAGCCCTAACCCTACAACTAACTCTAACCCTAACCCTATCACATGCCCTATGCCGTACCCGAATCCGTACCCTAAGCCGTACCCTAACCCTAACCCTAACCCCAACCCTAAGCTAGCCTTGACTGCTTCTGCCTCCAATAAATTTCCTAAGCACTAGTGTTTTAAGGAACAGGTTAAAAGGAGAATCCTAATGTGATTTCTTTATAATAGGTGTGTTCCTTATGTTATCCTAGTGTGTAAACTATTCTCCATGGCTGGACCCCAAATAATATTCCTTTACGTGCTAAGTGGTATCTAGAGAGTGGGATAGATTTAATAAATACCCTAACCCTAACGCCTACCCTAACCCTAACCCCTACCCTAACCCTAACACGTACCCCAATACTAACCTGTACCCTAAACCGGTCCCTAACCCTAAAACTAACCCTAACGCTAATCCTAACCCATACCCTAGGCCGTATCCGAACCTGTACCCGAAACCTAACCATAAGCAGTACCCTATCCCTAACCCTAAACATAACCCTAACCTACCCTTGACTGCTTCTGCATCCAATAGATTTCCTAAGCACTAGTGTTTTAAGGAACAGGTTAAAAAGAGAATCCCAATGTGATTTCTTTATTATGGGTGTGTTCCTTATCTTATACTAGTGTCTAAAGTCTTCTCCATTGCTGGACCCAAAAAATATTCCTTTATGTGCTAAGTGGTATCTAGAGAGTGGGATAGGTTTATTAAATAACCTAACCTTAACGCGTACCCTAACCCTAACTCCTACCCTAACACTAACACGTACACTAATCTTAAACCGTACCCTAAACCGAGCCCTAACCCTAAAACTAATGTAACCCTAACCCATACCCTACGCCGTACCCGAACCCATACCCGAATCCGTACCCTAAGTCGTACCCTAACACTAACGCTAACCCAAAGCTACCCTTGACTCCTTCTGACTCCAATAGATTTCCTAAGCACTAGTGTTTTAAGGAACAGGTTAAAAAGAGAATCCTAATGTGATTTCTTTATAATGGGTGTGTTCCTTATCTTATCCTAGTGTGTAAACTCTTCTCCATGGGGGAACCACAAATAATATTCCTTTACATACTAAGTGGTATCTAGAGAGTGGGACAGGTTTAATAAATACCCTAACCCTAAGGCGTACATTAACCCTAACCCCTACCTTAACCCTAACACTTAACGTAATCCTAACCTGTACCCTAAACCTAGACCTAACCCTAAAACTAATGCTAACCCTAACCCTAAACCATACCTACGACGTATCCGAACCTGTACCATAGCCGTACACTAACCCTAACCCTAAGGTACCCTTGACTGCTTCTGCCTCCAATAGATTTCCTAAGCACTAGTGTTTTAAGGAACAGGTTAAAAAGATAATCGTGATGTGATTCCTATATAACGGGTGTGTTACGTAACTTATCCTAGTGTCTAAACTCTTCTCCATGGCTGGACCCCAAATAATATTCCTTTACGTGCTAAGTGGTATGTAGAGAGTGGGATAGGTTTTATAAATACCCTAACCCTAACGCGTACACTAATCCTAACTCCTACCCTAACCCTAGCAGGTAACCTAATCCTAACCCGTTCCCAAAACCGAGCCCTAACACTAAAACTAACCCTAACCCTAACCCTAACCCATACTCTACGCCGTACCCGAACACGTACCCTAAGCCGTACCCTAACCCTAACCCTAACCCTAAGCTACCCTTGACTGCTTCTGCCTCCAATAGATTTCCTAAGCACTAGTGTTTTAAGGAACAGGTTAAAAAGAGAATCCTAATGTGATTTCTTTATAATGGGTGTGTACCTTATCTTATCCTAATGTTTAAACACTCCGACATGGCTGGATCCCAAATAACATTCTTTACGTGCTAAGTGGTATCTAGAGAGTGGGATAGGTTTAATAAATACCCTAACCCTAACGCGTACCCTAACCCTATCCATTACCGTTACCCTAACCCGTACCCTAATCCTAACCTGTACCCTAAACCGAGCGCTAACCCTAAAACTAACCCTAAACCTAACCCTAAACCATACCCTACGACGTACCCAAACCCGTAACCGAACCCGAACCATAAGCCGTACCCTAACCCTAACCCTAACCCTAAGGTGCCCTTGACTGCTTCTGCCTCCAATAGATTTCCTAAGCACTAGTGTTTTAAGGAACAGGTTAAAAATAGAATCCTAATGTGATTTCTTTATAATGGGTGTGTTCCTATCTAATCCTAGTGTCTAAACTCTTCTCCATGGCTGGACCCAAATAATATTCCTTTACATGCTAAGTGGTACCTAGAGAGTGGGATAGGTTTAATAAATACCCTAAACCTAACACGTACCTTAACCCTAACGCCTACCCTAACCGTAACACGTAACCTATTCCTAAACTGTACCCTAAACCAAGCCCTAACCCTATATCTAACCCAACACTAACCCTAACCCATACCTTACGCCGTACCCGAACCCGTACACTAAGCCGTACCCTATGCCATACCCTAACCCTAACCCTAAGCTACCCTTGACTGCTTCTGCCTCCAATAGATTTCCTAAGCACTAGTGTTTTAAGGAACAGGTTAAAAAGAGAATCCTAATGTGATTTCTTTATAATGGATGTGTTCCTTATCTTATCCTAATGTTTAAACACACCTACATGGCTGGAACCCAAATAATATTCTTTACGTGCTAAGTGGTATCTAGAGAGTGGGATAGGTTTAATAAATACCCTAACCCTAACGCGTACCCTGACCCTATCCATTACCGTTACCCTAACAGGTACCCTAATAATAACCTGTACCCTAAACCGAGCCCTAACCGCAAAACTAACCCTAAACCTAACCCTAAACCATACCCTACGACGTACCCAAACCCGTAACCGAACCCGAACCATAAGCCGTACCCTAACCCTAACCCTAACCCTAAGGTACCCTTGACTGCTTCTGCCTCCAATAGATTTCCTAAGCACTAGTGTTTTAAGGAACAGGTTAAAAATAGAATCCTAATGTGATTTCTTTATAATGGGTGTGTTCCTATCTTATCCTAGTGTCTAAACTCTTCTCCATGGCTGGACCCAAATAATATTCCTTTACATGCTAAGTGGTATCTAGAGAGTGGGATAGGTTTAATAAATACCCTAACCCTAACGCGTACCCTAACCCTAACGTGTACCCTAACCCTAAAACGTAACGTAATCCTAACCTGTTCTTAAAACCGAGCCCTAACTCTAAAACTAACCCTAACCCTAACCCTAACCCATACTCTACGCCGTAGCCGAACTCATACCCTAAGCCGTACCCTAACCCTAACCCTAACCCTAACCTTAAACCTAAGCTACCCTTGACTGCTCCTGCCTCCAATAGATTTCCTAAACACTAGTGTTTTAAGGAACAGATTAAAAAGAGAATCCCAAAGTGATTTCTTTATTATGGGTGTGTTCCTTATCTTATCCTAGTGTCTAAACTCTTCTCCATGGCTGGACCCCAAATAATATTCCTTTAAGTGCTAAGTGGTATCTAGAGAGAGGGATAGGGTTAATAAATAACCTAATCCTAACGTGTACCATAATCCTATCCCCTACCCTAACCCTAACACGTAACCTAATCCTAACCTGTACCCTATACCGAGCCCTAACCCTAAAACTAACCCTCATCCTAAACCTAACACAAAACCTAAGCCATACCCGAACCCGTACCCTAAGCCGTACCCTAACCCTAACAATAACCCTAATCTACCCTTGACTGCTTCTACCTCCATTAGATTTCATAAGCACTAGTGTTTTAAGGAACAGGTTAAAAAGAGAATCCTAATGTCATTTCTTTATAATAGGTGTGTTCCTTATGTTATCCTAGTCTGTAAACTATTCTCCATGGCTGGACCACAAATAATATTCCTTTACGTGCTGAGTGGTATATAGAGATTGGGATAGGTTTAATAAATACCCTAACCCTAATGCATACCCTAACCCTAACCCCTACCATAACCCTAACACATACCCCAGTACTAACCTGTACCCTAAACCGATCCCTAACCCTAAAACTAACACTAACCCTAACTCATACCCTACACGGTACCCGAACCCGTACCCGAAACTTTACCATAAGCAGTACCCTAACCCTATCCCTTACCCTAAGGGACCCTTCACTGCTTCTGCCTCCAATAGATTTCCTAAGCACTAGTGTTTTAAGAAACAGATTAAAAAGAGAATCCTAATGTGATTTCTTTATAATGGGTGTGTTCCTTATCCAATCCTAGTGTCTAAACTCTTTTCTAAGGCTGGATTCCAAATAATACTGTTGTACGTTCTAAGTGGTATCTAGAGAGTGGGATAGGGTTTAATAAATACCCTAAACCTAACGCGTACCCTAACCCTAACCCCTACCCTAACCCTAACACCTACACTAATCGTAATCCGTACCCTAAACCGAGCCCTAACCCTAAAACTAACCCTAATCCTAACCCTAAAACAAAACCTAAGCCATACCCGAACCCGTACCCTAAGACGTACCCTAACCCTAACGCTAACCCTAAGCTACCCTTGACTGCTTCTACCTCCATTGGATTTCCTAAGCACTAGTGTTTTAAGGAACAGGTTAAAAAGAGAATCCTAATATCAATTATTTATTATAAGTGTGTTCCTTATGTTATCCTAGTGTGTAAACTATTCTCCATGGCTGGATCCCAAATAATATTCCTTTACGTGCTAAGTGGTATCTAGAGATTGGGATAGGTTTAATAAATACCCTAACCCTAACGCGTACCCTAACCCTAACCCCTACACTAACCAGAACACGTACACCTATCCTAACCCGTACCCTAAACCGATCCCTAACCCTAAAACTAACCCTAACCCTAAGCCTAAACCATACCCTATGCCGTACCCGAACCCGTACACGAAACCTTACCATAAGCAGTACCCTAACCTTAATCCTAACCCTAACCCTAAGCTACCCTTGACTGCTTCTGTATCCAATAGATTTCCTAAGCATTAGTGTTTTAAGGAAGAGGTTTAAAAGAGAATCCTAATGTGATTTCTTTATAATGGGTGTGTTCCTTATCTTTTCCTACTGTCTAAACTCTTCTCCATGGCTGGACCCCAAATAATATTCCTTTACGTCCTAAGTGTTATCTAGGGTGTGGGATAGGGTTAATAAATACCCTAAACCTAATGCGTACCCTAAGCCTAACCCCTACCCTAACCCTAACACGTACCCTAATCCTAACCCGTACCCTAAACTGACCCCTAACCCTAAAACTAACCCTAACCCTAAACCTAACCCTTAGCCTACGCCGTACCCGAACCCGTACCCGAACCCGTACCATAAGCAGTACCCTATCCCTAACCCTAACCCTAACCCTAAGCTACCCTTGACTGCTTCTGCTTCCAATAGATTTTCTAAGTACTAGTGTTTTAAGGAACAGGATAAAAAGAGAATCCTAAGGTGATTTCTTTATAATGGGTGTGTTCCTGATATTATCCTAGTGCCAAAACTCTACTCCAAGGCTGGATTCCAAATAATATTCTTTTACGTTCTAAGTGGTATCTAGAGAGTGGGATAGGTTTAATAAATACCGTAACCCAAACGCGTACGCTAACCCTATCCCTTACCGTTACCCTAACACGTACCCTAATCCTAACCTGTACCCTAAACCGAGCCCTAACCCTAAAACTAACCCTAAACCTAACCCTAAACCATACCCTACGACGTACCCGAACCCATAACCGAACCCGAACCATAAGCCGTACCCGAACCCTAACCCTATCCCTAAGGTACCCTTGACTGCTTCTGCCTCCAATAGATTTCCTAAGCACTAGTGTTTTAAGGAACAGGTTAAAAAGAGAATCCTAATGTGATTTCTTGATAATGGGTGTGTTCCTTATCTTATCCTAGTGTCTAAACTCTTCTCCATGGATGGACCCCAAATAATATGCGTTTAACTGCTAAGTGGTATCTAGAGAGAGGGATAGGGTTAATAAATAACCTAACCCTAACGTGTACCCTTATCCTATCCCCTACCCTAACCCTAACACATATCCTAATCTTAACCCGTACCCTAAACCGAGCCCTAACCCTAAAACTAACCCTAAACGTAACCCTAAACCATAACCTATGCTGTACCCGAACCCGTACCCTAAGCCTTACCCTAACACTAACCCTAACTCTAACCCTAACCCTAAGCTACCCTTGACTGCTTCTGCCTCCAATAGATTTCCTAAGCACTAGTGTTTTAAGGAACAGATTAAAAAGAGAATCCCAATGTGATTTCATTATTATGGGTGAGTTCCTTATCTTATCCTAGTGTCTAAACTCTTCTCCATTGCTGGACCCAAAATAATATTCCTTTATGTGCTAAGTGGTATCTAGAGAGTGGGATAGGTTTAATACATAACCTAACCTTAACGCGTACCCTAACCCTATCCCCTACCCTAACCCTAACACGTACCCTAATCCTAAAACGTACCATAAAACCGAGCCCTAACCCTAAAACTAACCCTAATCCTAACCCTAACACAAAACCTAAGCCATACCAAAACCCGTACCCTAAGCCGTACCCTAACCCTAACGCTAACCCTAAGCTACCCTTGACTGCTTCTACCTCCATTAGATTTCCCAAGCAGTAGTGCTTTAAGGAACAGGTTAAAAAGAGAATCCTAGTGTCATTTCTTTATAATAGGTGTGTTCCCTATGTTATCCTAGTGTGTAAACTATTCTCCATGGCTGGACCCCAAATAATATTCCTTTACCTGCTAATTGGTATCTAGAGATTGGGATAGGTTTAATAAATACCCTAACCCTATCACATACCCTAACGCTAACCCCTACCCTAACACGTACCCCAATCCTAAGCCGTACCCTAAACCGATCCCTAACCCTAAAACTAACCCTAACCCTAACCCATACCCTACACCGTACCCGAACCTGTACCCGAAACCTTACCATAAGCAGTACCCTAACCCTAACCCTAACCCTAAGCTACCCTTGACTGCTTCTGCTTCCCATAGATATCCTAAGCACTAGTGTTTTAAGGAACAGGTTAAAAAGAGAATCCTAATGTGATTTCTGTATAATGGGTGTGTTCCTGATATTATCCTAGTGCCTAAACTCTTCTCCAAGGCTGGATTCCAAATAATATTCCTTTACGTTATAACTGGTATCTAGAGAGTTGGATACGTTTAATAAATACCCTAATCCTAAAGCGTACCCTAACCCTAAGCCCTACCCTAACCCTATCACGTACACTAACCTTAAGCCGTACCCTAAACCAAGCCCTAACCCTAAAACTAACCCTAACCCTAACCCATACCGTAGGCCGTACCCGAACCCATACCCGAATCTGTACCCTAACACTAACCCTAACACTAACCCTAACCCGAAGCTACCCTTGACTCCTTCTGCCTCCAATAGTTTTCCTAAGCACTAGTATATTAAGGAACAGGTTAAAAAGAGAATCCTAATGTGATTTCTTTATAATGGGTGTGTTCCTTATCTTTTCCTACTGTCTAAACACTTCTCCATGGCTGGACCCCAAATAATATTCCTTTATGTGCTAAGTGTTTTCTAGAGTGTGGGATAGGTTTAATAAATTCACTAAACCTAATGCGTACCCTAACCATAACCCGTACCCTAAACCGAGCCCTAATCCTAAAACTAACTCGAACACTAACTCTAACCCATACACTATGCTCTACCCGAATCCGTACCCTAAGCCGTACCCTAACCATAACCCTAACCCTAACCCTAAGCTAGCCTTGACTGCTTCTGCCTACAATAGATTTCCTAAGCACCAGTGTTTTAAGAAACAGGTTAAAAAGAGAATCCTAATGTGATTCCTTTATAATGGGTGTGTTCCTTATCTTATCCTAGTGTCTAAACTCTTCTCCATGGCTGGACCCCAAATAATACTCCTTTACATGCGAAGTGGTATCTAGAGAGTGGGATAGGTTTAATAAATACCCTAACCCTAACGCGTACCCTAACCCTAATGCGTACCCTAACCCTAAAACGTAACCTAATCGTAACCTGTTCCGAAAACCGAGCCCTAACTCTAAAACTAACCCTAACCCTAACTCTAACCCATACTCTACGCCTTAGCCAAACCCGTACCCTAAGCCGTACCCTAACCCTAACCCTAACCCTAACCTTAAACCTAAGCTACCCTTGACTGCTTCTGCCTCCAATAGATTTCCTAAACACTAGTGTTTTAAGGAACAGATTAAAAAGAGAATCCCAAAGTGATTTCTTTATTATGGGTGTGTTCCTTATCTTATACTAGTGTCTAAACTCTTCTCCATGGCTGGACCCCAAATAATATTCCTTTAAGTGCTAAGTGGTATCTAGAGAGAGGGATAGGGTTAATAAATAACCTAACCCTAACGTGTACCCTAATCTTATTCCCTACCCTAACCCTAACACGTACCCTAATCTTAACCCGTACCCTAAACCGAGCCCTAACCCCAAAACTAACCCTAACCCTAAGCCTAAACCATACCCTACGCCGTACGCGAACCCATACCCTAAGCCTTACCCTAACACTAACCCTAACCCTAAATCTAACCCTAAGCTATCCTTGAGTGCTTCTGCCTTCAATAGATTTCCTAAACACTAGTGTTTTAAGGAACAGATTAAAAAGAGAATCCCAATGTGATTTCTTTATAATGGGTGTGTTCCTTATCTTATCCTAGTGACTAAACTGATCTCCATGGCCTGACCGAAAATAATATTCCTTTATGTGCTAAGTGGTATCTAGAGTGTGGGATAGGTTTAATAAATACCCTAACCCTAACGCGTACCCTAACCCTATCCCCTACCATTACCCTAAAACGTACCCTAATCCTAACCTTTACCCTAAACCGAGCCCTAACCTTAAAACTAACCCGAAAACTAACCCTAACCCATACTCGAACCCGTACCCGAATCCGTACCCTAAGCCATACCCTAACACTAACCCTAACCCTAACACTAACCCGAAGCTACCCTTGACTGCTTATGCCTCACATAGATTTCCTAAGCCCTAGTGTTTTACGGAACAGGTTAAAAAGAGAATCCTAATGTGATTTCTTTATAATGGGTGTGTTCCTTATCTTTTCCTACTGTCTAAACACTTCTCCATGGCTGGACCCCAAATAATATTCCTTTACGTGCTAAGTGTTATCTAGAGTGTGGGATAGGTTTAATAAATACACTAAACCTAAGCGTACACTAACCATAACCCGTACCCTAAACCGAGCCCTAACTCTAAAACTAACTCTAACACTAACTCTAACCCATACCCTATGCCGTACCCGAATCCGTACCCTAAGCCGTACCCTAAACATAACCCTAACCCTAACCCTAAGCTAGCCTTGATTGCTTCTGCCTCCAATAGTTTTCCTAAGCACTAGTGTTTTAAGGAACAGATTAAAAAGAGAATCCCAATGTGATTTCTTTATTATGGGTGTGTTCCTTATTTTATCCTAGTGTCTAAACTCTTCTGCATGGCTGGACCGAAAATAATATTCCTTTATGTGCTAAGTGGTATCTAGAGAGTGGGATAGGTTTAATAAATAACCTAACCTTAACGCGTACCCTAACCCTATCCACTACCCTAAGCCTAACACGTACCCTAATCTTAACCCGTACCCTAAACCGAGCCCTAACCCTAAAACTAGTCCTACCCCTAACCCTAAACCATACCCTATGCCGTACACGAACCCGTACCCGAAACCTTACCATAAGCAGTACCCTAACCCTAACCCTAACCCTAACCCTAAGCTACCCTTGACTGCTTCTGCATCCAATAGATTTCCTAAGCATTAGTGTTTTAAGGAACAGGTTAAAAAGAGAATCCTAATGTGATTTCTTCATAATGGGTGTGTTCCTTATCTTTTCCTACTGTCTAAACTCTTCTCCATGGCTGGACCCCAAATAATATTCCTTTACGTCCTAAGTGTTATCTAGAGTGTGGGATAGGTGTAATAAATACCCTAAACCTAATGCGTACCCTAACCCTAACCCCTACCCTAACCCTAAGACGTACCCTAATCCTAATCCGTAACCTAAACTGAGCCCTAACCCTACAACTAACTCTAACCCTAACCCTATCACATGCCCTATGCCGTACCCGAATCCGTACCCTAAGCCGTACCCTAACCCTAACCCTAACCCCAACCCTAAGCTAGCCTTGACTGCTTCTGCCTCCAATAAATTTCCTAAGCACTAGTGTTTTAAGGAACAGGTTAAAAGGAGAATCCTAATGTGATTTCTTTATAATAGGTGTGTTCCTTATGTTATCCTAGTGTGTAAACTATTCTCCATGGCTGGACCCCAAATAATATTCCTTTACGTGCTAAGTGGTATCTAGAGAGTGGGATAGATTTAATAAATACCCTAACCCTAACGCCTACCCTAACCCTAACCCCTACCCTAACCCTAACACGTACCCCAATACTAACCTGTACCCTAAACCGGTCCCTAACCCTAAAACTAACCCTAACGCTAATCCTAACCCATACCCTAGGCCGTATCCGAACCTGTACCCGAAACCTAACCATAAGCAGTACCCTATCCCTAACCCTAAACATAACCCTAACCTACCCTTGACTGCTTCTGCATCCAATAGATTTCCTAAGCACTAGTGTTTTAAGGAACAGGTTAAAAAGAGAATCCCAATGTGATTTCTTTATTATGGGTGTGTTCCTTATCTTATACTAGTGTCTAAAGTCTTCTCCATTGCTGGACCCAAAAAATATTCCTTTATGTGCTAAGTGGTATCTAGAGAGTGGGATAGGTTTATTAAATAACCTAACCTTAACGCGTACCCTAACCCTAACTCCTACCCTAACACTAACACGTACACTAATCTTAAACCGTACCCTAAACCGAGCCCTAACCCTAAAACTAATGTAACCCTAACCCATACCCTACGCCGTACCCGAACCCATACCCGAATCCGTACCCTAAGTCGTACCCTAACACTAACGCTAACCCAAAGCTACCCTTGACTCCTTCTGACTCCAATAGATTTCCTAAGCACTAGTGTTTTAAGGAACAGGTTAAAAAGAGAATCCTAATGTGATTTCTTTATAATGGGTGTGTTCCTTATCTTATCCTAGTGTGTAAACTCTTCTCCATGGGGGAACCACAAATAATATTCCTTTACATACTAAGTGGTATCTAGAGAGTGGGACAGGTTTAATAAATACCCTAACCCTAAGGCGTACATTAACCCTAACCCCTACCTTAACCCTAACACTTAACGTAATCCTAACCTGTACCCTAAACCTAGACCTAACCCTAAAACTAATGCTAACCCTAACCCTAAACCATACCTACGACGTATCCGAACCTGTACCATAGCCGTACACTAACCCTAACCCTAAGGTACCCTTGACTGCTTCTGCCTCCAATAGATTTCCTAAGCACTAGTGTTTTAAGGAACAGGTTAAAAAGATAATCGTGATGTGATTCCTATATAACGGGTGTGTTACGTAACTTATCCTAGTGTCTAAACTCTTCTCCATGGCTGGACCCCAAATAATATTCCTTTACGTGCTAAGTGGTATGTAGAGAGTGGGATAGGTTTTATAAATACCCTAACCCTAACGCGTACACTAATCCTAACTCCTACCCTAACCCTAGCAGGTAACCTAATCCTAACCCGTTCCCAAAACCGAGCCCTAACACTAAAACTAACCCTAACCCTAACCCTAACCCATACTCTACGCCGTACCCGAACACGTACCCTAAGCCGTACCCTAACCCTAACCCTAACCCTAAGCTACCCTTGACTGCTTCTGCCTCCAATAGATTTCCTAAGCACTAGTGTTTTAAGGAACAGGTTAAAAAGAGAATCCTAATGTGATTTCTTTATAATGGGTGTGTACCTTATCTTATCCTAATGTTTAAACACTCCGACATGGCTGGATCCCAAATAACATTCTTTACGTGCTAAGTGGTATCTAGAGAGTGGGATAGGTTTAATAAATACCCTAACCCTAACGCGTACCCTAACCCTATCCATTACCGTTACCCTAACCCGTACCCTAATCCTAACCTGTACCCTAAACCGAGCGCTAACCCTAAAACTAACCCTAAACCTAACCCTAAACCATACCCTACGACGTACCCAAACCCGTAACCGAACCCGAACCATAAGCCGTACCCTAACCCTAACCCTAACCCTAAGGTGCCCTTGACTGCTTCTGCCTCCAATAGATTTCCTAAGCACTAGTGTTTTAAGGAACAGGTTAAAAATAGAATCCTAATGTGATTTCTTTATAATGGGTGTGTTCCTATCTAATCCTAGTGTCTAAACTCTTCTCCATGGCTGGACCCAAATAATATTCCTTTACATGCTAAGTGGTACCTAGAGAGTGGGATAGGTTTAATAAATAACCTAAACCTAACACGTACCTTAACCCTAACGCCTACCCTAACCGTAACACGTAACCTAATCCTAAACTGTACCCTAAACCGAGCCCTAACCCTATATCTAACCCAACACTAACCCTAACCCATACCCTACGCCGTACCCGAACCCGTACACTAAGCCGTACCCTATGCCATACCCTAACCCTAACCCTAAGCTACCCTTGACTGCTTCTGCCTCCAATAGATTTCCTAAGCACTAGTGTTTTAAGGAACAGGTTAAAAAGAGAATCCTAATGTGATTTCTTTATAATGGGTGTGTACCTTATCTTATCCTAATGTTTAAACACTCCGACATGGCTGGATCCCAAATAACATTCTTTACGTGCTAAGTGGTATCTAGAGAGTGGGATAGGTTTAATAAATACCCTAACCCTAACGCGTACCCTAACCCTATCCATTACCGTTACCCTAACCCGTACCCTAATCCTAACCTGTACCCTAAACCGAGCCCTAACCCTAAAACTAACCCTAAACCTAACCCTAAACCATACCCTACGACGTACCCAAACCCGTAACCGAACCCGAACCATAAGCCGTACCCTAACCCTAACCCTAAACCTAAGGTGCCCTTGACTGCTTCTGCCTCCAATAGATTTCCTAAGCACTAGTGTTTTAAGGAACAGGTTAAAAATAGAATCCTAATGTGATTTCTTTATAATGGGTGTGTTCCTATCTAATCCTAGTGTCTAAACTCTTCTCCATGGCTGGACCCAAATAATATTCCTTTACATGCTAAGTGGTACCTAGAGAGTGGGATAGGTTTAATAAATACCCTAAACCTAACACGTACCTTAACCCTAACGCCTACCCTAACCGTAACACGTAACCTAATCCTAAACTGTACCCTAAACCGATCCCTAACCCTATATCTAACCCAAAACTAACCCTAACCCATACCTTACGCCGTACCCGAACCCGTACACTAAGCCGTACCCTATGCCATACCCTAACCCTAACCCTAAGCTACCCTTGACTGCTTCTGCCTCCAATAGATTTCCTAAGCACTAGTGTTTTAAGGAACATGTTAAAAAGAGAATCCTAATGTGATTTCTTTATAATGGATGTGTTCCTTATCTTATCCTAATGTTTAAACACACCTACATGGCTGGATCCCAAATAATATTCTTTACGTGCTAAGTGGTATCTAGAGAGTGGGATAGGTTTAATAAATACCCTAACCCTAACGCGTACCCTGACCCTATCCATTACCGTTACCCTAACAGGTACCCTAATAATAACCTGTACCCTAAACCGAGCCCTAACCGCAAAACTAACCCTAAACCTAACCCTAAACCATACCCTACGACGTACCCAAACCCGTAACCGAACCCGAACCATAAGCCGTACCCTAACCCTAACCCTAAACCTAAGGTACCCTTGACTGCTTCTGCCTCCAATAGATTTCCTAAGCACTAATGTTTTAAGGAACAGGTTAAAAATAGAATCCTAATGTGATTTCTTTATAATGGGTGTGTTCCTATCTTATCCTAGTGTCTAAACTCTTCTCCATGGCTGGACCCAAATAATATTCCTTTACATGCTAAGTGGTATCTAGAGAGTGGGATAGGTTTAATAAATACCCTAACCCTAACGCGTACCCTAACCCTAACGCGTACCCTAACCCTAAAACGTAACCTAATCCTAACCTGTTCTTAAAACCGAGCCCTAACTCTAAAACTAACCCTAACCCTAACCCTAACCCATACTCTACGCCGTAGCCGAACTCATACCCTAAGCCGTACCCTAACCCTAACCCTAACCCTAACCTTAAACCTAAGCTACCCTTGACTGCTCCTGCCTCCAATAGATTTCCTAAACACTAGTGTTTTAAGGAACAGGTTAAAAAGAGAATCCCAAAGTGATTTCTTTATTATGGGTGTGTTCCTTATCTTATCCTAGTGTCTAAACTCTTCTCCATGGCTGGACCCCAAATAATATTCCTTTAAGTGCTAAGTGCTATCTAGAGAGAGGGATAGGGTTAATAAATAACCTAATCCTAACGTGTACCATAATCCTATCCCCTACCCTAACCCTAACACGTACCCTAATCTTAACCCGTACCCTAAACCGAGCCCTAACCGCAAAACTAACCCTAACACTAAGCCTAAACCATACCCTACGCCGTACGCGAACCCGTACCCTAAGCCGCACCCTAACACTAATCCTAACCCTAACTCTAACCCTAAGCTATCCTTGACTGCTTCTGCCTCCAATAGATTTCCTAAACACTAGTGTTTTAAGGAACAGATTAAAAAGAGAATCCCAATGTGATTTCTTTATAATGGGTGTGTTCCTTATCTTATCCTAGTGACTAAACTAATCTCCATGGCCTGACCGAAATTAATATTCGTTTATGTGCTAAGTGGTATCTAGGGAGTGGGATAGGTTTAATAAATACACTAACCCTAACGTGTACCCTAACCCTATCCCCTACCATTACCCTAAAACGTACCTTAATCCTAACCTTTACCCTAAACCGAGCCATAAACCTAAAACTAACCCGAAAACTAACCCTAACCCATACTCGAACCCGTACCCGAATCTGTACCCTAAGCCGTACCCTAACACTAACCCTAACCCTAACACTAACCCGAAGCTACCCTTGACTGCTTATGCCTCACATAGATTTCCTAAGCCCTAGTGTTCTAAGGAACAGGTTGAAAAGAGAATCCTAATGTGATTTCTTTATAATGGGTGTGTTCCTTATCTTTTCCTACTGTCTAAACACTTCTCCATGGCTGGACCCCAAATAATATTCCTTTATGTGCTAAGTGTTATCTAGAATGTGGGATAGGTTTAATAAATACACGAAACCTAATGCGTACCCTAACCATAACCCGTACCCTAAACCGAGCCCTAACCCTAAAACTAACTCTAACACTAACTCTAACACATACACTATGCCGTACCCGAATCCGTACCCTAAGCCATACCCTAACCATAACCCTAACCCTAACCCTAAGCTAGCCTTGACTGCTTCTGCCTCCAATAGATTTCCTAAGCACTAGTGTTTTAAGAAACAGGTTAAAAAGAGAATCCTAATGTGATTCCTTTATAATGGGTGTGTTCCTTATCTTATCCTAGTGTCTAAACTCTTCTCCATGGCTGGACCCCAAATAATATTCCTTTACATGCTAAGTGGTATCTAGAGAGTGGGGTAGGTTTAATAAATACCCTAACCCTAACGCGTACCCTAACCCTAACGCGTACCGTAACCCTAAAACGTAACCTAATCCTAACCTGTTCCGAAAACCGAGCCCTAGCTCTAAAACTAACCCTAACCCTAACCCATACTCTACGCCTTAGCCGAACCCGTACTCTAAGCCGTACCCTAACCCTAACCCTAACCCTAACCTTAAACCTAAGCTACCCTTGACTGCTTCTGCCTCCAATAGATTTCCTAAACACTAGTGTTTTAAGGAACAGATTAAAAAGAGAATCCCAAAGTGATTTCTTTATTATGGGTGTGTTCCTTATCTTATCCTAGTGTCTAAACTCTTCTCCATGGCTGGACCCCAACTAATATTCCTTTAAGTGCTAAGTGGTATCTAGAGAGATGGATAGGGTTAATAAATAACCTAACCCTAACGTGTACCATAATCCTATCCCCTACCCTAACCCTAACACGTACCCTAATCTTAACCCGTACCCTAAACCGAGCCCTAACCCCAAAACTAACCCTAACCCTAAGCCTAAACCATACCCTACGCCGTGCGCAAACCCATACCCTAAGCCGTACCCTAACACTAACCCTAACCCTAACTCTAACCCTAAGCTATCCTTGACTGCTTCTGCCTCCAATAGATTTCCTAAACACTAGTGTTTTAAGGAACAGGTTAAAAAGAGAATCCTAATGTCATTTCTTTATAATAGGTGTGTTCCTTATGTTATCCTAGTCTGTAAACTATTCTCCATGGCTGGACCACAAATAATATTCCTTTACGTGCTAAGTGGTATATAGAGATTGGGATAGGTTTAATAAATACCCTAACCCTAATGCATACCCTAACCCTAACCCCTACCATAACCCTAACACATACCCCAGTACTAACCCGTACCCTAAACCGATCCCTAACCCTAAAACTAACCCTAACCCTAACTCATACCCTACACCGTACCCGAACCCGTACCCGAAACTTTACCATAAGCAGTACCCTAACCCTATCCCTTACCCTAAGGGACCCTTCACTGCTTCTGCCTCCAATAGATTTCCTAAGCACTAGTGTTTTAAGAAACAGATTAAAAAGAGAATCCTAATGTGATTTCTTTATAATGGGTGTGTTCCTTATCCAATCCTAGTGTCTAAACTCTTTTCTAAGGCTGGATTCCAAACAATACTGTTGTACGTTCTAAGTGGTATCTAGAGAGTGGGATAGGTTTAATAAATACCTAAACCTAACGCGTACCCTAACCCTAACCCCTATCCTAACACTAACACCTACACTAATCGTAATCCGTACCCTAAACCGAGCCCTAACCCTAAAACTAACCCTAATCCTAACCCTAAAACAAAACCTAAGCCATACCCGAACCCGTACCCTAAGACGTACCCTAACCCTAAAGCTAACCCTAAGCTACCCTTGACTGCTTCTACCTCCATTAGATTTCCTAAGCACTAGTGTTTTAAGGAACAGGTTAAAAAGAGAATCCTTATGTCACTTATTTATTATAAGTGTGTTCCTTATGTTATCCTAGTGTGTAAACTATTCTCCATGGCTGGATCCCAACTAATATTCCTTTACATGCTAAGTGGTATCTAGAGATTGGGATAGGTTTAATAAATACCCTAACCCTAACGTGTACCCTAACCCTGACCCCTACCCTAACCCTAACACGTACACCTATCCTAACCCGTACCCTAAACCGATCCCTAACCCTAAAACTAACCCTAACCCTAAACCTAACCCTTACCCTACGCCGTACCCCAACCCGTACCCGAACCCGTACCATAAGCAGTATCCTAAGCCGAACTCTAACCCTAAGCTACCCTTGACTGCTTCTGCCTCCAATAGATTTCCTAAACACGAGTGTTTTAAGGAACAGATTAAAAAGAGAATCCCAAAGTGATTTCTTTATTATGGGTGTGTTCCTAATCTTATCCTAGTGTCTAAACTCTTCTCCATGGCTGGACCCCAAATAATATTCCTTTAAGTGCTAAGTGGTATCTAGAGAGAGGGATAGGGTTAATAAATAACCTAATCCTAACGTGTACCATAATCCTATCCCTTACCCTAACCCTAACACGTACCCTAATCTTAACCCGTACCCTAAACCGAGCCCTAACCGCAAAACTAACCCTAACACTAAGCCTAAACCATACCCTACGCCGTACGCGAACCCGTACCCTAAGCCGTACCCTAACACTAATCCTAACCCTAACTCTAACCCTAAGCTATCCTTGACTGCTTCTGCCTCCAATAGATTTCCTAAACACTAGTGTTTTAAGGAACAGATTAAAAAGAGAATCCCAATGTGATTTCTTTATAATGGGTGTGTTCCTTATCTTATCCTAGTGACTAAACTAATCTCCATGGCCTGACCGAAAATAATATTCCTTTATGTGCTAAGTGGTATCTAGAGAGTGGGATAGGTTTAATAAATACCCTAACCCTAACGTGTACCCTAATCCTATCCCCTACCATTACCCTAAAACGTACCCTAATCCTAACCTTTACCCTAAACCGAGCTCTAACCTTAAAACTAACCCGAAAACTAACCCAAACCCATACTCGAACCCGTACCCGAATCCGTACCCTAAGCCGTACCCTAACACTAACCCTAACCCTAACACTAACCCGAAGCTACCCTTGACTGCTTATGCCTCACATAGATTTCCTAAGCCCTAGTGTTTTACGGAACAGGTTAAAAAGAGAATCCTAATGTGATTTCTTTATAATGGGTGTGTTCCTTATCTTTTCCTACTGTCTAAACACTTCTCCATGGCTGGACCCCAAATAATATTCCTTTACGTGCTAAGTGTTATCTAGAGTGTGGGATAGGTTTAATAAATACACTAAACCTAAGCGTACACTAACCATAACCCGTAACCTAAACTGAGCCCTAACCCTAAAACTAACTCTAACACTAACTCTAACCCATACCCTATGCCGTACCCGAATCCGTACCCTAAGCCGTACCCTAAACATAACCCTAACCCTAACCCTAAGCTAGCCTTGATTGCTTCTGCCTCCAATAGATTTCCTAAGCACTAGTGTTTTAAGGAACAGATTAAAAAGAGAATCCCAATGTGATTTCTTTATTATGGGTGTGTTCCTTATTTTATCCTAGTGTCTAAACTCTTCTGCATGGCTGGGCCGAAAATAATATTCCTTTATGTGCTAAGTGGTATCTAGAGAGTGGGATAGGTTTAATAAATAACCTAACCTTAACGCGTACCCTAACCCTATCCACTACCCTAAGCCTAACACGTACCCTAATCTTAACCCGTACCCTAAACCGAGCCCTAACCCTAAAACTAGTCCTACCCCTAACCCTAAACCATACCCTATGCCGTACACGAACCCGTACCCGAAACCTTACCATAAGCAGTACCCTAACCCTAACCCTAACCCTAACCCTAAGCTACCCTTGACTGCTTCTGCATCCAATAGATTTCCTAAGCATTAGTGTTTTAAGGAACAGGTTAAAAAGAGAATCCTAATGTGATTTCTTCATAATGGGTGTGTTCCTTATCTTTTCCTACTGTCTAAACTCTTCTCCATGGCTGGACCCCAAATAATATTCCTTTACGTCCTAAGTGTTATCTAGAGTGTGGGATAGGTGTAATAAATACCCTAAACCTAATGCGTACCCTAACCCTAACCCCTACCCTAACCCTAAGACGTACCCTAATCCTAATCCGTAACCTAAACTGAGCCCTAACCCTACAACTAACTCTAACCCTAACCCTATCACATGCCCTATGCCGTACCCGAATCCGTACCCTAAGCCGTACCCTAACCCTAACCCTAACCCCAACCCTAAGCTAGCCTTGACTGCTTCTGCCTCCAATAAATTTCCTAAGCACTAGTGTTTTAAGGAACAGGTTAAAAGGAGAATCCTAATGTGATTTCTTTATAATAGGTGTGTTCCTTATGTTATCCTAGTGTGTAAACTATTCTCCATGGCTGGACCCCAAATAATATTCCTTTACGTGCTAAGTGGTATCTAGAGAGTGGGATAGATTTAATAAATACCCTAACCCTAACGCCTACCCTAACCCTAACCCCTACCCTAACCCTAACACGTACCCCAATACTAACCTGTACCCTAAACCGGTCCCTAACCCTAAAACTAACCCTAACGCTAATCCTAACCCATACCCTAGGCCGTATCCGAACCTGTACCCGAAACCTAACCATAAGCAGTACCCTATCCCTAACCCTAAACATAACCCTAACCTACCCTTGACTGCTTCTGCATCCAATAGATTTCCTAAGCACTAGTGTTTTAAGGAACAGGTTAAAAAGAGAATCCCAATGTGATTTCTTTATTATGGGTGTGTTCCTTATCTTATACTAGTGTCTAAAGTCTTCTCCATTGCTGGACCCAAAAAATATTCCTTTATGTGCTAAGTGGTATCTAGAGAGTGGGATAGGTTTATTAAATAACCTAACCTTAACGCGTACCCTAACCCTAACTCCTACCCTAACACTAACACGTACACTAATCTTAAACCGTACCCTAAACCGAGCCCTAACCCTAAAACTAATGTAACCCTAACCCATACCCTACGCCGTACCCGAACCCATACCCGAATCCGTACCCTAAGTCGTACCCTAACACTAACGCTAACCCAAAGCTACCCTTGACTCCTTCTGACTCCAATAGATTTCCTAAGCACTAGTGTTTTAAGGAACAGGTTAAAAAGAGAATCCTAATGTGATTTCTTTATAATGGGTGTGTTCCTTATCTTATCCTAGTGTGTAAACTCTTCTCCATGGGGGAACCACAAATAATATTCCTTTACATACTAAGTGGTATCTAGAGAGTGGGACAGGTTTAATAAATACCCTAACCCTAAGGCGTACATTAACCCTAACCCCTACCTTAACCCTAACACTTAACGTAATCCTAACCTGTACCCTAAACCTAGACCTAACCCTAAAACTAATGCTAACCCTAACCCTAAACCATACCTACGACGTATCCGAACCTGTACCATAGCCGTACACTAACCCTAACCCTAAGGTACCCTTGACTGCTTCTGCCTCCAATAGATTTCCTAAGCACTAGTGTTTTAAGGAACAGGTTAAAAAGATAATCGTGATGTGATTCCTATATAACGGGTGTGTTACGTAACTTATCCTAGTGTCTAAACTCTTCTCCATGGCTGGACCCCAAATAATATTCCTTTACGTGCTAAGTGGTATGTAGAGAGTGGGATAGGTTTTATAAATACCCTAACCCTAACGCGTACACTAATCCTAACTCCTACCCTAACCCTAGCAGGTAACCTAATCCTAACCCGTTCCCAAAACCGAGCCCTAACACTAAAACTAACCCTAACCCTAACCCTAACCCATACTCTACGCCGTACCCGAACACGTACCCTAAGCCGTACCCTAACCCTAACCCTAACCCTAAGCTACCCTTGACTGCTTCTGCCTCCAATAGATTTCCTAAGCACTAGTGTTTTAAGGAACAGGTTAAAAAGAGAATCCTAATGTGATTTCTTTATAATGGGTGTGTACCTTATCTTATCCTAATGTTTAAACACTCCGACATGGCTGGATCCCAAATAACATTCTTTACGTGCTAAGTGGTATCTAGAGAGTGGGATAGGTTTAATAAATACCCTAACCCTAACGCGTACCCTAACCCTATCCATTACCGTTACCCTAACCCGTACCCTAATCCTAACCTGTACCCTAAACCGAGCGCTAACCCTAAAACTAACCCTAAACCTAACCCTAAACCATACCCTACGACGTACCCAAACCCGTAACCGAACCCGAACCATAAGCCGTACCCTAACCCTAACCCTAACCCTAAGGTGCCCTTGACTGCTTCTGCCTCCAATAGATTTCCTAAGCACTAGTGTTTTAAGGAACAGGTTAAAAATAGAATCCTAATGTGATTTCTTTATAATGGGTGTGTTCCTATCTAATCCTAGTGTCTAAACTCTTCTCCATGGCTGGACCCAAATAATATTCCTTTACATGCTAAGTGGTACCTAGAGAGTGGGATAGGTTTAATAAATAACCTAAACCTAACACGTACCTTAACCCTAACGCCTACCCTAACCGTAACACGTAACCTAATCCTAAACTGTACCCTAAACCGAGCCCTAACCCTATATCTAACCCAACACTAACCCTAACCCATACCCTACGCCGTACCCGAACCCGTACACTAAGCCG
Source organism: Eschrichtius robustus (assembly GCF_028021215.1). Classification (NCBI taxonomy): domain Eukaryota; kingdom Metazoa; phylum Chordata; class Mammalia; order Artiodactyla; family Eschrichtiidae; genus Eschrichtius; species Eschrichtius robustus. The sequence continues at coordinate 106,198,376 of NC_090828.1, forward strand.
TACCCTATGCCATACCCTAACCCTAACCCTAAGCTACCCTTGACTGCTTCTGCCTCCAATAGATTTCCTAAGCACTAGTGTTTTAAGGAACAGGTTAAAAAGAGAATCCTAATGTGATTTCTTTATAATGGGTGTGTACCTTATCTTATCCTAATGTTTAAACACTCCGACATGGCTGGATCCCAAATAACATTCTTTACGTGCTAAGTGGTATCTAGAGAGTGGGATAGGTTTAATAAATACCCTAACCCTAACGCGTACCCTAACCCTATCCATTACCGTTACCCTAACCCGTACCCTAATCCTAACCTGTACCCTAAACCGAGCCCTAACCCTAAAACTAACCCTAAACCTAACCCTAAACCATACCCTACGACGTACCCAAACCCGTAACCGAACCCGAACCATAAGCCGTACCCTAACCCTAACCCTAAACCTAAGGTGCCCTTGACTGCTTCTGCCTCCAATAGATTTCCTAAGCACTAGTGTTTTAAGGAACAGGTTAAAAATAGAATCCTAATGTGATTTCTTTATAATGGGTGTGTTCCTATCTAATCCTAGTGTCTAAACTCTTCTCCATGGCTGGACCCAAATAATATTCCTTTACATGCTAAGTGGTACCTAGAGAGTGGGATAGGTTTAATAAATACCCTAAACCTAACACGTACCTTAACCCTAACGCCTACCCTAACCGTAACACGTAACCTAATCCTAAACTGTACCCTAAACCGATCCCTAACCCTATATCTAACCCAAAACTAACCCTAACCCATACCTTACGCCGTACCCGAACCCGTACACTAAGCCGTACCCTATGCCATACCCTAACCCTAACCCTAAGCTACCCTTGACTGCTTCTGCCTCCAATAGATTTCCTAAGCACTAGTGTTTTAAGGAACATGTTAAAAAGAGAATCCTAATGTGATTTCTTTATAATGGATGTGTTCCTTATCTTATCCTAATGTTTAAACACACCTACATGGCTGGATCCCAAATAATATTCTTTACGTGCTAAGTGGTATCTAGAGAGTGGGATAGGTTTAATAAATACCCTAACCCTAACGCGTACCCTGACCCTATCCATTACCGTTACCCTAACAGGTACCCTAATAATAACCTGTACCCTAAACCGAGCCCTAACCGCAAAACTAACCCTAAACCTAACCCTAAACCATACCCTACGACGTACCCAAACCCGTAACCGAACCCGAACCATAAGCCGTACCCTAACCCTAACCCTAAACCTAAGGTACCCTTGACTGCTTCTGCCTCCAATAGATTTCCTAAGCACTAATGTTTTAAGGAACAGGTTAAAAATAGAATCCTAATGTGATTTCTTTATAATGGGTGTGTTCCTATCTTATCCTAGTGTCTAAACTCTTCTCCATGGCTGGACCCAAATAATATTCCTTTACATGCTAAGTGGTATCTAGAGAGTGGGATAGGTTTAATAAATACCCTAACCCTAACGCGTACCCTAACCCTAACGCGTACCCTAACCCTAAAACGTAACCTAATCCTAACCTGTTCTTAAAACCGAGCCCTAACTCTAAAACTAACCCTAACCCTAACCCTAACCCATACTCTACGCCGTAGCCGAACTCATACCCTAAGCCGTACCCTAACCCTAACCCTAACCCTAACCTTAAACCTAAGCTACCCTTGACTGCTCCTGCCTCCAATAGATTTCCTAAACACTAGTGTTTTAAGGAACAGGTTAAAAAGAGAATCCCAAAGTGATTTCTTTATTATGGGTGTGTTCCTTATCTTATCCTAGTGTCTAAACTCTTCTCCATGGCTGGACCCCAAATAATATTCCTTTAAGTGCTAAGTGCTATCTAGAGAGAGGGATAGGGTTAATAAATAACCTAATCCTAACGTGTACCATAATCCTATCCCCTACCCTAACCCTAACACGTACCCTAATCTTAACCCGTACCCTAAACCGAGCCCTAACCGCAAAACTAACCCTAACACTAAGCCTAAACCATACCCTACGCCGTACGCGAACCCGTACCCTAAGCCGCACCCTAACACTAATCCTAACCCTAACTCTAACCCTAAGCTATCCTTGACTGCTTCTGCCTCCAATAGATTTCCTAAACACTAGTGTTTTAAGGAACAGATTAAAAAGAGAATCCCAATGTGATTTCTTTATAATGGGTGTGTTCCTTATCTTATCCTAGTGACTAAACTAATCTCCATGGCCTGACCGAAATTAATATTCGTTTATGTGCTAAGTGGTATCTAGGGAGTGGGATAGGTTTAATAAATACACTAACCCTAACGTGTACCCTAACCCTATCCCCTACCATTACCCTAAAACGTACCTTAATCCTAACCTTTACCCTAAACCGAGCCATAAACCTAAAACTAACCCGAAAACTAACCCTAACCCATACTCGAACCCGTACCCGAATCTGTACCCTAAGCCGTACCCTAACACTAACCCTAACCCTAACACTAACCCGAAGCTACCCTTGACTGCTTATGCCTCACATAGATTTCCTAAGCCCTAGTGTTCTAAGGAACAGGTTGAAAAGAGAATCCTAATGTGATTTCTTTATAATGGGTGTGTTCCTTATCTTTTCCTACTGTCTAAACACTTCTCCATGGCTGGACCCCAAATAATATTCCTTTATGTGCTAAGTGTTATCTAGAATGTGGGATAGGTTTAATAAATACACGAAACCTAATGCGTACCCTAACCATAACCCGTACCCTAAACCGAGCCCTAACCCTAAAACTAACTCTAACACTAACTCTAACACATACACTATGCCGTACCCGAATCCGTACCCTAAGCCATACCCTAACCATAACCCTAACCCTAACCCTAAGCTAGCCTTGACTGCTTCTGCCTCCAATAGATTTCCTAAGCACTAGTGTTTTAAGAAACAGGTTAAAAAGAGAATCCTAATGTGATTCCTTTATAATGGGTGTGTTCCTTATCTTATCCTAGTGTCTAAACTCTTCTCCATGGCTGGACCCCAAATAATATTCCTTTACATGCTAAGTGGTATCTAGAGAGTGGGGTAGGTTTAATAAATACCCTAACCCTAACGCGTACCCTAACCCTAACGCGTACCGTAACCCTAAAACGTAACCTAATCCTAACCTGTTCCGAAAACCGAGCCCTATCTCTAAAACTAACCCTAACCCTAACCCATACTCTACGCCTTAGCCGAACCCGTACTCTAAGCCGTACCCTAACCCTAACCCTAACCCTAACCTTAAACCTAAGCTACCCTTGACTGCTTCTGCCTCCAATAGATTTCCTAAACACTAGTGTTTTAAGGAACAGATTAAAAAGAGAATCCCAAAGTGATTTCTTTATTATGGGTGTGTTCCTTATCTTATCCTAGTGTCTAAACTCTTCTCCATGGCTGGACCCCAACTAATATTCCTTTAAGTGCTAAGTGGTATCTAGAGAGATGGATAGGGTTAATAAATAACCTAACCCTAACGTGTACCCTAATCCTATCCCCTACCGTAACCCTAACACGTACCCTAATCTTAACCCGTACCCTAAACCGAGCCCTAACCCCAAAACTAACCCTAACCCTAAGCCTAAACCATACCCTACGCCGTGCGCAAACCCATACCCTAAGCCGTACCCTAACACTAACCCTAACCCTAACTCTAACCCTAAGCTATCCTTGACTGCTTCTGCCTCCAATAGATTTCCTAAACACTAGTGTTTTAAGGAACAGGTTAAAAAGAGAATCCTAATGTCATTTCTTTATAATAGGTGTGTTCCTTATGTTATCCTAGTCTGTAAACTATTCTCCATGGCTGGACCACAAATAATATTCCTTTACGTGCTAAGTGGTATATAGAGATTGGGATAGGTTTAATAAATACCCTAACCCTAATGCATACCCTAACCCTAACCCCTACCATAACCCTAACACATACCCCAGTACTAACCCGTACCCTAAACCGATCCCTAACCCTAAAACTAACCCTAACCCTAACTCATACCCTACACCGTACCCGAACCCGTACCCGAAACTTTACCATAAGCAGTACCCTAACCCTATCCCTTACCCTAAGGGACCCTTCACTGCTTCTGCCTCCAATAGATTTCCTAAGCACTAGTGTTTTAAGAAACAGATTAAAAAGAGAATCCTAATGTGATTTCTTTATAATGGGTGTGTTCCTTATCCAATCCTAGTGTCTAAACTCTTTTCTAAGGCTGGATTCCAAACAATACTGTTGTACGTTCTAAGTGGTATCTAGAGAGTGGGATAGGTTTAATAAATACCTAAACCTAACGCGTACCCTAACCCTAACCCCTATCCTAACACTAACACCTACACTAATCGTAATCCGTACCCTAAACCGAGCCCTAACCCTAAAACTAACCCTAATCCTAACCCTAAAACAAAACCTAAGCCATACCCGAACCCGTACCCTAAGACGTACCCTAACCCTAAAGCTAACCCTAAGCTACCCTTGACTGCTTCTACCTCCATTAGATTTCCTAAGCACTAGTGTTTTAAGGAACAGGTTAAAAAGAGAATCCTTATGTCACTTATTTATTATAAGTGTGTTCCTTATGTTATCCTAGTGTGTAAACTATTCTCCATGGCTGGATCCCAACTAATATTCCTTTACATGCTAAGTGGTATCTAGAGATTGGGATAGGTTTAATAAATACCCTAACCCTAACGTGTACCCTAACCCTGACCCCTACCCTAACCCTAACACGTACACCTATCCTAACCCGTACCCTAAACCGATCCCTAACCCTAAAACTAACCCTAACCCTAAACCTAACCCTTACCCTACGCCGTACCCCAACCCGTACCCGAACCCGTACCATAAGCAGTATCCTAAGCCGAACTCTAACCCTAAGCTACCCTTGACTGCTTCTGCCTCCAATAGATTTCCTAAACACGAGTGTTTTAAGGAACAGATTAAAAAGAGAATCCCAAAGTGATTTCTTTATTATGGGTGTGTTCCTAATCTTATCCTAGTGTCTAAACTCTTCTCCATGGCTGGACCCCAAATAATATTCCTTTAAGTGCTAAGTGGTATCTAGAGAGAGGGATAGGGTTAATAAATAACCTAATCCTAACGTGTACCATAATCCTATCCCTTACCCTAACCCTAACACGTACCCTAATCTTAACCCGTACCCTAAACCGAGCCCTAACCGCAAAACTAACCCTAACACTAAGCCTAAACCATACCCTACGCCGTACGCGAACCCGTACCCTAAGCCGTACCCTAACACTAATCCTAACCCTAACTCTAACCCTAAGCTATCCTTGACTGCTTCTGCCTCCAATAGATTTCCTAAACACTAGTGTTTTAAGGAACAGATTAAAAAGAGAATCCCAATGTGATTTCTTTATAATGGGTGTGTTCCTTATCTTATCCTAGTGACTAAACTAATCTCCATGGCCTGACCGAAAATAATATTCCTTTATGTGCTAAGTGGTATCTAGAGAGTGGGATAGGTTTAATAAATACCCTAACCCTAACGTGTACCCTAATCCTATCCCCTACCATTACCCTAAAACGTACCCTAATCCTAACCTTTACCCTAAACCGAGCTCTAACCTTAAAACTAACCCGAAAACTAACCCAAACCCATACTCGAACCCGTACCCGAATCCGTACCCTAAGCCGTACCCTAACACTAACCCTAACCCTAACACTAACCCGAAGCTACCCTTGACTGCTTATGCCTCACATAGATTTCCTAAGCCCTAGTGTTTTACGGAACAGGTTAAAAAGAGAATCCTAATGTGATTTCTTTATAATGGGTGTGTTCCTTATCTTTTCCTACTGTCTAAACACTTCTCCATGGCTGGACCCCAAATAATATTCCTTTACGTGCTAAGTGTTATCTAGAGTGTGGGATAGGTTTAATAAATACACTAAACCTAAGCGTACACTAACCATAACCCGTAACCTAAACTGAGCCCTAACCCTAAAACTAACTCTAACACTAACTCTAACCCATACCCTATGCCGTACCCGAATCCGTACCCTAAGCCGTACCCTAAACATAACCCTAACCCTAACCCTAAGCTAGCCTTGATTGCTTCTGCCTCCAATAGATTTCCTAAGCACTAGTGTTTTAAGGAACAGATTAAAAAGAGAATCCCAATGTGATTTCTTTATTATGGGTGTGTTCCTTATTTTATCCTAGTGTCTAAACTCTTCTGCATGGCTGGGCCGAAAATAATATTCCTTTATGTGCTAAGTGGTATCTAGAGAGTGGGATAGGTTTAATAAATAACCTAACCTTAACGCGTACCCTAACCCTATCCACTACCCTAAGCCTAACACGTACCCTAATCTTAACCCGTACCCTAAACCGAGCCCTAACCCTAAAACTAGTCCTACCCCTAACCCTAAACCATACCCTATGCCGTACACGAACCCGTACCCGAAACCTTACCATAAGCAGTACCCTAACCCTAACCCTAACCCTAACCCTAAGCTACCCTTGACTGCTTCTGCATCCAATAGATTTCCTAAGCATTAGTGTTTTAAGGAACAGGTTAAAAAGAGAATCCTAATGTGATTTCTTCATAATGGGTGTGTTCCTTATCTTTTCCTACTGTCTAAACTCTTCTCCATGCCTGGACCCCAAATAATATTCCTTTACATCCTAAGTGTTATATAGAGTGTGGGATAGGTTAAATAAATACCCTAAACCTAATGCGTACCCTAACCCTAACCCCTACCCCAACCCTAACACCTACCATAATCCTAATCCGTAACCTAAACTGAGCCCTAACCCTACAACTAACTCTAACCCTAACCCTATCACATGCCCTATGCCGTACCCGAATCCGTACCCTAAGCCGTACCCTAACCCTAACCCTAACCCCAACCCTCAGCTAGCCTTGACTGCTTCTGCCTCCAAAAAATTTCCTAAGCACTAGTGTTTTAAGGAACAGGTTAAAAGGAGAATCCTAATGTGATTTCTTTATAATAGGTGTGTTCCTTATGTTATCCTAGTGTGTAAACTATTCTCCATGGCTGGACCCCAAATAATATTCCTTTACGTGCTAAGTGGTATCTAGAGAGTGGGATAGATTTAATAAATACCCTAACCCTAACGCGTACCCTAACCCTAACCCCTACCCTAACCCTAACACGTACCAAAATACTAACCTGTACCCTAAACCGGTCCCTAACCCTAAAACTAACCCTAACGCTAATCCTAACCCATAACCTAGGCCGTATCCGAACCTGTACCCGAAACCTAACCATAAGCAGTACCCTATCCCTAACCCTAAACATAACCCTAACCTACCCTTGACTGCTTCTGCATCCAATAGATTTCCTAAGCACTAGTGTTTTAAGGAACAGGTTAAAAAGAGAATCCCAAAGTGATTTCTTTATTATGGGTGTGTTCCTTATCTTATACTAGTGTCTAAAGTCTTCTCCATTGCTGGACCCAAAAAATATTCCTTTATGTGCTAAGTGGTATCTAGAGAGTGGGATAGGTTTATTAAATAACCTAACCTTAACGCGTAACCTAACCCTAACTCCTACCCTAACACTAACACGTACACTAATCTTAAACCGTACCCTAAACCGAGCCCTAACCCTAAAACTAATGTAACCCTAACCCATACCCTACGCCGTACCCGAACCCATACCCGAATCCGTACCCTAAGTCGTACCCTAACACTAACGCTAACCCATAGCTACCCTTGACTCCTTCTGACTCCAATAGATTTCCTAAGCACTAGTGTTTTAAGGAACAGGTTAAAAAGAGAATCCTAATGTGATTTCTTTATAATGGGTGTGTTCCTTATCTTATCCTAGTGTGTAAACTCTTCTCCATGGGGGAACCACAAATAATATTCCTTTACATACTAAGTGGTATCTAGAGAGTGGGACAGGTTTAATAAATACCCTAACCCTAAGGCGTACATTAACCCTAACCCCTACCTTAACCCTAACACTTAACGTAATCCTAACCTCTACCCTAAACCTAGACCTAACCCTAAAACTAATGCTAACCCTAACCCTAAACCATACCTACGACGTATCCGAACCTGTACCATAGCCGTACACTAACCCTAACCCTAAGGTACCCTTGACTGCTTCTGCCTCCAATAGATTTCCTAAGCACTAGTGTTTTAAGGAACAGGTTAAAAAGATAGTCGTGATGTGATTCCTATATAAACGGGTGTGTTACGTAACTTATCCTAGTGTCTAAACTCTTCTCCATGGCTGGACCCCAAATAATATTCCTTTACGTGCTAAGTGGTATGTAGAGAGTGGGATAGGTTTTATAAATACCCTAACCCTAACGCGTACACTAATCCTAACTCCTACCCTAACCCTAGCAGGTAACCTAATCCTAACCCGTTCCCAAAACCGAGCCCTAACACTAAAACTAACCCTAACCCTAACCCTAACCCATACTCTACGCCGTATCCGAACACGTACCCTAAGCCGTACCCTAACCCTAACCCTAACCCTAAGCTACCCTTGACTGCTTCTGCCTCCAATAGATTTCCTAAGCACTAGTGTTTTAAGGAATAGGTTAAAAAGAGAATCCTAATGTGCTTTCTTTATAATGGGTGTGTACCTTATCTTATCCTAATGTTTAAACACTCCGACATGGCTGGATCCCAAATAATATTCTTTACGTGCTAAGTGGTATCTAGAGAGTGGGATAGGTTTAATAAATACCCTAACCCTAACGCGTACCCTAACCCTATCCATTACCGTTACCCTAACCCGTACCCTAATCCTAACCTGTACCCTAAACCGAGCCGTAACCCTAAAACTAACCCTAAACCTAACCCTAAACCATACCCTACGACGTACCCAAACCCGTAACCGAACCCGAACCATAAGCCGTACCCTAACCCTAACCCTAACCCTAAGGTGCCCTTGACTGCTTCTGCCTCCAATAGATTTCCTAAGCACTAGTGTTTTAAGGAACAGGTTAAAAATAGAATCCTAATGTGATTTCTTTATAATGGGTGTGTTCCTATCTAATCCTAGTGTCTAAACTCTTCTCCATGGCTGGACCCAAATAATATTCCTTTACATGCTAAGTGGTACCTAGAGAGTGGGATAGGTTTAATAAATAACCTAAACCTAACACGTACCTTAACCCTAACGCCTACCCTAACCGTAACACGTAACCTAATCCTAAACTGTACCCTAAACCGAGCCCTAACCCTATATCTAACCCAACACTAACCCTAACCCATACCCTACGCCGTACCCGAACCCGTACACTTAGCCGTACCCTATGCCATACCCTAACCCTAACCCTAAGCTACCCTTGACTGCTTCTGCCTCCAATAGATTTCCTAAGCACTAGTGTTTTAAGGAACATGTTAAAAAGAGAATCCTAATGTGATTTCTTTATAATGGATGTGTTCCTTATCTTATCCTAATGTTTAAACACACCTACATGGCTGGATCCCAAATAATATTCTTTACGTGCTAAGTGGTATCTAGAGAGTGGGATAGGTTTAATAAAGACCCTAACCCTAACGCGTACCCTGACCCTATCCATTACCGTTACCCTAACAGGTACCCTAATAATAACCTGTACCCTAAACCGAGCCCTAACCGCAAAACTAACCCTAAACCTAACCCTAAACCATACCCTACGACGTACCCAAACCCGTAACCGAACCCGAACCATAAGCCGTACCCTAACCCTAACCCTAACCCTAAGGTACCCTTGACTGCTTCTGCCTCCAATAGATTTCCTAAGCATTAGTGTTTTAAAGAACAGGTTAAAAATAGAATCCTAATGTGATTTCTTTATAATGGGTGTGTTCCTATCTTATCCTAGTGTCTAAACTCTTCTCCATGGCTGGACCCAAATAATATTCCTTTACATGCTAAGTGGTATCTAGAGAGTGGGATAGGTTTAATAAATACCCTAACCCTAACGCGTACCCTAACCCTAACGCGTACCCTAACCCTAAAACGTAACCTAATCCTAACCTGTTCTTAAAACCGAGCCCTAACACTAAAACTAACCCTAACCCTAACCCTAACCCATACTCTACGCCGTAGCCGAAATCATAACCTAAGCCGTACCCTAACCCTAACCCTAACCCTAACCTTAAACCTAAGCTACCCTTGACTGCTCCTGCCTCCAATAGATTTCCTAAACACTAGTGTTTTAAGGAACAGATTAAAAAGAGAATCCCAAAGTGATTTCTTTATTATGGGTGTGTTCCTTGTCTTATCCTAGTGTCTAAACTCTTCTCCATGGCTGGACCCCAACTAATATTCCTTTAAGTGCTAAGTGGTATCTAGAGAGAGGGATAGGGTTAATAAATAACCTAATCCTAACGTGTACCATAATCCTATCCCCTACCCTAACCCTAACACGTACCCTAATCTTAACCCGTACCCTAAACCGAGCCCTAACCGCAAAACTAACCCTAACACTAAGCCTAAACCATACCCTACGCCGTACGCGAACCCATACCCTAAGCCGCACCCTAACACTAATCCTAACCCTAACTCTAACCCTAAGCTATCCTTGACTGCTTCTGCCTCCAATAGATTTCCTAAACACTAGTGTTTTAAGGAACAGATTAAAAAGAGAATCCCAATGTGATTTCTTTATAATGGGTGTGTTCCTTATCTAATCCTAGTGACTAAACTAATCTCCATGGCCTGACCGAAAATAATATTCCTTTATGTGCTAAGTGGTATCTAGAGAGTGGGATAGGTTTAATAAATACACTAACCCTAACGTGTACCCTAACCCTATCCCCTACCATTACCCTAAAACGTACCTTAATCCTAACCTTTACCCTAAACCGAGCCATAAACCTAAAACTAACCCGAAAACTAACCCTAACCCATACTCGAACCCGTACCCGAATCTGTACCCTAAGCCATACCCTAACACGAACCCTAACCCTAACACTAACCCGAAGCTACCCTTGACTGCTTATGCCTCACATAGATTTCCTAAGCCCTATTGTTTTAAGGAAGAGGTTGAAAAGAGAATCCTAATGTGATTTCTTTATAATGGGTGTGTTCCTTATCTTTTCCTACTGTCTAAACACTTCTCCATGGCTGGACCCCAAATAATATTCCTTTATGTGCTAAGTGTTATCTAGAATGAGGGATAGGTTTAATAAATACACGAAACCTAATGCGTACCCTAACCATAACCCGTACCTTAAACCGAGCCCTAACCCTAAAACTAACTCTAACACTAACTCTAACACATACCCTATGCCGTACCCGAATCCGTACCCTAAGCCATACCCTAACCATAACCCTAACCTAACCCTAAGCTAGCCTTGACTGCTTCTGCCTCCAATAGATTTCCTAAGCACTAGTGTTTTAAGAAACAGGTTAAAAAGAGAATCCTAATGTGATTCCTTTATAATGGGTGTGTTCCTTATCTTATCCTAGTGTCTAAACTCTTCTCCATGGCTGGACCCCAAATAATATTCCTTTACATGCTAAGTGGTATCTAGAGAGTGGGGTAGGTTTAATAAATACCCTAACCCTAACGCGTACCCTAACCCTAACGCGTACCGTAACCCTAAAACGTAACCTAATCCTAACCTTTTCCGAAAATCGAGCCCTAACTCTAAAACTAACCCTAACCCTAACCCATACTCTACGCCTTAGCCGAACCCGTACTCTAAGCCGTACCCTAACCCTAACCCTAACATTAACCTTAAACCTAAGCTACCCTTGACTGCTTCTGCCTCCAATAGATTTCCTAAACACTAGTGTTTTAAGGAACAGATTAAAAAGAGAATCCCAAAGTGATTTCTTTATTATGGGTGTGTTCCTTATCTTATCCTAGTGTCTAAACTCTTCTCCATGGCTGGACCCCAAATAATATTCCTTTAAGTGCTAAGTGGTATCTAGAGAGAGGGATAGGGTTAATAAATAACCTAACCCTAACGTGTACCCTAATCCTATCCCCTACCGTAACCCTAACACGTACCCTAATCTTAACCCGTACCCTAAACTGAGCCCTAACCCCAAAACTAACCCTAACCCTAAGCCTAAACCATACCCTACGCCGTGCGCGAACCCATACCCTAAGCCGTACCCTAACACTAACCCTAACCCTAACTCTAACCCTAAGCTATCCTTGACTGCTTCTGCCTCCAATAGATTTCCTAAACACTAGTGTTTTAAGGAACAGATTAAAAAGAGAATCCCAATGTGATTTCTTTATAATGGGTGTGTTCCTTATTTTATCCTAGTGACTAAACTAATCTCCATGGCCTGACCGAAAATAATATTCCTTTATGTGCTAAGTGGTATCTAGAGAGTGGGATAAGTTTAATAAATACCCTAACCCTAACGTGTACCCTAACCCTATCCCCTACCATTACCCTAAAACGTACCCTAATCCTAACCTTTACCCTAAACCGAGCTCTAACCTTAAAACTAACCCGAAAACTAACCCAAACCCATACTCGAACCCGTACCCGAATCCGTACCCTAAGCCGTACCCTAACACTAACCCTAACCCTAACACTAACCCGAAGCTACCCTTGACTGCTTATGCCTCACATAGATTTCCTAAGCCCTAGTGTTTTACGGAACAGGTTAAAAAGAGAATCCTAATGTGATTTCTTTATAATGGGTGTGTTCCTTATCTTTTCCTACTGTCTAAACACTTCTCCATGGCTGGACCCCAAATAATATTCCTTTACGTGCTAAGTGTTATCTAGAGTGTGGGATAGGTTTAATAAATACACTAAACCTAAGCGTACACTAACCATAACCCGTACCCTAAACCGAGCCCTAACCCTAAAACTAACTCTAACACTAACTCTAACCCATACCCTATGCCGTACCCGAATCCGTACCCTAAGCCGTACCCTAAACATAACCCTACCCCTAACCCTAAGCTAGCCTTGATTGCTTCTGCCTCCAATAGATTTCCTAAGCACTAGTGTTTTAAGGAACAGATTAAAAAGAGAATCCCAATGTGATTTCTTTATTATGGGTGTGTTCCTTATTTTATCCTAGTGTCTAAACTCTTCTGCATGGCTGGACCGAAAATAATATTCCTTTATGTGCTAAGTGGTATCTAGAGAGTGGGATAGGTTTAATAAATAACCTAACCTTAACGCGTACCCTAACCCTATCCACTACCCTAAGCCTAACACGTACCCTAATCTTAACCCGTACCCTAAACCGAGCCCTAACCCTAAAACTAGTCCTACCCCTAACCCGAAACCATACCCTATGCCGTACACGAACCCGTACCCGAAACCTTACCATAAGCAGTACCCTAACCCTAACCCTAACCCTAACCCTAAGCTACCCTTGACTGCTTCTGCATCCAATAGATTTCCTAAGCATTAGTGTTTTAAGGAACAGGTTAAAAAGAGAATCCTAATGTGATTTCTTTATAATGGGTGTGTTCCTTATCTTTTCCTACTGTCTAAACTCTTCTCCATGGCTGGACCCCAAATAATATTCCTTTACGTCCTAAGTGTTATCTAGAGTGTGGGATAGGTTTAATAAATACCCTAAACCTAATGCGTACCCTAACCCTAACCCCTACCCTAACCCTAACACGTACCCTAATCCTAATCCGTAACCTAAACTGAGCCCTAACCCTACAACTAACTCTAACCCTAACCCTATCACGTGCCCTATGCCGTACCCGAATCCATACCCTAAGCCGTACCCTAACCCTAACCCTAACCCCAACCCTAAGCTAGCCTTGACTGCTTCTGCCTCCAATAAATTTCCTAAGCACTAGTGTTTTAAGGAACAGGTTAAAAGGAGAATCCTAATGTGATTTCTTTATAATAGGTGTGTTCCTTATGTTATCCTAGTGTGTAAACTATTCTCCATGGCTGGACCACAAATAATATTCCTTTACGTGCTAAGTGGTATCTAGAGAGTGGGATAGATTTAATAAATACCCTATCCCTAACGCATACCCTAACCCTAACCCCTACCCTTACCCTAACACGTACCCCAATACTAACCTGTACCCTAAACCGGTCCCTAACCCTAAAACTAACCCTAACGCTAATCCTAACCCATACCCTAGGCCGTATCCGAACCTGTACCCGAAACCTAACCATAAGCAGTACCCTATCCCTAACCCTAAATATAACCCTAACCTACCCTTGACTGCTTCTGCATCCAATAGATTTCCTAAGCACTAGTGTTTTAAGGAACAGGTTAAAAAGAGAATCCCAATGTGATTTCTTTATTATGGGTGTGTTCCTTATCTTATACTAGTGTCTAAACTCTTCTCCATTGCTGGACCCAAAATAATATTCCTTTATGTGTTAAGTTGTATCTAGAGAGTGGGATAGGTTTAATAAATAACCTAACCTTAACGCGTACCCTAACCCTAACTCCTACCCTAACACTAACACGTACACTAATCTTAAACCGTACCCTAAACCGAGCCCTAACCCTAAAACAAATGTAACCCTAACCCATACCCTACGCCGTAACCGAACCCATACCCGAATCCGTACCGTAACACTAACGCTAACCCAAACCTACCCTTGACTCCTTCTGACTCCAGTAGATTTCCTAAGCTCTAGTGTTTTAAGGAACAGGTTAAAAAGAGAATCCTAATGTGATTTCTTTATAATGGGTGTGTTCCTTATCTTATCCTAGTGTGTAAACTCTTCTCCATGGGGGAACCACAAATAATATTCCTTTACATACTAAGTGGTATCTAGAAAGTGGGACAGGTTTAATAAATACCCTAACCCTAACGCGTACATTAACCCTAACCCCTACCCTAACCCTAACACTTAACGTAATCCTAACCTGTACCCTAAACCTAGACCTAACCCTAAAACTAATGCTAACCCTAACCCTAAACCATACCTATGACGTATCCGAACCTGTACCATAGCCGTACACTAACCCTAACCCTAAGGTACCCTTGACTGCTTCTGCCTCCAATAGATTTCCTAAGCACTAGTGTTTTAAGGAACAGGTTAAAAATATAATCGTCATGTGATTCCTATATAACGGGTGTGTTACGTAACTTATCCTAGTGTCTAAACTCTTCTCCATGGCTGGACCCCAAATAATATTCCTTTACGTGCTAAGTGGTATGTAGAGAGTGGGATAGGTTTAATAAATACCCTAACCCTAACGCGTACACTAATCCTAACTCCTACCCTAACCCTAGCAGGTAACCTAATCCTAACCCGTTCCCAAAACCGAGCCCTAACACTAAAACTAACCCTAACACTAACCCTAACCCATACTCTACGCCGTACCCGAACACGTACCCTAAGCCGTACCCTAACCCTAACCCTAACCCTAAGCTACCCTTGACTGCTTCTGCCTCCAATAGATTTCCTAAGCACTAGTGTTTTAAGGAACAGGTTAAAAAGAGAATTCTAATGTGATCTCTTTATAATGGGTGTGTACCTTATCTTATCCTAATGTTTAAACACTCCTACATGGCTGGATCCCAAATAATATTCTTTACGTGCTAAGTGGTATCTAGAGAGTGGGATAGGTTTAATAAATACCCAAAACCTAACACGTACCTTAACCCTAACGCCTACCCTAACCGTAACACGTAACCTAATCCTAAACTGTACCCTAAACCGAGCCCTAACCCTATATCTAACCCAACACTAACCCTAACCCATACTCTACGCCGTACCCGAACCCGTACACTAAGCCGTACCCTATGCCATACCCTAACCCTAACCCTAAGCTACCCTTGACTGCTTCTGCCTCCAATAGATTTCCTAAGCACTAGTGTTTTAAGGAACATGTTAAAAAGAGAATCCTAATGTGATTTCTTTATAATGGATGTGTTCCTTATCTTATCCTAATGTTTAAACACACCTACATGGCTGGATCCCAAATAATATTCTTTACGTGCTAAGTGGTATCTAGAGAGTGGGATAGGTTTAATAAATACCCTAACCCTAACGCGTACCCTGACCCTATCCATTACCGTTACCCTAACAGGTAACCTAATAATAACCTGTACCCTAAACCGAGCCCTAACCGCAAAACTAACCCTAAACATAACCCTAAACCATACCCTACGACGTACCCAAACCCGTAACCGAACCCGAACCATAAGCCGTACCCTAACCCTAACCCTAACCCTAACGTACCCTTGACTGCTTCTGCCTCCAATAGATTTCCTAAGCACTAGTGTTTTAAGGAACAGGTTAAAAATAGAATCCTAATGTGATTTCTTTATAATGGGTGTTTTCCTATCTTATCCTAGTGTCTAAACTCTTCTCCATGGCTGGACCCAAATAATATTCCTTTACATGCTAAGTGGTGTCTAGAGTGGGATAGGTTTAATAAATACCCTAAACCTAACGCTTACACTAACCCTAACCCCTACCCTAACCCTAACACGTACCCCAATACTAACCTGTACCCTAAACCGGTCCCTAACCCTAAAACTAACCCTAACGTTAATCCTAACCCATACCCTAGGCCGTATCCGAACCTGTACCCGAAACCTAACCATAAGCAGTACCCTATCCCTAACCCTAAACATAACCCTAACCTACCCTTGACTGCTTCTGCCTCCAATAGATTTCCTAAGCACTAGTGTTTTAAGGAACAGGTTAAAAAGATAATCGTGATGTGATTCCTATATAACGGGTGTGTTACATAACTTATCCTAGTGTCTAAACTCTTCTCCATGGCTGGACCCCAAATAATATTCCTTTACGTGCTAAGTGGTATGTAGAGAGTGGGATAGGTTTTATAAATACCCTAACCCTAACGCGTACACTAATCCTAACTCCTACCCTAAACCTAGCAGGTAACCTCATCCTAACCCGTTCCCAAAACCGAGCCCTAACACTAAAACTAACCCTAACACTAACCCTAACCCATACTCTACGCCGTACCCGAACACGTACCCTAAGCCGTACCCTAACCCTAACCCTAACCCTAAGCTACCCTTGACTGCTTCTGCCTCCAATAGATTTCCTAAGCACTAGTGTTTTAAGGAACAGGTTAAAAAGAGAATCCTAATGTGATTTCTTTATAATGGGTGTGTACCTTATCTTATCCTAATGTTTAAACACTCCTACATGGCTGGATCCCAAATAATATTCTTTACGTGCTAAGTGGTATCTAGAGAGTGGGATAGGTTTAATAAATATCCTAACCCTAATGCGTACCCTAACCCTATCCATTACCGTTACCCTAACCCGTACCCTAATCCTAACCTGTACCCTAAACCGAGCCCTAACCCTAAAACTAACCCTAAACCTAACCCTAAACCATACCCTACGACGTACCCAAACCCGTAACCGAACCCGAACCATAAGCCGTACCCTAACCCTAACCCTAACCCTAAGGTGCCCTTGACTGCTTCTGCCTCCAATAGATTTCCTAAGCACTAGTGTTTTAAGGAACAGATTAAAAAGAGAATCCCAATGTGATTTCTTTATAATGGATGTGTTCCTTATCTTATCCTAATGTTTAAACACACCTACATGGCTGGATCCCAAATAATATTCTTTACGTGCTAAGTGGTATCTAGAGAGTGGGATAGGTTTAATAAATACCCTAACCCTAATGCGTACCCTGACCCTATCCATTACCGTTACCCTAACAGGTACCCTAATAATAACCTGTACCCTAAACCGAGCCCTAACCGCAAAACTAACCCTAAACCTAACCCTAAACCATACCCTACGACGTAACCAAACCCGTAACCGAACCCGAACCATAAGCCGTACCCTAACCCTAACACTAACCCTAAGGTACCCTTGACTGCTTCTGCCTCCAATAGATTTCCTAAGCACTAGTGTTTTAAGGAACAGGTTAAAAATAGAATCTTAATGTGATTTCTTTATAATGGGTGTGTTCCTATCTTATCCTAGTGTCTAAACTCTTCTCCATGGCTGGACCCAAATAATATTCCTTTACATGCTAAGTGGTGTCTAGAGAGTGGGATAGGTTTAATAAATACCCTAACCCAAACGCGTACCCTAACCCTAACCCTAAAACGTAACCTAATCCTAACCTGTCCTGAAAACCGAGCCCTAACTCTAAAACTAACCCTAACCCTAACCCTAACCCATACTCTACGCCGTAGCCGAACTCATACCCTAAGCCGTACCCTAACCCTAACCCTAACCCTAACCTTAAACCTAAGCTACCCTTGACTGCTTCTGCCTCCAATAGATTTCCTAAACACCAGTGTTTTAAGGAACAGATTAAAAAGAGAATCCCAAAGTGATTTCTTTATTATGGGTGTGTTCCTTATCTTATCCTAGTGTCTAAACTCTTCTCCATGGCTGGACCCCAAATAATATTCCTTTAAGTGCTAAGTGGTATCTAGAGAGAGGGATAGGGTTAATAAATAACCTAATCCTAACGTGTACCATAATCCTATCCCCTACCCTAACCCTAACACGTACCCTAATCTTAACCCGTACCCTAAACCGAGCCCTAACCGCAAAACTAACCCTAACACTAAGCCTAAACCATACCCTACGCCGTACGCGAACCCGTACCCTAAGCCGTACCCTAACACTATTCCTAACCCTAACTCTAACCCTAAGCTATCCTTGACTGCTTCTGCCTCCAATAGATGTCCTAAACACTAGTGTTTTAAGAAACAGATTAAAAAGAGAATCCCAATGTGATTTCTTTATAATGGGTGTGTTCCTTATCTTATCCTAGTGACTAAACTAATCTCCATGGCCTGACCGAAAATAATATTCCTTTATGTGCTAAGTGGTATCTAGAGAGTGGGATAGGTTTAATAAATACCCTAACCCTAACGTGTACCCTAACCCTATCCCCTACCATTACCCTAAAATGTACCCTAATCCTAACCTTTACCCTAAACCGAGCCATAAACCTAAAACTAACCCGAAAACTAACCCTAACCCATACTCGAACCCGTACCCGAATCTGTACCCTAAGCCGTACCCTAACACTAACCCTAACCCTAACACTAACCCGAAGCTACCCTTGACTGCTTATGCCTCACATAGATTTCCTAAGCCCTAGTGTTTTAAGGAACAGGTTGAAAAGAGAATCCTAATGTGATTTCTTTATAATGGGTGTGTTCCTTATCTTTTCCTACTGTCTAAACACTTCTCCATGGCTGGACCCCAAATAATATTCCTTTACGTGCTAAGTGTTATCTAGAATGTGGGATAGGTTTAATAAATACACGAAACCTAATGCGTACCCTAACCATAACCCGTACCCTAAACCGAGCCCTAACCCTAAAACTAACTCTAACACTAACTCTAACACATACCCTATGCCGTACCCGAATCCGTACCCTAAGCCGTACCCTAACCATAACCCTAACACTAACCCTAAGCTAGCCTTGACTGCTTCTGCCTCCAATAGATTTCCTAAGCACTAGTGTTTTAAGAAACAGGTTAAAAAGAGAATCCTAATGTGATTCCTTTATAATGGGTGTGTTCCTTATCTTATCCTAGTGTCTAAACTCTTCTCCATGGCTGGACCCCAAATAATATTCCTTTACATGCTAAGTGGTATCTAGAGAGTGGGGTAGGTTTAATACATACCCTAACCCTAACGCGTACCCTAACCCTAACGCGTACCCTAACCCTAAAACGTAACCTAATCCTAACCTTTTCCGAAAATCGAGCCCTAACTCTAAAACTAACCCTAACCCTAACCCTAACCCATACTCTACGCCTTAGCCGAACCCGTACCCTAAGCCGTACCCTAACCCTATCCCTAACCCTAACCTTAAACCTAAGATACCCTTGACTGCTTCTGCCTCCAATAGATTTCCTAAACACTAGTGTTTTAAGGAACAGATTAAAAAGAGAATCCCAAAGTGATTTCTTTATTATGGGTGTGTTCCTTATCTTATCCTAGTGTCTAAACTCTTCTCCATGGCTGGACCCCAACTAATATTCCTTTAAGTGCTAAGTGGTATCTAGAGAGAGGGATAGGGTTAATAAATAACCTAACCCTAACGTGTACCCTAATCCTATCCCCTACCCTAACCCTAACACATACCCTAATCTTAACCCGTACCCTAAACCGAGCCCTAACCCCAAAACTAACCCTAACCCTAAGCCTAAACCATACCCTACGCCGTACGCGAACCCATACCCTAAGCCGTACCCTAACACTAACCCTAACCCTAACTCTAACCCTAAGCTATCCTTGACTGCTTCTGCCTCCAATAGATTTCCTAAACACTAGTGTTTTAAGGAACAGGTTAAAAAGAGAATCCTAATGTCATTTCTTTATAATAGGTGTGTTCCTTATGTTATCCTAGTCTGTAAACTATTCTCCATGGCTGGACCACAAATAATATTCCTTTACGTGCTAAGTGGTATACAGAGATTGGGATAGGTTTAATAAATACCCTAACCCTAATGCATACCCTAACCCTAACCCCTACCATAACCCTAACACATACCCCAGTACTAACCCGTACCCTAAACCGATCCCTAACCCTAAAACTAACCCTAACCCTAACTCATACCCTACACCGTACCCGAACCCGTACCCGAAACTTTACCATAAGCAGTACCCTAACCCTATCCCTTACCCTAAGGGACCCTTCACTGCTTCTGCCTCCAATAGATTTCCTAAGCACTAGTCTTTTAAGAAACAGATTAAAAAGAGAATCCTAATGTGATTTCTTTATAATGGGTGTGTTCCTTATCCAATCCTAGTGTCTAAACTCTTTTCTAAGGCTTGATTCCAAATAATACTGTTGTACGTTCTAAGTGGTATCTAGAGAGTGGGATAGGTTTAATAAATACCCTAAACCTAACACGTACCCTAACCCTAACCCCTATCCTAACCCTAACACCTACACTAATCCTATTCCGTATCCTAAACCGAGCCCTGACCCTAATCCTAACCCTAAAACAAAACCTAAGCCATACCCGAACCCGTACCCTAAGACGTACCCTAACCCTAACGCTAACCCTAAGCTACCCTTGACTGCTTCTACCTCCATTAGATTTCCTAAGCACTAGTGTTTTAAGGAACAGGTTAAAAAGAGAATCCTTATGTCACTTATTTATTATAAGTGTGTTCCTTATGTTATCCTAGTGTGTAAACTATTCTCCATGGCTGGATCCCAAATAATATTCCTTTACATGCTAAGTGGTATCTAGAGATTGGGATAGGTTTAATAAATACCCTAACCCTAACGCGTACCCTAACCCTAACCCCTACCCTAACCCTAACACGTACACCTATCCTAACCCGTACCCTAAACCGATCCCTAACCCTAAAACTAACCCTAACCCTAAACCTAACCCTTACCCTACGCCGTACCCGAACCCGTACCCGAACCCGTACCATAAGCAGTACCCTAACCCTAACTCTAACCCTAAGCTACCCTTGACTGCTTCTGCCTCCAATAGATTTCCTAAACACTAGTGTTTTAAGGAACAGATTAAAAAGAGAATCCCAATATGATTTCTTTATTATGGGTGTGTTCCTTATCTTATCCTAGTGACTAAACTGATCTCCATTGCCTGACCGAAAATAATATTCCTTTATGTGCTAAGTGGTATCTAGAGAGTGGGATAGGTTTAATAAATACCCTAACCCTAACGCGTACCCTAACCCTATCCCCTACCATTACCCTAAAACGTACCCTAATCCTAACCTTTACCCTAAACCGAGCTCTAACCTTAAAACTAACCCGAAAACTAACCCTAACCCATACTCGAACCCGTACCCGAATCCGTACCCTAAGCCGTACCCTAACACTAACCCTAACCCTAACACTAACCCGAAGCTACCCTTGACTGCTTATGCCTCACATAGATTTCCTAAGCCCTAGTGTTTTACGGAACAGGTTAAAAAGACAATCCTAATGTGATTTCTTTATAATGGGTGTGTTCCTTATCTTTTCCTACTGTCTAAACACTTCTCCATGGCTGGACCCCAAATAATATTCTTTTACGTGCTAAGTGTTATCTAGACTGTGGGATAGGTTTAATAAATACACTAAACCTAAGCGTACACTAACCATAACCCGTACCCTAAACCGAGCCCTAACCCTAAAACTAACTCTAACACTAACTCTAACCCATACCCTATGCCGTACCCGAATCCATACCCTAAGCTGTACGCTAAACATAACCCTAACCCTAAGCTAGCCTTGATTGCTTCTGCATCCAATAGTTTTCCTAAGCACTAGTGTTTTAAGGAACAGATTAAAAAGAGAATCCCAATGTGATTTCTTTATTATGGGTGTGTTCCTTATTTTATCCTAGTGTCTAAACTCTTCTGCATGGCTGGACCGAAAATAATATTCCTTTATGTGCTAAGTGGTATCTAGAGAGTGGGATAGGTTTAATAACTAACCTAACCTTAACGCGTACCTAACCCTATCCACTACCCTAAGCCTAACACGTACCCTAATCTTAACCCGTACCCTAAACCGAGCCCTAACCCTAAAA
The DNA here is from genome assembly GCF_028021215.1 of Eschrichtius robustus. Taxonomy (NCBI): domain Eukaryota; kingdom Metazoa; phylum Chordata; class Mammalia; order Artiodactyla; family Eschrichtiidae; genus Eschrichtius; species Eschrichtius robustus. The sequence goes on from NC_090828.1 coordinate 106,220,749, forward strand.
CTAGTCCTACCCCTAACCCTTAACCATACCCTATGCCGTACACGAACCCGTACCCGAAACCTTACCATAAGCAGTACCCTAACCCTAACCCTAACCCCAACCCTAAGCTAGCCTTGAGTGCTTCTGCCTCCAATAAATTTCCTAAGCACTAGTGTTTTAAGGAACAGGTTAAAAGGAGAATCCTAATGTGATTTCTTTATAATAGGTGTGTTCCTTATGTTATCCTAGTGTGTAAACTATTCTCCATGGCTGGACCCTAAATAATATTCCTTTACGTGCTAAGTGGTATCTAGAGAGTGGGATAGATTTAATAAATACCCTAACCCTAACGCGTACCCTAACCCTAACCCCTACCCTAACCCTAACACGTACCCCAATACTAACCTGTACCCTAAACCGGTCCCTAACCCTAAAACTAACCCTAACGCTAATCCTAACCCATACCCTAGGCCGTATCCGAACCTGTACCCGAAACCTAACCATAAGCAGTACCCTATCCCTAACCCTAAACATAAACCTAACCTACACTTGACTGCTTCTGCATCCAATAGATTTCCTAAGCACTAGTGTTTTAAGGAACAGGTTAAAAAGAGAATCCCAATGTGATTTCTTTATTATGGGTCTGTTCCTTATCTTATACTAGTGTCTAAACTCTTCTCCATTGCTGGACCCAAAATAATATTCCTTTATGTGCTAAGTGGTATCTAGAGAGTGGGATAGGTTTAATAAATAACCTAACCTTAACGCGTACCCTAACCCTAACTCCTACCCTAACACTAACACGTACACTAATCTTAAACCGTACCCTAAACCGAGCCCTAACCCTAAAACTAATGTAACCCTAACCCATACCCTACGCCGTACCCGAACCCATACCCGAATCCGTACCCTAAGTCGTACCCTAACACTAACGCTAACCCAAAGCTAGCCTTGACTCCTTCTGTCTCCAGTAGATTTCCTAAGCACTAATGTTTTAAGGAACAGGTTAAAAAGAGAATCCTAATGTGATTTCTTTATAATGGGTGTGTTCCTTATCTTATCCTAGTGTGTAAACTCTTCTCCATGGGGGAACCACAAATAATATTCCTTTACATACTAAGTGGTATCTAGAGAGTGGGACAGGTTTAATAAATACCATAACCCTAACGCGTACATTAACCCTAACCCCTACCCTAACCCTAACACTTAACGTAATCCTAACCTGTACCCTAAACCTAGACCTAACCCTAAAACTAATGCTAACCCTAACCCTAAACCATACCTACGACGTATCCGAACCTGTACCATAGCCGTACACTAACCCTAACCCTAAGGTACCCTTGACTGCTTCTGCCTCCAATAGATTTCCTAAGCACTAGTGTTTTAAGGAACAGGTTAAAAAGATAATCGTGATGTGATTCCTATATAACGGGTGTGTTACATAACTTATCCTAGTGTCTAAACTCTTCTCCATGGCTGGACCCCAAATAATATTCCTTTACGTGCTAAGTGGTATGTAGAGAGTGGGATAGGTTTTATAAATACCCTAACCCTAACGCGTACACTAATCCTAACTCCTACCCTAACCCTAGCAGGTAACCTAATCCTAACCCGTTCCCAAAACCGAGCCCTAACACTAAAACTAACCCTAACACTAACCCTAACCCATACTCTACGCCGTACCCGAACACGTACCCTAAGCCGTACCCTAACCCTAACCCTAACCCTAAGCTACCCTTGACTGCTTCTGCCTCCAATAGATTTCCTAAGCACTAGTGTTTTAAGGAACAGGTTAAAAAGAGAATCCTAATGTGATTTCTTTATAATGGGTGTGTACCTTATCTTATCCTAATGTTTAAACACTCCTACATGGCTGGATCCCAAATAATATTCTTTACGTGCTAAGTGGTATCTAGAGAGTGGGATAGGTTTAATAAATACCCTAACCCTAACGCGTACCCTAACCCTATCCATTACTGTTACCCTAACCCGTACACTAATCCTAACCTGTACCCTAAACCGAGCCCTAACCCTAAAACTAACCCTAAACCTAACCCTAAACCATACCCTACGACGTACCCAAACCCGTAACCGAACCCGAACCATAAGCCGTACCCTAACCCTAACCCTAACCCTAAGGTGCCCTTGACTGCTTCTGCCTTCAATAGATTTCCTAAGCACTAGTGTTTTAAGGAACAGATTAAAAAGAGAATCCCAATGTGATTTCTTTATAATGGATGTGTTCCTTATCTTATCCTAATGTTTAAACACACCTACATGGCTGGATCCCAAATAATATTCTTTACGTGCTAAGTGGTATCTAGAGAGTGGGATAGGTTTAATAAATACCCTAACCCTAACGCGTACCCTGAACCTATCCATTACCGTTACCCTAACAGGTACCCTAATAATAACCTGTACCCTAAACCGAGCCCTAACCGCAAAACTAACCCTAAACCTAACCCTAAACCATACCCTACGACATACCCAAACCCGTAACCGAACCCGAACCATAAGCCGTACCCTAACCCTAACACTAACCCTAAGGTACCCTTGACTGCTTCTGCCTCCAATAGATTTCCTAAGCACTAGTGTTTTAAGGAACAGGTTAAAAATAGAATCCTAATGTGATTTCTTTATAATGGGTGTGTTCCTATCTTATCCTAGTGTCTAAACTCTTCTCCATGGCTGGACCCAAATAATATTCCTTTACATGCTAAGTGGTGTCTAGAGTGGGATAGGTTTAATAAATACCCTAAACCTAACGCTTACACTAACCCTAACCCCTACCCTAACCCTAACACGTACCCCAATACTAACCTGTACCCTAAACCGGTCCCTAACCCTAAAACTAACCCTAACGCTAATCCTAACCCATACCCTAGGCCGTATCCGAACCTGTACCCGAAACCTAACCATAAGCAGTACCCTATCCCTAACCCTAAACATAACCCTAACCTAACCTTGACTGCTTCTGCCTCCAATAGATTTCCTAAGCACTAGTGTTTTAAGGAACAGGTTAAAAAGATAATCGTGATGTGATTCCTATATAACGGGTGTGTTACATAACTTATCCTAGTGTCTAAACTCTTCTCCATGGCTGGACCCCAAATAATATTCCTTTACGTGCTAAGTGGTATGTAGAGAGTGGGATAGGTTTTATAAATACCCTAACCCTAACGCGTACACTAATCCTAACTCCTACCCTAACCCTAGCAGGTAACCTCATCCTAACCCGTTCCCAAAACCGAGCCCTAACACTAAAACTAACCCTAACACTAACCCTAACCCATACTCTACGCCGTACCCGAACACGTACCCTAAGCCGTACCCTAACCCTAACCCTAACCCTAAGCTACCCTTGACTGCTTCTGCCTCCAATAGATTTCCTAAGCACTAGTGTTTTAAGGAACAGGTTAAAAAGAGAATCCTAATGTGATTTCTTTATAATGGGTGTGTACCTTATCTTATCCTAATGTTTAAACACTCCTACATGGCTGGATCCCAAATAATATTCTTTACGTGCTAAGTGGTATCTAGAGAGTGGGATAGGTTTAATAAATACCCTAACCCTAACGCGTACCCTAACCCTATCCATTACCGTTACCCTAACCCGTACCCTAATCCTAACCTGTACCCTAAACCGAGCCCTAACCCTAAAACTAACCCTAAACCTAACCCTAAACCATACCCTACGACGTACCCAAACCCGTAACCGAACCCGAACCATAAGCCGTACCCTAACCCTAACACTAACCCTAAGGTGCCCTTGACTGCTTCTGCCTCCAATAGATTTCCTAAGCACTAGTGTTTTAAGGAACAGATTAAAAAGAGAATCCCAATGTGATTTCTTTATAATGGATGTGTTCCTTATCTTATCCTAATGTTTAAACACACCTACATGGCTGGATCCCAAATAATATTCTTTACGTGCTAAGTGGTATCTAGAGAGTGGGATAGGTTTAATAAATACCCTAACCCTAATGCGTACCCTGACCCTATCCATTACCGTTACCCTAACAGGTACCCTAATAATAACCTGTACCCTAAACCGAGCCCTAATCGCAAAACTAACCCTAAACCTAACCCTAAACCATACCCTACGACGTACCCAAACCCGTAACCGAACCCGAACCATAAGCCGTACCCTAACCCTAACACTAACCCTAAGGTACCCTTGACTGCTTCTGCCTCCAATAGATTTCCTAAGCACTAGTGTTTTAAGGAACAGGTTAAAAATAGAATCTTAATGTGATTTCTTTATAATGGGTGAGTTCCTATCTTATCCTAGTGTCTAAACTCTTCTCCATGGCTGGACCCAAATAATATTCCTTTACATGCTAAGTGGTGTCTAGAGAGTGGGATAGGTTTAATAAATACCCTAACCCTAACGCGTACCCTAACCCTAACCCTAAAACGTAACCTAATCCTAACCTGTTCTGAAAACCGAGCCCTAACTCTAAAACTAACCCTAACCCTAACCCTAACCCATACTCTACGCCGTAGCCGAACTCATACCCTAAGCCGTACCCTAACCCTAACCCTAACCCTAACCTTAAACCTAAGCTACCCTTGACTGCTTCTGCCTCCAATAGATTTCCTAAACACCAGTGTTTTAAGGAACAGATTAAAAAGAGAATCCCAAAGTGATTTCTTTATTATGGGTGTGTTCCTTATCTTATCCTAGTGTCTAAACTCTTCTCCATGGCTGGACCCCAAATAATATTCCTTTAAGTGCTAAGTGGTATCTAGAGAGAGGGATAGGGTTAATAAATAACCTAATCCTAACGTGTACCATAATCCTATCCCCTACCCTAACCCTAACACGTACCCTAATCTTAACCCGTACCCTAAACCGAGCCCTAACCGCAAAACTAACCCTAACACTAAGCCTAAACCATACCCTACGCCGTACGCGAACCCGTAACCTAAGCCGTACCCTAACACTATTCCTAACCCTAACTCTAACCCTAAGCTATCCTTGACTGCTTCTGCCTCCAATAGATTTCCTAAACACTAGTGTTTTAAGAAACAGATTAAAAAGAGAATCCCAATGTGATTTCTTTATAATGGGTGTGTTCCTTATCTTATCCTAGTGACTAAACTAATCTCCATGGCCTGACCGAAAATAATATTCCTTTATGTGCTAAGTGGTATCTAGAGAGTGGGATAGGTTTAATAAATACCCTAACCCTAACGTGTACCCTAACCCTATCCCCTACCATTACCCTAAAATGTACCCTAATCCTAACCTTTACCCTAAACCGAGCCATAAACCTAAAACTAACCCGAAAACTAACCCTAACCCATACTCGAACCCGTACCCGAATCTGTACCCTAAGCCGTACCCTAACACTAACCCTAACCCTAACACTAACCCGAAGCTACCCTTGACTGCTTATGCCTCACATAGATTTCCTAAGCCCTAGTGTTTTAAGGAACAGGTTGAAAAGAGAATCCTAATGTGATTTCTTTATAATGGGTGTGTTCCTTATCTTTTCCTACTGTCTAAACACTTCTCCATGGCTGGACCCCAAATAATATTCCTTTACGTGCTAAGTGTTATCTAGAATGTGGGATAGGTTTAATAAATACACGAAACCTAATGCGTACCCTAACCATAACCCGTAACCTAAACCGAGCCCTAACCCTAAAACTAACTCTAACACTAACTCTAACACATACCCTATGCCGTACCCGAATCCGTACCCTAAGCCGTACCCTAACCATAACCCTAACCCTAACCCTAAGCTAGCCTTGACTGCTTCTGCCTCCAATAGATTTCCTAAGCACTAGTGTTTTAAGAAACAGGTTAAAAAGAGAATCCTAATGTGATTCCTTTATAATGGGTGTGTTCCTTATCTTATCCTAGTGTCTAAACTCTTCTCCATGGCTGGACCCCAAATAATATTCCTTTACATGCTAAGTGGTATCTAGAGAGTGGGGTAGGTTTAATACATACCCTAACCCTAACGTGTACCCTAACCCTAACGCGTACCCTAACCCTAAAACGTAACCTAATTCTAACCTGTTCCGAAAACCGAGCCCTAACTCTAAAACTAACCCTAACCCTAACCCTAACCCATACTCTACGCCTTAGCCGAACCCGTACCCTAAGCCGTACCCTAACCCTATCCCTAACCCTAACCTTAAACCTAAGCTACCCTTGACTGCTTCTGCCTCCAATAGATTTCCTAAACACTAGTGTTTTAAGGAACAGATTAAAAAGAGAATCCCAAAGTGATTTCTTTATTATGGGTGTGTTCCTTATCTTATCCTAGTGTCTAAACTCTTCTCCATGGCTGGACCCCAACTAATATTCCTTTAAGTGCTAAGTGGTATCTAGAGAGAGGGATAGGGTTAATAAATAACCTAACCCTAACGTGTACCCTAATCCTATCCCCTACCCTAACCCTAACACGTACCCTAATCTTAACCCGTACCCTAAACCGAGCCCTAACCCCAAAACTAACCCTAACCCTAAGCCTAAACCATACCCTACGCCGTACGCGAACCCATACCCTAAGCCGTACCCTAACACTAACCCTAACCCTAACTCTAACCCTAAGCTATCCTTGACTGCTTCTGCCTCCAATAGATTTCCTAAACACTAGTGTTTTAAGGAACAGGTTAAAAAGAGAATCCTAATGTCATTTCTTTATAATAGGTGTGTTCCTTATGTTATCCTAGTCTGTAAACTATTCTCCATGGCTGGACCACAAATAATATTGCTTTACGTGCTAAGTGGTATATAGAGATTGGGATAGGTTTAATAAATACCCTAACCCTAATGCATACCCTAACCCTAACCCCTACCATAACCCTAACACATACCCCAGTACTAACCCGTACCCTAAACCGATCCCTAACCCTAAAACTAACCCTAACCCTAACTCATACCCTACACCGTACCCGAACCCGTACCCGAAACTTTACCATAAGCAGTACCCTAACCCTATCCCTTACCCTAAGGGACCCTTCACTGCTTCTGCCTCCAATAGATTTCCTAAGCACTAGTCTTTTAAGAAACAGATTAAAAAGAGAATCCTAATGTGATTTCTTTATAATGGGTGTGTTCCTTATCCAATCCTAGTGTCTAAACTCTTTTCTAAGGCTGGATTCCAAATAATACTGTTGTACGTTCTAAGTGGTATCTAGAGAGTGGGATAGGTTTAATAAATACCCTAAACCTAACGCGTACCCTAACCCTAACCCCTATCCTAACCCTAACACCTACACTAATCCTATTCCGTACCCTAAACCGAGCCCTGACCCTAATCCTAACCCTAAAACAAAACCTAAGCCATACCCGAACCCGTACCCTAAGACGTACCCTAACCCTAACGCTAACCCTAAGCTACCCTTGACTGCTTCTACCTCCATTAGATTTCCTAAGCACTAGTGTTTTAAGGAACAGGTTAAAAAGAGAATCCTTATGTCACTTATTTATTATAAGTGTGTTCCTTATGTTATCCTAGTGTGTAAACTATTCTCCATGGCTGGATCCCAAATAATATTCCTTTACATGCTAAGTGGTATCTAGAGATTGGGATAGGTTTAATAAATACCCTAACCCTAACGCGTACCCTAACCCTAACCCCTACCCTAAACCTAACACGTACACCTATCCTAACCCGTACCCTAAACCGATCCCTAACCCTAAAACTAACCCTAACCCTAAACCTAACCCTTACCCTACGCCGTACCCGAACCCGTACCCGAACCCGTACCATAAGCAGTACCCTAACCCTAACTCTAACCCTAAGCTACCCTTGACTGCTTCTGCCTCCAATAGAATTCCTAAACACTAGTGTTTTAAGGAACAGATTAAAAAGAGAATCCCAATATGATTTCTTTATTATGGGTGTGTTCCTTATCTTATCCTAGTGACTAAACTGATTTCCATTGCCTGACCGAAAATAATATTCCTTTATGTGCTAAGTGGTATCTAGAGAGTGGGATAGGTTTAATAAATACCCTAACCTTCACGCGTACCCTAACCCTATCCCCTACCATTACCCTAAAACGTACCCTAATCCTAACCTTTACCCTAAACCGAGCTCTAACCTTAAAACTAACCCGAAAACTAACCCTAACCCATACTCGAACCCGTACCCGAATCCGTACCCTAAGCCGTACCCTAACACTAACCCTAACCCTAACACTAACCCGAAGCTACACTTGACTGCTTATGCCTCACATAGATTTCCTAAGCCCTAGTGTTTTACGGAACAGGTTAAAAAGAGAATCCTAATGTGATTTCTTTATAATGGGTGTGTTCCTTATCTTTTCCTACTGTCTAAACACTTCTCCATGGCTGGACCCCAAATAATATTCCTTTACGTGCTAAGTGTTATCTAGACTGTGGGATAGGTTTAATAAATACACTAAACCTAAGCGTACACTAACCATAACCCGTACCCTAAACCGAGCCCTAACCCTAAAACTAACTCTAACACTAACTCTAACCCATACCCTATGCCGTACCCGAATCCGTACCCTAAGCTGTACGCTAAACATAACCCTAACCCTAAGCTAGCCTTGATTGCTTCTGCCTCCAATAGATTTCCTAAGCACTAGTGTTTTAAGGAACAGATTAAAAAGAGAATCCCAATGTGATTTCTTTATTATGGGTGTGTTCCTTATTTTATCCTAGTGTCTAAAGTCTTCTGCATGGCTGGACCGAAAATAATATTCCTTTATGTGCTAAGTGGTATCTAGAGAGTGGGATAGGTTTAATAAATAACCTAACCTTAACGCGTACCCTAACCCTATCCACTACCCTAAGCCTAACACGTACCCTAATCTTAACCCGTACCCTAAACCGAGCCCTAACCCTAAAACTAGTCCTACCCCTAACCCTTAACCATACCCTATGCCGTACACGAAACCGTACCCGAAACCTTACCATAAGCAGTACCCTAACCCTAACCCTAACCCCAACCCTAAGCTAGCCTTGAGTGCTTCTGCCTCCAATAAATTTCCTAAGCACTAGTGTTTTAAGGAACAGGTTAAAAGGAGAATCCTAATGTGATTTCTTTATAATAGGTGTGTTCCTTATGTTATCCTAGTGTGTAAACTATTCTCCATGGCTGGACCCTAAATAATATTCCTTTACGTGCTAAGTGGTATCTAGAGAGTGGGATAGATTTAATAAATACCCTAACCCTAACGCGTACCCTAACCCTAACCCCTACCCTAACCCTAACACGTACCCCAATACTAACCTGTACCCTAAACCGGTCCCTAAACCTAAAACTAACCCTAACGCTAATCCTAACCCATACCCTAGGCCGTATCCGAACCTGTACCCGAAACCTAACCATAAGCAGTACCCTATCCCTAAACCTAAACATAAACCTAACCTACCCTTGACTGCTTCTGCATCCAATAGATTTCCTAAGCACTAGTGTTTTAAGGAACAGGTTAAAAAGAGAATCCCAATGTGATTTCTTTATTATGGGTCTGTTCCTTATCTTATACTAGTGTCTAAACTCTTCTCCATTGCTGGACCCAAAACAATATTCCTTTATGTGCTAAGTGGTATCTAGAGAGTGGGATAGGTTTAATAAATAACCTAACCTTAACGTGTACCCTAACCCTAACTCCTACCCTAACACTAACACGTACACTAATCTTAAACCGTACCGTAAACCGAGCCCTAACCCTAAAACTAATGTAACCCTAACCCATACCCTACGCCGTACCCGAACCCATACCCGAATCCGTACCCTAAGTCGTACCCTAACACTAACGCTAACCCTAAGCTAGCCTTGACTCCTTCTGACTCCAGTAGATTTCCTAAGCACTAGTGTTTTAAGGAACAGGTTAAAAAGAGAATCCTAATGTGATTTCTTTATAATGGGTGTGTTCCTTATCTTATCCTAGTGTGTAAACTCTTCTCCATGGGGGAACCACAAATAATATTCCTTTACATACTAAGTGGTATCTAGAGAGTGGGACAGGTTTAATAAATACCATAACCCTAACGCGTACATTAACCCTAACCCCTACCCTAACCCTAACACTTAACGTAATCCTAACCTGTACCCTAAACCTAGACCTAACCCTAAAACTAATGCTAACCCTAACCCTAAACCATACCTACGACGTATCCGTACCTGTACCATAGCCGTACACTAACCCTAACCCTAAGGTACCCTTGACTGCTTCTGCCTCCAATAGATTTCCTAAGCACTAGTGTTTTAAGGAACAGGTTAAAAAGATAATCGTGATGTGATTCCTATATAACGGGTGTGTTACATAACTTATCCTAGTGTCTAAACTCTTCTCCATGGCTGAACCCCAAATAATATTCCTTTACGTGCTAAGTGGTATATAGAGAGTGGGATAGGTTTTATAAATACCCTAACCCTAACGCGTACACTAATCCTAACTCCTACCCTAACCCTAGCAGGTAACCTAATCCTAACCCGTTCCCAAAACCGAGCCCTAACACTAAAACTAACCCTAACACTAACCCTAACCCATACTCTACGCCGTACCCGAACACGTACCCTAAGCCGTACCCTAACCCTAACCCTAACCCTAAGCTACCCTTGACTGCTTCTGCCTCCAATAGATTTCCTAAGCACTAGTGTTTTAAGGAACAGGTTAAAAAGAGAATCCTAATGTGATTTCTTTATAATGGGTGTGTACCTTATCTTATCCTAATGTTTAAACACTCCTACATGGCTGGATCCCAAATAATATTCTTTACGTGCTAAGTGGTATCTAGAGATTGGGATAGGTTTAATAAATACCCTAACCCTAACGCGTACCCTAACCCTATCCATTACCGTTACCCTAACCCGTACACTAATCCTAACCTGTACCCTAAACCGAGCCCTAACCCTAAAACTAACCCTAAACCTAACCCTAAACCATACCCTACGACGTACCCAAACCCGTAACCGAACCCGAACCATAAGCCGTACCCTAACCCTAACCCTAACCCTAAGGTGCCCTTGACTGCTTCTGCCTCCAATAGATTTCCTAAGCAGTAGTGTTTTAAGGAACAGATTAAAAAGAGAATCCCAATGTGATTTCTTTATAATGGATGTGTTCCTTATCTTATCCTAATGTTTAAACACACCTACATGGCTGGATCCCAAATAATATACTTTACGTGCTAAGTGGTATCTAGAGAGTGGGATAGGTTTAATAAATACCCTAACCCTAACGCGTACCCTGACCCTATCCATTACCGTTACCCTAACAGGTACCCTAATAGTAACCTGTACCCTAAACCGAGCCCTAACCGCAAAACTAACCCTAAACCTAACCCTAAACCATACCCTACGACATACCCAAACCCGTAACCGAACCCGAACCATAAGCCGTACCCTAACCCTAACACTAACCCTAAGGTACCCTTGACTGCTTCTGCCTCCAATAGATTTCCTAAGCACTAGTGTTTTAAGGAACAGGTTAAAAATAGAATCTTAATGTGATTTCTTTATAATGGGTGTGTTCCTATCTTATCCTAGTGTCTAAACTCTTCTCCATGGCTGGACCCAAATAATATTCCTTTACATGCTAAGTGGTGTCTAGAGAGTGGGATAGGTTTAATAAATACCCTAACCCAAACGCGTACCCTAACCCTAACCCTAAAACGTAACCTAATCCTAACCTGTCCTGAAAACCGAGCCCTAACTCTAAAACTAACCCTAACCCTAACCCTAACCCATACTCTACGCCGTAGCCGAACTCATACCCTAAGCCGTACCCTAACCCTAACCCTAACCCTAACCTTAAACCTAAGCTACCCTTGACTGCTTCTGCCTCCAATAGATTTCCTAAACACCAGTGTTTTAAGGAACAGATTAAAAAGAGAATCCCAAAGTGATTTCTTTATTATGGGTGTGTTCCTTATCTTATCCTAGTGTCTAAACTCTTCTCCATGGCTGGACCCCAAATAATATTCCTTTAAGTGCTAAGTGGTATCTAGAGAGAGGGATAGGGTTAATAAATAACCTAATCCTAACGTGTACCATAATCCTATCCCCTACCCTAACCCTAACACGTACCCTAATCTTAACCCGTACCCTAAACCGAGCCCTAACCGCAAAACTAACCCTAACACTAAGCCTAAACCATACCCTACGCCGTACGCGAACCCGTACCCTAAGCCGTACCCTAACACTATTCCTAACCCTAACTCTAACCCTAAGCTATCCTTGACTGCTTCTGCCTCCAATAGATGTCCTAAACACTAGTGTTTTAAGAAACAGATTAAAAAGAGAATCCCAATGTGATTTCTTTATAATGGGTGTGTTCCTTATCTTATCCTAGTGACTAAACTAATCTCCATGGCCTGACCGAAAATAATATTCCTTTATGTGCTAAGTGGTATCTAGAGAGTGGGATAGGTTTAATAAATACCCTAACCCTAACGTGTACCCTAACCCTATCCCCTACCATTACCCTAAAATGTACCCTAATCCTAACCTTTACCCTAAACCGAGCCATAAACCTAAAACTAACCCGAAAACTAACCCTAACCCATACTCGAACCCGTACCCGAATCTGTACCCTAAGCCGTACCCTAACACTAACCCTAACCCTAACACTAACCCGAAGCTACCCTTGACTGCTTATGCCTCACATAGATTTCCTAAGCCCTAGTGTTTTAAGGAACAGGTTGAAAAGAGAATCCTAATGTGATTTCTTTATAATGGGTGTGTTCCTTATCTTTTCCTACTGTCTAAACACTTCTCCATGGCTGGACCCCAAATAATATTCCTTTACGTGCTAAGTGTTATCTAGAATGTGGGATAGGTTTAATAAATACACGAAACCTAATGCGTACCCTAACCATAACCCGTACCCTAAACCGAGCCCTAACCCTAAAACTAACTCTAACACTAACTCTAACACATACCCTATGCCGTACCCGAATCCGTACCCTAAGCCGTACCCTAACCATAACCCTAACACTAACCCTAAGCTAGCCTTGACTGCTTCTGCCTCCAATAGATTTCCTAAGCACTAGTGTTTTAAGAAACAGGTTAAAAAGAGAATCCTAATGTGATTCCTTTATAATGGGTGTGTTCCTTATCTTATCCTAGTGTCTAAACTCTTCTCCATGGCTGGACCCCAAATAATATTCCTTTACATGCTAAGTGGTATCTAGAGAGTGGGGTAGGTTTAATACATACCCTAACCCTAACGCGTACCCTAACCCTAACGCGTACCCTAACCCTAAAACGTAACCTAATCCTAACCTGTTCCGAAAACCGAGCCCTAACTCTAAAACTAACCCTAACCCTAACCCTAACCCATACTCTACGCCTTAGCCGAACCCGTACCCTAAGCCGTACCCTAACCCTATCCCTAACCCTAACCTTAAACCTAAGATACCCTTGACTGCTTCTGCCTCCAATAGATTTCCTAAACACTAGTGTTTTAAGGAACAGATTAAAAAGAGAATCCCAAAGTGATTTCTTTATTATGGGTGTGTTCCTTATCTTATCCTAGTGTCTAAACTCTTCTCCATGGCTGGACCCCAACTAATATTCCTTTAAGTGCTAAGTGGTATCTAGAGAGAGGGATAGGGTTAATAAATAACCTAACCCTAACGTGTACCCTAATCCTATCCCCTACCCTAACCCTAACACATACCCTAATCTTAACCCGTACCCTAAACCGAGCCCTAACCCCAAAACTAACCCTAACACTAAGCCTAAACCATACCCTACGCCGTACGCGAACCCGTACCCTAAGCCGTACCCTAACACTAATCCTAACCCTAACTCTAACCCTAAGCTATCCTTGACTGCTTCTGCCTCCAATAGTTTTCCTAAGCACTAGTGTTTTAAGGAACAGATTAAAAAGAGAATCCCAATGTGATTTCTTTATTATGGGTGTGTTCCTTATTTTATCCTAGTGTCTAAACTCTTCTGCATGGCTGGACCGAAAATAATATTCCTTTATGTGCTAAGTGGTATCTAGAGAGTGGGATAGGTTTAATAACTAACCTAACCTTAACGCGTACCTAACCCTATCCACTACCCTAAGCCTAACACGTACCCTAATCTTAACCCGTACCCTAAACCGAGCCCTAACCCTAAAACTAGTCCTACCCCTAACCCTTAACCATACCCTATGCCGTACACGAACCCGTACCCGAAACCTTACCATAAGCAGTACCCTAACCCTAACCCTAACCCCAACCCTAAGCTAGCCTTGAGTGCTTCTGCCTCCAATAAATTTCCTAAGCACTAGTGTTTTAAGGAACAGGTTAAAAGGAGAATCCTAATGTGATTTCTTTATAATAGGTGTGTTCCTTATGTTATCCTAGTGTGTAAACTATTCTCCATGGCTGGACCCTAAATAATATTCCTTTACGTGCTAAGTGGTATCTAGAGAGTGGGATAGATTTAATAAATACCCTAACCCTAACGCGTACCCTAACCCTAACCCCTACCCTAACCCTAACACGTACCCCAATACTAACCTGTACCCTAAACCGGTCCCTAACCCTAAAACTAACCCTAACGCTAATCCTAACCCATACCCTAGGCCGTATCCGAACCTGTACCCGAAACCTAACCATAAGCAGTACCCTATCCCTAACCCTAAACATAAACCTAACCTACACTTGACTGCTTCTGCATCCAATAGATTTCCTAAGCACTAGTGTTTTAAGGAACAGGTTAAAAAGAGAATCCCAATGTGATTTCTTTATTATGGGTCTGTTCCTTATCTTATACTAGTGTCTAAACTCTTCTCCATTGCTGGACCCAAAATAATATTCCTTTATGTGCTAAGTGGTATCTAGAGAGTGGGATAGGTTTAATAAATAACCTAACCTTAACGCGTACCCTAACCCTAACTCCTACCCTAACACTAACACGTACACTAATCTTAAACCGTACCCTAAACCGAGCCCTAACCCTAAAACTAATGTAACCCTAACCCATACCCTACGCCGTACCCGAACCCATACCCGAATCCGTACCCTAAGTCGTACCCTAACACTAACGCTAACCCAAAGCTAGCCTTGACTCCTTCTGTCTCCAGTAGATTTCCTAAGCACTAATGTTTTAAGGAACAGGTTAAAAAGAGAATCCTAATGTGATTTCTTTATAATGGGTGTGTTCCTTATCTTATCCTAGTGTGTAAACTCTTCTCCATGGGGGAACCACAAATAATATTCCTTTACATACTAAGTGGTATCTAGAGAGTGGGACAGGTTTAATAAATACCATAACCCTAACGCGTACATTAACCCTAACCCCTACCCTAACCCTAACACTTAACGTAATCCTAACCTGTACCCTAAACCTAGACCTAACCCTAAAACTAATGCTAACCCTAACCCTAAACCATACCTACGACGTATCCGAACCTGTACCATAGCCGTACACTAACCCTAACCCTAAGGTACCCTTGACTGCTTCTGCCTCCAATAGATTTCCTAAGCACTAGTGTTTTAAGGAACAGGTTAAAAAGATAATCGTGATGTGATTCCTATATAACGGGTGTGTTACATAACTTATCCTAGTGTCTAAACTCTTCTCCATGGCTGGACCCCAAATAATATTCCTTTACGTGCTAAGTGGTATGTAGAGAGTGGGATAGGTTTTATAAATACCCTAACCCTAACGCGTACACTAATCCTAACTCCTACCCTAACCCTAGCAGGTAACCTAATCCTAACCCGTTCCCAAAACCGAGCCCTAACACTAAAACTAACCCTAACACTAACCCTAACCCATACTCTACGCCGTACCCGAACACGTACCCTAAGCCGTACCCTAACCCTAACCCTAACCCTAAGCTACCCTTGACTGCTTCTGCCTCCAATAGATTTCCTAAGCACTAGTGTTTTAAGGAACAGGTTAAAAAGAGAATCCTAATGTGATTTCTTTATAATGGGTGTGTACCTTATCTTATCCTAATGTTTAAACACTCCTACATGGCTGGATCCCAAATAATATTCTTTACGTGCTAAGTGGTATCTAGAGAGTGGGATAGGTTTAATAAATACCCTAACCCTAACGCGTACCCTAACCCTATCCATTACTGTTACCCTAACCCGTACACTAATCCTAACCTGTACCCTAAACCGAGCCCTAACCCTAAAACTAACCCTAAACCTAACCCTAAACCATACCCTACGACGTACCCAAACCCGTAACCGAACCCGAACCATAAGCCGTACCCTAACCCTAACCCTAACCCTAAGGTGCCCTTGACTGCTTCTGCCTTCAATAGATTTCCTAAGCACTAGTGTTTTAAGGAACAGATTAAAAAGAGAATCCCAATGTGATTTCTTTATAATGGATGTGTTCCTTATCTTATCCTAATGTTTAAACACACCTACATGGCTGGATCCCAAATAATATTCTTTACGTGCTAAGTGGTATCTAGAGAGTGGGATAGGTTTAATAAATACCCTAACCCTAACGCGTACCCTGAACCTATCCATTACCGTTACCCTAACAGGTACCCTAATAATAACCTGTACCCTAAACCGAGCCCTAACCGCAAAACTAACCCTAAACCTAACCCTAAACCATACCCTACGACATACCCAAACCCGTAACCGAACCCGAACCATAAGCCGTACCCTAACCCTAACACTAACCCTAAGGTACCCTTGACTGCTTCTGCCTCCAATAGATTTCCTAAGCACTAGTGTTTTAAGGAACAGGTTAAAAATAGAATCCTAATGTGATTTCTTTATAATGGGTGTGTTCCTATCTTATCCTAGTGTCTAAACTCTTCTCCATGGCTGGACCCAAATAATATTCCTTTACATGCTAAGTGGTGTCTAGAGTGGGATAGGTTTAATAAATACCCTAAACCTAACGCTTACACTAACCCTAACCCCTACCCTAACCCTAACACGTACCCCAATACTAACCTGTACCCTAAACCGGTCCCTAACCCTAAAACTAACCCTAACGCTAATCCTAACCCATACCCTAGGCCGTATCCGAACCTGTACCCGAAACCTAACCATAAGCAGTACCCTATCCCTAACCCTAAACATAACCCTAACCTAACCTTGACTGCTTCTGCCTCCAATAGATTTCCTAAGCACTAGTGTTTTAAGGAACAGGTTAAAAAGATAATCGTGATGTGATTCCTATATAACGGGTGTGTTACATAACTTATCCTAGTGTCTAAACTCTTCTCCATGGCTGGACCCCAAATAATATTCCTTTACGTGCTAAGTGGTATGTAGAGAGTGGGATAGGTTTTATAAATACCCTAACCCTAACGCGTACACTAATCCTAACTCCTACCCTAACCCTAGCAGGTAACCTCATCCTAACCCGTTCCCAAAACCGAGCCCTAACACTAAAACTAACCCTAACACTAACCCTAACCCATACTCTACGCCGTACCCGAACACGTACCCTAAGCCGTACCCTAACCCTAACCCTAACCCTAAGCTACCCTTGACTGCTTCTGCCTCCAATAGATTTCCTAAGCACTAGTGTTTTAAGGAACAGGTTAAAAAGAGAATCCTAATGTGATTTCTTTATAATGGGTGTGTACCTTATCTTATCCTAATGTTTAAACACTCCTACATGGCTGGATCCCAAATAATATTCTTTACGTGCTAAGTGGTATCTAGAGAGTGGGATAGGTTTAATAAATACCCTAACCCTAACGCGTACCCTAACCCTATCCATTACCGTTACCCTAACCCGTACCCTAATCCTAACCTGTACCCTAAACCGAGCCCTAACCCTAAAACTAACCCTAAACCTAACCCTAAACCATACCCTACGACGTACCCAAACCCGTAACCGAACCCGAACCATAAGCCGTACCCTAACCCTAACACTAACCCTAAGGTGCCCTTGACTGCTTCTGCCTCCAATAGATTTCCTAAGCACTAGTGTTTTAAGGAACAGATTAAAAAGAGAATCCCAATGTGATTTCTTTATAATGGATGTGTTCCTTATCTTATCCTAATGTTTAAACACACCTACATGGCTGTATCCCAAATAATATTCTTTACGTGCTAAGTGGTATCTAGAGAGTGGGATAGGTTTAATAAATACCCTAACCCTAATGCGTACCCTGACCCTATCCATTACCGTTACCCTAACAGGTACCCTAATAATAACCTGTACCCTAAACCGAGCCCTAATCGCAAAACTAACCCTAAACCTAACCCTAAACCATACCCTACGACGTACCCAAACCCGTAACCGAACCCGAACCATAAGCCGTACCCTAACCCTAACACTAACCCTAAGGTACCCTTGACTGCTTCTGCCTCCAATAGATTTCCTAAGCACTAGTGTTTTAAGGAACAGGTTAAAAATAGAATCTTAATGTGATTTCTTTATAATGGGTGAGTTCCTATCTTATCCTAGTGTCTAAACTCTTCTCCATGGCTGGACCCAAATAATATTCCTTTACATGCTAAGTGGTGTCTAGAGAGTGGGATAGGTTTAATAAATACCCTAACCCTAACGCGTACCCTAACCCTAACCCTAAAACGTAACCTAATCCTAACCTGTTCTGAAAACCGAGCCCTAACTCTAAAACTAACCCTAACCCTAACCCTAACCCATACTCTACGCCGTAGCCGAACTCATACCCTAAGCCGTACCCTAACCCTAACCCTAACCCTAACCTTAAACCTAAGCTACCCTTGACTGCTTCTGCCTCCAATAGATTTCCTAAACACCAGTGTTTTAAGGAACAGATTAAAAAGAGAATCCCAAAGTGATTTCTTTATTATGGGTGTGTTCCTTATCTTATCCTAGTGTCTAAACTCTTCTCCATGGCTGGACCCCAAATAATATTCCTTTAAGTGCTAAGTGGTATCTAGAGAGAGGGATAGGGTTAATAAATAACCTAATCCTAACGTGTACCATAATCCTATCCCCTACCCTAACCCTAACACGTACCCTAATCTTAACCCGTACCCTAAACCGAGCCCTAACCGCAAAACTAACCCTAACACTAAGCCTAAACCATACCCTACGCCGTACGCGAACCCGTAACCTAAGCCGTACCCTAACACTATTCCTAACCCTAACTCTAACCCTAAGCTATCCTTGACTGCTTCTGCCTCCAATAGATTTCCTAAACACTAGTGTTTTAAGAAACAGATTAAAAAGAGAATCCCAATGTGATTTCTTTATAATGGGTGTGTTCCTTATCTTATCCTAGTGACTAAACTAATCTCCATGGCCTGACCGAAAATAATATTCCTTTATGTGCTAAGTGGTATCTAGAGAGTGGGATAGGTTTAATAAATACCCTAACCCTAACGTGTACCCTAACCCTATCCCCTACCATTACCCTAAAATGTACCCTAATCCTAACCTTTACCCTAAACCGAGCCATAAACCTAAAACTAACCCGAAAACTAACCCTAACCCATACTCGAACCCGTACCCGAATCTGTACCCTAAGCCGTACCCTAACACTAACCCTAACCCTAACACTAACCCGAAGCTACCCTTGACTGCTTATGCCTCACATAGATTTCCTAAGCCCTAGTGTTTTAAGGAACAGGTTGAAAAGAGAATCCTAATGTGATTTCTTTATAATGGGTGTGTTCCTTATCTTTTCCTACTGTCTAAACACTTCTCCATGGCTGGACCCCAAATAATATTCCTTTACGTGCTAAGTGTTATCTAGAATGTGGGATAGGTTTAATAAATACACGAAACCTAATGCGTACCCTAACCATAACCCGTAACCTAAACCGAGCCCTAACCCTAAAACTAACTCTAACACTAACTCTAACACATACCCTATGCCGTACCCGAATCCGTACCCTAAGCCGTACCCTAACCATAACCCTAACCCTAACCCTAAGCTAGCCTTGACTGCTTCTGCCTCCAATAGATTTCCTAAGCACTAGTGTTTTAAGAAACAGGTTAAAAAGAGAATCCTAATGTGATTCCTTTATAATGGGTGTGTTCCTTATCTTATCCTAGTGTCTAAACTCTTCTCCATGGCTGGACCCCAAATAATATTCCTTTACATGCTAAGTGGTATCTAGAGAGTGGGGTAGGTTTAATACATACCCTAACCCTAACGTGTACCCTAACCCTAACGCGTACCCTAACCCTAAAACGTAACCTAATTCTAACCTGTTCCGAAAACCGAGCCCTAACTCTAAAACTAACCCTAACCCTAACCCTAACCCATACTCTACGCCTTAGCCGAACCCGTACCCTAAGCCGTACCCTAACCCTATCCCTAACCCTAACCTTAAACCTAAGCTACCCTTGACTGCTTCTGCCTCCAATAGATTTCCTAAACACTAGTGTTTTAAGGAACAGATTAAAAAGAGAATCCCAAAGTGATTTCTTTATTATGGGTGTGTTCCTTATCTTATCCTAGTGTCTAAACTCTTCTCCATGGCTGGACCCCAACTAATATTCCTTTAAGTGCTAAGTGGTATCTAGAGAGAGGGATAGGGTTAATAAATAACCTAACCCTAACGTGTACCCTAATCCTATCCCCTACCCTAACCCTAACACGTACCCTAATCTTAACCCGTACCCTAAACCGAGCCCTAACCCCAAAACTAACCCTAACCCTAAGCCTAAACCATACCCTACGCCGTACGCGAACCCATACCCTAAGCCGTACCCTAACACTAACCCTAACCCTAACTCTAACCCTAAGCTATCCTTGACTGCTTCTGCCTCCAATAGATTTCCTAAACACTAGTGTTTTAAGGAACAGGTTAAAAAGAGAATCCTAATGTCATTTCTTTATAATAGGTGTGTTCCTTATGTTATCCTAGTCTGTAAACTATTCTCCATGGCTGGACCACAAATAATATTGCTTTACGTGCTAAGTGGTATATAGAGATTGGGATAGGTTTAATAAATACCCTAACCCTAATGCATACCCTAACCCTAACCCCTACCATAACCCTAACACATACCCCAGTACTAACCCGTACCCTAAACCGATCCCTAACCCTAAAACTAACCCTAACCCTAACTCATACCCTACACCGTACCCGAACCCGTACCCGAAACTTTACCATAAGCAGTACCCTAACCCTATCCCTTACCCTAAGGGACCCTTCACTGCTTCTGCCTCCAATAGATTTCCTAAGCACTAGTCTTTTAAGAAACAGATTAAAAAGAGAATCCTAATGTGATTTCTTTATAATGGGTGTGTTCCTTATCCAATCCTAGTGTCTAAACTCTTTTCTAAGGCTGGATTCCAAATAATACTGTTGTACGTTCTAAGTGGTATCTAGAGAGTGGGATAGGTTTAATAAATACCCTAAACCTAACGCGTACCCTAACCCTAACCCCTATCCTAACCCTAACACCTACACTAATCCTATTCCGTACCCTAAACCGAGCCCTGACCCTAATCCTAACCCTAAAACAAAACCTAAGCCATACCCGAACCCGTACCCTAAGACGTACCCTAACCCTAACGCTAACCCTAAGCTACCCTTGACTGCTTCTACCTCCATTAGATTTCCTAAGCACTAGTGTTTTAAGGAACAGGTTAAAAAGAGAATCCTTATGTCACTTATTTATTATAAGTGTGTTCCTTATGTTATCCTAGTGTGTAAACTATTCTCCATGGCTGGATCCCAAATAATATTCCTTTACATGCTAAGTGGTATCTAGAGATTGGGATAGGTTTAATAAATACCCTAACCCTAACGCGTACCCTAACCCTAACCCCTACCCTAAACCTAACACGTACACCTATCCTAACCCGTACCCTAAACCGATCCCTAACCCTAAAACTAACCCTAACCCTAAACCTAACCCTTACCCTACGCCGTACCCGAACCCGTACCCGAACCCGTACCATAAGCAGTACCCTAACCCTAACTCTAACCCTAAGCTACCCTTGACTGCTTCTGCCTCCAATAGAATTCCTAAACACTAGTGTTTTAAGGAACAGATTAAAAAGAGAATCCCAATATGATTTCTTTATTATGGGTGTGTTCCTTATCTTATCCTAGTGACTAAACTGATTTCCATTGCCTGACCGAAAATAATATTCCTTTATGTGCTAAGTGGTATCTAGAGAGTGGGATAGGTTTAATAAATACCCTAACCTTCACGCGTACCCTAACCCTATCCCCTACCATTACCCTAAAACGTACCCTAATCCTAACCTTTACCCTAAACCGAGCTCTAACCTTAAAACTAACCCGAAAACTAACCCTAACCCATACTCGAACCCGTACCCGAATCCGTACCCTAAGCCGTACCCTAACACTAACCCTAACCCTAACACTAACCCGAAGCTACACTTGACTGCTTATGCCTCACATAGATTTCCTAAGCCCTAGTGTTTTACGGAACAGGTTAAAAAGAGAATCCTAATGTGATTTCTTTATAATGGGTGTGTTCCTTATCTTTTCCTACTGTCTAAACACTTCTCCATGGCTGGACCCCAAATAATATTCCTTTACGTGCTAAGTGTTATCTAGACTGTGGGATAGGTTTAATAAATACACTAAACCTAAGCGTACACTAACCATAACCCGTACCCTAAACCGAGCCCTAACCCTAAAACTAACTCTAACACTAACTCTAACCCATACCCTATGCCGTACCCGAATCCGTACCCTAAGCTGTACGCTAAACATAACCCTAACCCTAAGCTAGCCTTGATTGCTTCTGCCTCCAATAGATTTCCTAAGCACTAGTGTTTTAAGGAACAGATTAAAAAGAGAATCCCAATGTGATTTCTTTATTATGGGTGTGTTCCTTATTTTATCCTAGTGTCTAAAGTCTTCTGCATGGCTGGACCGAAAATAATATTCCTTTATGTGCTAAGTGGTATCTAGAGAGTGGGATAGGTTTAATAAATAACCTAACCTTAACGCGTACCCTAACCCTATCCACTACCCTAAGCCTAACACGTACCCTAATCTTAACCCGTACCCTAAACCGAGCCCTAACCCTAAAACTAGTCCTACCCCTAACCCTTAACCATACCCTATGCCGTACACGAAACCGTACCCGAAACCTTACCATAAGCAGTACCCTAACCCTAACCCTAACCCCAACCCTAAGCTAGCCTTGAGTGCTTCTGCCTCCAATAAATTTCCTAAGCACTAGTGTTTTAAGGAACAGGTTAAAAGGAGAATCCTAATGTGATTTCTTTATAATAGGTGTGTTCCTTATGTTATCCTAGTGTGTAAACTATTCTCCATGGCTGGACCCTAAATAATATTCCTTTACGTGCTAAGTGGTATCTAGAGAGTGGGATAGATTTAATAAATACCCTAACCCTAACGCGTACCCTAACCCTAACACGTACCCCAATACTAACCTGTACCCTAAACCGGTCCCTAACCCTAAAACTAACCCTAACGCTAATCCTAACCCATACCCTAGGCCGTATCCGAACCTGTACCCGAAACCTAACCATAAGCAGTACCCTATCCCTAACCCTAAACATAAACCTAACCTACACTTGACTGCTTCTGCATCCAATAGATTTCCTAAGCACTAGTGTTTTAAGGAACAGGTTAAAAAGAGAATCCCAATGTGATTTCTTTATTATGGGTCTGTTCCTTATCTTATACTAGTGTCTAAACTCTTCTCCATTGCTGGACCCAAAATAATATTCCTTTATGTGCTAAGTGGTATCTAGAGAGTGGGATAGGTTTAATAAATAACCTAACCTTAACGCGTACCCTAACCCTAACTCCTACCCTAACACTAACACGTACACTAATCTTAAACCGTACCCTAAACCGAGCCCTAACCCTAAAACTAATGTAACCCTAACCCATACCCTACGCCGTACCCGAACCCATACCCGAATCCGTACCCTAAGTCGTACCCTAACACTAACGCTAACCCAAAGCTAGCCTTGACTCCTTCTGTCTCCAGTAGATTTCCTAAGCACTAATGTTTTAAGGAACAGGTTAAAAAGAGAATCCTAATGTGATTTCTTTATAATGGGTGGGTTCCTTATCTTATCCTAGTGTGTAAACTCTTCTCCATGGGGGAACCACAAATAATATTCCTTTACATACTAAGTGGTATCTAGAGAGTGGGACAGGTTTAATAAATACCATAACCCTAACGCGTACATTAACCCTAACCCCTACCCTAACCCTAACACTTAACGTAATCCTAACCTGTACCCTAAACCTAGACCTAACCCTAAAACTAATGCTAACCCTAACCCTAAACCATACCTACGACGTATCCGAACCTGTACCATAGCCGTACACTAACCCTAACCCTAAGGTACCCTTGACTGCTTCTGCCTCCAATAGATTTCCTAAGCACTAGTGTTTTAAGGAACAGGTTAAAAAGATAATCGTGATGTGATTCCTATATAACGGGTGTGTTACATAACTTATCCTAGTGTCTAAACTCTTCTCCATGGCTGGACCCCAAATAATATTCCTTTACGTGCTAAGTGGTATGTAGAGAGTGGAATAGGTTTTATAAATACCCTAACCCTAACGCGTACACTAATCCTAACTCCTACCCTAACCCTAGCAGGTAACCTAATCCTAACCCGTTCCCAAAACCGAGCCCTAACACTAAAACTAACCCTAACACTAACCCTAACCCATACTCTACGCCGTACCCGAACACGTACCCTAAGCCGTACCCTAACCCTAACCCTAACCCTAAGCTACCCTTGACTGCTTCTGCCTCCAATAGATTTCCTAAGCACTAGTGTTTTAAGGAACAGGTTAAAAAGAGAATCCTAATGTGATTTCTTTATAATGGGTGTGTACCTTATCTTATCCTAATGTTTAAACACTCCTACATGGCTGGATCCCAAATAATATTCTTTACGTGCTAAGTGGTATCTAGAGAGTGGGATAGGTTTAATAAATACCCTAACCCTAACGCGTACCCTAACCCTATCCATTACTGTTACCCTAACCCGTACACTAATCCTAACCTGTACCCTAAACCGAGCCCTAACCCTAAAACTAACCCTAAACCTAACCCTAAACCATACCCTACGACGTACCCAAACCCGTAACCGAACCCGAACCATAAGCCGTACCCTAACCCTAACCCTAACCCTAAGGTGCCCTTGACTGCTTCTGCCTTCAATAGATTTCCTAAGCACTAGTGTTTTAAGGAACAGATTAAAAAGAGAATCCCAATGTGATTTCTTTATAATGGATGTGTTCCTTATCTTATCCTAATGTTTAAACACACCTACATGGCTGGATCCCAAATAATATTCTTTACGTGCTAAGTGGTATCTAGAGAGTGGGATAGGTTTAATAAATACCCTAACCCTAACGCGTACCCTGAACCTATCCATTACCGTTACCCTAACAGGTACCCTAATAATAACCTGTACCCTAAACCGAGCCCTAACCGCAAAACTAACCCTAAACCTAACCCTAAACCATACCCTACGACATACCCAAACCCGTAACCGAACCCGAACCATAAGCCGTACCCTAACCCTAACACTAACCCTAAGGTACCCTTGACTGCTTCTGCCTCCAATAGATTTCCTAAGCACTAGTGTTTTAAGGAACAGGTTAAAAATAGAATCCTAATGTGATTTCTTTATAATGGGTGTGTTCCTATCTTATCCTAGTGTCTAAACTCTTCTCCATGGCTGGACCCAAATAATATTCCTTTACATGCTAAGTGGTGTCTAGAGTGGGATAGGTTTAATAAATACCCTAAACCTAACGCTTACACTAACCCTAACCCCTACCCTAACCCTAACACGTACCCCAATACTAACCTGTACCCTAAACCGGTCCCTAACCCTAAAACTAACCCTAACGCTAATCCTAACCCATACCCTAGGCCGTATCCGAACCTGTACCCGAAACCTAACCATAAGCAGTACCCTATCCCTAACCCTAAACATAACCCTAACCTAACCTTGACTGCTTCTGCCTCCAATAGATTTCCTAAGCACTAGTGTTTTAAGGAACAGGTTAAAAAGATAATCGTGATGTGATTCCTATATAACGGGTGTGTTACATAACTTATCCTAGTGTCTAAACTCTTCTCCATGGCTGGACCCCAAATAATATTCCTTTACGTGCTAAGTGGTATGTAGAGAGTGGGATAGGTTTTATAAATACCCTAACCCTAACGCGTACACTAATCCTAACTCCTACCCTAACCCTAGCAGGTAACCTCATCCTAACCCGTTCCCAAAACCGAGCCCTAACACTAAAACTAACCCTAACACTAACCCTAACCCATACTCTACGCCGTACCCGAACACGTACCCTAAGCCGTACCCTAACCCTAACCCTAACCCTAAGCTACCCTTGACTGCTTCTGCCTCCAATAGATTTCCTAAGCACTAGTGTTTTAAGGAACAGGTTAAAAAGAGAATCCTAATGTGATTTCTTTATAATGGGTGTGTACCTTATCTTATCCTAATGTTTAAACACTCCTACATGGCTGGATCCCAAATAATATTCTTTACGTGCTAAGTGGTATCTAGAGAGTGGGATAGGTTTAATAAATACCCTAACCCTAACGCGTACCCTAACCCTATCCATTACCGTTACCCTAACCCGTACCCTAATCCTAACCTGTACCCTAAACCGAGCCCTAACCCTAAAACTAACCCTAAACCTAACCCTAAACCATACCCTACGACGTACCCAAACCCGTAACCGAACCCGAACCATAAGCCGTACCCTAACCCTAACACTAACCCTAAGGTGCCCTTGACTGCTTCTGCCTCCAATAGATTTCCTAAGCACTAGTGTTTTAAGGAACAGATTAAAAAGAGAATCCCAATGTGATTTCTTTATAATGGATGTGTTCCTTATCTTATCCTAATGTTTAAACACACCTACATGGCTGGATCCCAAATAATATTCTTTACGTGCTAAGTGGTATCTAGAGAGTGGGATAGGTTTAATAAATACCCTAACCCTAATGCGTACCCTGACCCTATCCATTACCGTTACCCTAACAGGTACCCTAATAATAACCTGTACCCTAAACCGAGCCCTAATCGCAAAACTAACCCTAAACCTAACCCTAAACCATACCCTACGACGTACCCAAACCCGTAACCGAACCCGAACCATAAGCCGTACCCTAACCCTAACACTAACCCTAAGGTACCCTTGACTGCTTCTGCCTCCAATAGATTTCCTAAGCACTAGTGTTTTAAGGAACAGGTTAAAAATAGAATCTTAATGTGATTTCTTTATAATGGGTGAGTTCCTATCTTATCCTAGTGTCTAAACTCTTCTCCATGGCTGGACCCAAATAATATTCCTTTACATGCTAAGTGGTGTCTAGAGAGTGGGATAGGTTTAATAAATACCCTAACCCTAACGCGTACCCTAACCCTAACCCTAAAACGTAACCTAATCCTAACCTGTTCTGAAAACCGAGCCCTAACTCTAAAACTAACCCTAACCCTAACCCTAACCCATACTCTACGCCGTAGCCGAACTCATACCCTAAGCCGTACCCTAACCCTAACCCTAACCCTAACCTTAAACCTAAGCTACCCTTGACTGCTTCTGCCTCCAATAGATTTCCTAAACACCAGTGTTTTAAGGAACAGATTAAAAAGAGAATCCCAAAGTGATTTCTTTATTATGGGTGTGTTCCTTATCTTATCCTAGTGTCTAAACTCTTCTCCATGGCTGGACCCCAAATAATATTCCTTTAAGTGCTAAGTGGTATCTAGAGAGAGGGATAGGGTTAATAAATAACCTAATCCTAACGTGTACCATAATCCTATCCCCTACCCTAACCCTAACACGTACCCTAATCTTAACCCGTACCCTAAACCGAGCCCTAACCGCAAAACTAACCCTAACACTAAGCCTAAACCATACCCTACGCCGTACGCGAACCCGTAACCTAAGCCGTACCCTAACACTATTCCTAACCCTAACTCTAACCCTAAGCTATCCTTGACTGCTTCTGCCTCCAATAGATTTCCTAAACACTAGTGTTTTAAGAAACAGATTAAAAAGAGAATCCCAATGTGATTTCTTTATAATGGGTGTGTTCCTTATCTTATCCTAGTGACTAAACTAATCTCCATGGCCTGACCGAAAATAATATTCCTTTATGTGCTAAGTGGTATCTAGAGAGTGGGATAGGTTTAATAAATACCCTAACCCTAACGTGTACCCTAACCCTATCCCCTACCATTACCCTAAAATGTACCCTAATCCTAACCTTTACCCTAAACCGAGCCATAAACCTAAAACTAACCCGAAAACTAACCCTAACCCATACTCGAACCCGTACCCGAATCTGTACCCTAAGCCGTACCCTAACACTAACCCTAACCCTAACACTAACCCGAAGCTACCCTTGACTGCTTATGCCTCACATAGATTTCCTAAGCCCTAGTGTTTTAAGGAACAGGTTGAAAAGAGAATCCTAATGTGATTTCTTTATAATGGGTGTGTTCCTTATCTTTTCCTACTGTCTAAACACTTCTCCATGGCTGGACCCCAAATAATATTCCTTTACGTGCTAAGTGTTATCTAGAATGTGGGATAGGTTTAATAAATACACGAAACCTAATGCGTACCCTAACCATAACCCGTAACCTAAACCGAGCCCTAACCCTAAAACTAACTCTAACACTAACTCTAACACATACCCTATGCCGTACCCGAATCCGTACCCTAAGCCGTACCCTAACCATAACCCTAACCCTAACCCTAAGCTAGCCTTGACTGCTTCTGCCTCCAATAGATTTCCTAAGCACTAGTGTTTTAAGAAACAGGTTAAAAAGAGAATCCTAATGTGATTCCTTTATAATGGGTGTGTTCCTTATCTTATCCTAGTGTCTAAACTCTTCTCCATGGCTGGACCCCAAATAATATTCCTTTACATGCTAAGTGGTATCTAGAGAGTGGGGTAGGTTTAATACATACCCTAACCCTAACGTGTACCCTAACCCTAACGCGTACCCTAACCCTAAAACGTAACCTAATTCTAACCTGTTCCGAAAACCGAGCCCTAACTCTAAAACTAACCCTAACCCTAACCCTAACCCATACTCTACGCCTTAGCCGAACCCGTACCCTAAGCCGTACCCTAACCCTATCCCTAACCCTAACCTTAAACCTAAGCTACCCTTGACTGCTTCTGCCTCCAATAGATTTCCTAAACACTAGTGTTTTAAGGAACAGA
The DNA here is from genome assembly GCF_028021215.1 of Eschrichtius robustus. Lineage (NCBI taxonomy): Eukaryota > Metazoa > Chordata > Mammalia > Artiodactyla > Eschrichtiidae > Eschrichtius > Eschrichtius robustus. The sequence goes on from NC_090828.1 coordinate 106,249,806, forward strand.
TTAAAAAGAGAATCCCAAAGTGATTTCTTTATTATGGGTGTGTTCCTTATCTTATCCTAGTGTCTAAACTCTTCTCCATGGCTGGACCCCAACTAATATTCCTTTAAGTGCTAAGTGGTATCTAGAGAGAGGGATAGGGTTAATAAATAACCTAACCCTAACGTGTACCCTAATCCTATCCCCTACCCTAACCCTAACACGTACCCTAATCTTAACCCGTACCCTAAACCGAGCCCTAACCCCAAAACTAACCCTAACCCTAAGCCTAAACCATACCCTACGCCGTACGCGAACCCATACCCTAAGCCGTACCCTAACACTAACCCTAACCCTAACTCTAACCCTAAGCTATCCTTGACTGCTTCTGCCTCCAATAGATTTCCTAAACACTAGTGTTTTAAGGAACAGGTTAAAAAGAGAATCCTAATGTCATTTCTTTATAATAGGTGTGTTCCTTATGTTATCCTAGTCTGTAAACTATTCTCCATGGCTGGACCACAAATAATATTGCTTTACGTGCTAAGTGGTATATAGAGATTGGGATAGGTTTAATAAATACCCTAACCCTAATGCATACCCTAACCCTAACCCCTACCATAACCCTAACACATACCCCAGTACTAACCCGTACCCTAAACCGATCCCTAACCCTAAAACTAACCCTAACCCTAACTCATACCCTACACCGTACCCGAACCCGTACCCGAAACTTTACCATAAGCAGTACCCTAACCCTATCCCTTACCCTAAGGGACCCTTCACTGCTTCTGCCTCCAATAGATTTCCTAAGCACTAGTCTTTTAAGAAACAGATTAAAAAGAGAATCCTAATGTGATTTCTTTATAATGGGTGTGTTCCTTATCCAATCCTAGTGTCTAAACTCTTTTCTAAGGCTGGATTCCAAATAATACTGTTGTACGTTCTAAGTGGTATCTAGAGAGTGGGATAGGTTTAATAAATACCCTAAACCTAACGCGTACCCTAACCCTAACCCCTATCCTAACCCTAACACCTACACTAATCCTATTCCGTACCCTAAACCGAGCCCTGACCCTAATCCTAACCCTAAAACAAAACCTAAGCCATACCCGAACCCGTACCCTAAGACGTACCCTAACCCTAACGCTAACCCTAAGCTACCCTTGACTGCTTCTACCTCCATTAGATTTCCTAAGCACTAGTGTTTTAAGGAACAGGTTAAAAAGAGAATCCTTATGTCACTTATTTATTATAAGTGTGTTCCTTATGTTATCCTAGTGTGTAAACTATTCTCCATGGCTGGATCCCAAATAATATTCCTTTACATGCTAAGTGGTATCTAGAGATTGGGATAGGTTTAATAAATACCCTAACCCTAACGCGTACCCTAACCCTAACCCCTACCCTAAACCTAACACGTACACCTATCCTAACCCGTACCCTAAACCGATCCCTAACCCTAAAACTAACCCTAACCCTAAACCTAACCCTTACCCTACGCCGTACCCGAACCCGTACCCGAACCCGTACCATAAGCAGTACCCTAACCCTAACTCTAACCCTAAGCTACCCTTGACTGCTTCTGCCTCCAATAGAATTCCTAAACACTAGTGTTTTAAGGAACAGATTAAAAAGAGAATCCCAATATGATTTCTTTATTATGGGTGTGTTCCTTATCTTATCCTAGTGACTAAACTGATTTCCATTGCCTGACCGAAAATAATATTCCTTTATGTGCTAAGTGGTATCTAGAGAGTGGGATAGGTTTAATAAATACCCTAACCTTCACGCGTACCCTAACCCTATCCCCTACCATTACCCTAAAACGTACCCTAATCCTAACCTTTACCCTAAACCGAGCTCTAACCTTAAAACTAACCCGAAAACTAACCCTAACCCATACTCGAACCCGTACCCGAATCCGTACCCTAAGCCGTACCCTAACACTAACCCTAACCCTAACACTAACCCGAAGCTACACTTGACTGCTTATGCCTCACATAGATTTCCTAAGCCCTAGTGTTTTACGGAACAGGTTAAAAAGAGAATCCTAATGTGATTTCTTTATAATGGGTGTGTTCCTTATCTTTTCCTACTGTCTAAACACTTCTCCATGGCTGGACCCCAAATAATATTCCTTTACGTGCTAAGTGTTATCTAGACTGTGGGATAGGTTTAATAAATACACTAAACCTAAGCGTACACTAACCATAACCCGTACCCTAAACCGAGCCCTAACCCTAAAACTAACTCTAACACTAACTCTAACCCATACCCTATGCCGTACCCGAATCCGTACCCTAAGCTGTACGCTAAACATAACCCTAACCCTAAGCTAGCCTTGATTGCTTCTGCCTCCAATAGATTTCCTAAGCACTAGTGTTTTAAGGAACAGATTAAAAAGAGAATCCCAATGTGATTTCTTTATTATGGGTGTGTTCCTTATTTTATCCTAGTGTCTAAAGTCTTCTGCATGGCTGGACCGAAAATAATATTCCTTTATGTGCTAAGTGGTATCTAGAGAGTGGGATAGGTTTAATAAATAACCTAACCTTAACGCGTACCCTAACCCTATCCACTACCCTAAGCCTAACACGTACCCTAATCTTAACCCGTACCCTAAACCGAGCCCTAACCCTAAAACTAGTCCTACCCCTAACCCTTAACCATACCCTATGCCGTACACGAAACCGTACCCGAAACCTTACCATAAGCAGTACCCTAACCCTAACCCTAACCCCAACCCTAAGCTAGCCTTGAGTGCTTCTGCCTCCAATAAATTTCCTAAGCACTAGTGTTTTAAGGAACAGGTTAAAAGGAGAATCCTAATGTGATTTCTTTATAATAGGTGTGTTCCTTATGTTATCCTAGTGTGTAAACTATTCTCCATGGCTGGACCCTAAATAATATTCCTTTACGTGCTAAGTGGTATCTAGAGAGTGGGATAGATTTAATAAATACCCTAACCCTAACGCGTACCCTAACCCTAACCCCTACCCTAACCCTAACACGTACCCCAATACTAACCTGTACCCTAAACCGGTCCCTAAACCTAAAACTAACCCTAACGCTAATCCTAACCCATACCCTAGGCCGTATCCGAACCTGTACCCGAAACCTAACCATAAGCAGTACCCTATCCCTAAACCTAAACATAAACCTAACCTACCCTTGACTGCTTCTGCATCCAATAGATTTCCTAAGCACTAGTGTTTTAAGGAACAGGTTAAAAAGAGAATCCCAATGTGATTTCTTTATTATGGGTCTGTTCCTTATCTTATACTAGTGTCTAAACTCTTCTCCATTGCTGGACCCAAAACAATATTCCTTTATGTGCTAAGTGGTATCTAGAGAGTGGGATAGGTTTAATAAATAACCTAACCTTAACGTGTACCCTAACCCTAACTCCTACCCTAACACTAACACGTACACTAATCTTAAACCGTACCGTAAACCGAGCCCTAACCCTAAAACTAATGTAACCCTAACCCATACCCTACGCCGTACCCGAACCCATACCCGAATCCGTACCCTAAGTCGTACCCTAACACTAACGCTAACCCTAAGCTAGCCTTGACTCCTTCTGACTCCAGTAGATTTCCTAAGCACTAGTGTTTTAAGGAACAGGTTAAAAAGAGAATCCTAATGTGATTTCTTTATAATGGGTGTGTTCCTTATCTTATCCTAGTGTGTAAACTCTTCTCCATGGGGGAACCACAAATAATATTCCTTTACATACTAAGTGGTATCTAGAGAGTGGGACAGGTTTAATAAATACCATAACCCTAACGCGTACATTAACCCTAACCCCTACCCTAACCCTAACACTTAACGTAATCCTAACCTGTACCCTAAACCTAGACCTAACCCTAAAACTAATGCTAACCCTAACCCTAAACCATACCTACGACGTATCCGTACCTGTACCATAGCCGTACACTAACCCTAACCCTAAGGTACCCTTGACTGCTTCTGCCTCCAATAGATTTCCTAAGCACTAGTGTTTTAAGGAACAGGTTAAAAAGATAATCGTGATGTGATTCCTATATAACGGGTGTGTTACATAACTTATCCTAGTGTCTAAACTCTTCTCCATGGCTGAACCCCAAATAATATTCCTTTACGTGCTAAGTGGTATATAGAGAGTGGGATAGGTTTTATAAATACCCTAACCCTAACGCGTACACTAATCCTAACTCCTACCCTAACCCTAGCAGGTAACCTAATCCTAACCCGTTCCCAAAACCGAGCCCTAACACTAAAACTAACCCTAACACTAACCCTAACCCATACTCTACGCCGTACCCGAACACGTACCCTAAGCCGTACCCTAACCCTAACCCTAACCCTAAGCTACCCTTGACTGCTTCTGCCTCCAATAGATTTCCTAAGCACTAGTGTTTTAAGGAACAGGTTAAAAAGAGAATCCTAATGTGATTTCTTTATAATGGGTGTGTACCTTATCTTATCCTAATGTTTAAACACTCCTACATGGCTGGATCCCAAATAATATTCTTTACGTGCTAAGTGGTATCTAGAGATTGGGATAGGTTTAATAAATACCCTAACCCTAACGCGTACCCTAACCCTATCCATTACCGTTACCCTAACCCGTACACTAATCCTAACCTGTACCCTAAACCGAGCCCTAACCCTAAAACTAACCCTAAACCTAACCCTAAACCATACCCTACGACGTACCCAAACCCGTAACCGAACCCGAACCATAAGCCGTACCCTAACCCTAACCCTAACCCTAAGGTGCCCTTGACTGCTTCTGCCTCCAATAGATTTCCTAAGCAGTAGTGTTTTAAGGAACAGATTAAAAAGAGAATCCCAATGTGATTTCTTTATAATGGATGTGTTCCTTATCTTATCCTAATGTTTAAACACACCTACATGGCTGGATCCCAAATAATATACTTTACGTGCTAAGTGGTATCTAGAGAGTGGGATAGGTTTAATAAATACCCTAACCCTAACGCGTACCCTGACCCTATCCATTACCGTTACCCTAACAGGTACCCTAATAGTAACCTGTACCCTAAACCGAGCCCTAACCGCAAAACTAACCCTAAACCTAACCCTAAACCATACCCTACGACATACCCAAACCCGTAACCGAACCCGAACCATAAGCCGTACCCTAACCCTAACACTAACCCTAAGGTACCCTTGACTGCTTCTGCCTCCAATAGATTTCCTAAGCACTAGTGTTTTAAGGAACAGGTTAAAAATAGAATCCTAATGTGATTTCTTTATAATGGGTGTGTTCCTATCTTATCCTAGTGTCTAAACTCTTCTCCATGGCTGGACCCAAATAATATTCTTTACATGCTAAGTGGTGTCTAGAGAGTGGGATAGGTTTAATAAATACCCTAACCCTAACGCGTACCCTAACCCTAACCCTAAAACGTAACCTAATCCTAACCTGTTCTGAAAACCGAGCCCTAACTCTAAAACTAACCCTAACCCTAACCCTAACCCATACTCTACGCCGTAGCCGAACTCATACCCTAAGCCGTACCCTAACCCTAACCCTAACCCTAACCTTAAACCTAAGCTACCCTTCACTGCTTCTGCCTCCAATAGATTTCCTAAGCACTAGTGTTTTAAGAAACAGATTAAAAAGAGAATCCTAATGTGATTTCTTTATGATGGGTGTGTTCCTTATCCAATCCTAGTGTCTAAACTCTTTTCTAAGGCTGGATTCCAAATAATACTGTTGTACGTTCTAAGTGGTATCTAGAGAGTGGGATAGGTTTAATAAATACCCTAAACCTAACGCGTACCCTAACCCTAACCCTTATCCTATCTCTAACACCTACACTAATCCTATTCCGTACCCTAAACCGAGCCCTAACCCTAAAACTAACCCTAATCCTAACCCTAAAACAAAACCTAAGCCATACCCGAACCCGTACCCTAAGACGTACCCTAACCCTAACGCTAACCCTAAGCTACCCTTGACTGCTTCTACCTCCATTAGATTTCCTAAGCACTAGTGTTTTAAGGAACAGGTTAAAAAGAGAATCCTTATGTCACTTATTTATTATAATTGTGTTCCTTATGTTATCCTAGTGTGTAAACTATTCTCCATGGCTGGATCCCAAATAATATTCCTTTACATGCTAAGTGGTATCTAGAGATTGGGATAGGTTTAATAAATACCCTAACCCTAACGCGTACCCTAACCCTAACCCCTACACTAACCCTAACACGTACACCTATCCTAACCCGTACACTAAACCGATCCCTAACCCTAAAACTAACCCTAACCCTAAACCTAACCCTTACCCTACGCCGTACCCGAACCCGTACCCGAACCCGTACCATAAGCAGTACCCTAACCCTAACTCTAACCCTAAGCTACCCTTGACTGCTTCTGCCTCCAATAGATTTCCTAAACACTAGTGTTTTAAGGAACAGATTAAAAAGAGAATCCCAATATGATTTCTTTATTATGGGTGTGTTCCTTATCTTATCCTAGTGACTAAACTGATCTCCATGGCCTAACCGAAAATAATATTCCTTTATGTGCTAAGTGGTATCTAGAGAGTGGGATAGGTTTAATAAATACCCTAACCCTAACGCGTACCCTAACCCTATCCCCTACCATTACCCTAAAACGTACCCTAATCCTAACCTTTACCCTAAACCGAGCTCTAACCTTAAAACTAACCCGAAAACTAACCCTAACCCATACTCGAACCCGTACCCGAATCCGTACCCTAAGCCGTACCCTAACACTAACCCTAACCCTAACACTAACCCGAAGCTACCCTTGACTGCTTATGCCTCACATAGATTTCCTAAGCCCTAGTGTTTTACGCAACAGGTTAAAAAGAGAATCCTAATGTGATTTCTTTATAATGGGTGTGTTCCTTATCTTTTCCTACTGTCTAAACTCTTCTCCATGGCTGGACCCCAAATAATATTCCTTTACGTGCTAAGTGTTATCTAGAGTGTGGGATAGCTTTAATAAATACACTAAACCTAAGCGTACACTAACCATAACCCGTACCCTAAACGGAGACCTAACCCTAAAACTAACTCTAACACTAACTCTAACCCATACCCTATGACGTACCCGAATCCGTACCCTAAGCCGTACCCTAAACATAACCCTAACCCTAACCCTAAGCTAGCCTTGATTGCTTCTGCATCCAATAGATTTCCTAAGCACTAGTGTTTTAAGGAACAGATTAAAAAGAGAATCCCAATGTGATTTCTTTATTATGGGTGTGTTCCTTATTTTATCCTAGTGTCTAAACTCTTCTGCATGGCTGGACCGAAAATAATATTCCTTTATGTGCTAAGTGGTATCTAGAGAGTGGGATAGGTTTAATAAATAACCTAACCTTAACACGTACCCTAACCCTATCCACTACCCTAAGCCTAACACGTACCCTAATCTTAACCCGTACCCTAAACCGAGCCCTAACCCTAAAACTAGTCCTACCCCTAACCCTAAACCATACCCTATGCCGTACACGAACCCGTAACCCGAAACCTTACCATAAGCAGTACCCTAACCCTAACCCTAACCCCAACCCTAAGCTAGCCTTGACTGCTTCTGCCTCCAATAAATTTCCTAAGCACTAGTGTTTTAAGGAACAGGTTAAAAGGAGAATCCTAATGTGATTTCTTTATAATAGGTGTGTTCCTTATGTTATCCTAGTGTGTAAACTATTCTCCATGGCTGGACCCCAAATAATATTCCTTTACGTGCTAAGTGGTATCTAGAGAGTGGGATAGATTTAATAAATACCCTAACCCTAACGCGTACCCTAACCCTAACCCCTACCCTAACACGTACCCCAATACTAACCTGTACCCTAAACCGGTCCGTAACCCTAAAACTAAACCTAACGCTAATCCTAACCCATACCCTAGGCCGTATCCGAACCTGTACCCGAAACCTAACCATAAGCAGTACCCTATCCCTAACCCTAAACATAACCCTAACCTACCCTTGACTGCTTCTGCATCCAATAGATTTCCTAAGCACTAGTGTTTTAAGGAACAGGTTAAAAAGAAAATCCCAATGTGATTTCTTTATTATGGGTGTGTTCCTTATCTTATACTAGTGTCTAAACTCTTCTCCATTGCTGGACCCAAAATAATATTCCTTTATGTGCTAAGTGGTATCTAGAGAGTGGGATAGGTTTAATAAATAACCTAACCTTAACGCGTACCCTAACCCTAACTCCTACCCTAACACTAACACGTACACTAATCTTAAACCGTACCCTAAACCGAGCCCTAATCCTAAAACTAATGTAACCCTAACCCATACCCTACGCCGTACCCGAACCCATACCCGAATCCGTACCCTAAGTCGTACCCTAACACTAACGCTAACCCTAAGCTACCCTTGACTCCTTCTGACTCCAGTAGATTTCCTAAGCACTAGTGTTTTAAGGAACAGGTTAAAAAGAGAATCCTAATGTGATTTCTTTATAATGGGTGTGTTCCTTATCTTATCCTAGTGTGCAAACTCTTCTCCATGGGGGAACCACAAATAATATTCCTTTACATACTAAGTGGTATCTAGAGAGTGGGACAGGTTTAATAAATACCCTAACCCTAACGCGTACATTAACCCTAACCCCAACCCTAACCCTAACACTTAACGTAATCCTAACCTGTACCCTAAACCTAGACCTAACCCTGAAACTAATGCTAGCCCTAACCCTAAACCATACCTACGACGTATCCGAACCTGTACCATAGCCGTACACTAACCCTAACCCTAAGGTACCCTTGACTGCTTCTGCCTCCAATAGATTTCCTAAGCACTAGTGTTTTAAGGAACAGGTTAAAAAGATAATCGTCATGTGATTCCTATATAACGGGTGTGTTACATAACTTATCCTAGTGTCTAAACTCTTCTCCATGGTTGGACCCCAAATAATATTCCTTTACGTGCTAAGTGGTATGTAGAGAGTGGGATAGGTTTAATAAATACCCTAACCCTAACGCGTACACTAATCCTAACTCCTACCCTAACCCTAGCAGGTAACCTAATCCTATCCCGTTCCCAAAACCGAGCCCTAACACTAAAACTAACCCTAACACTAACCCTAACCCATACTCTATGCCGTACCCGAACCCGTACCCTAAGCCGTACCCTAACCCTAACCCTAAGCTACCCTTGACTGCTTCTGCCTCCAATAGATTTCCTAAGCACTAGTGTTTTAAGGATAGGTTAAAAAGAGAATCCTAATGTGATTTCTTTATAATGGGTGTGTACCTTATCTTATCCTAATGTTTAAACACTCCTACATGGCTGGATCCCAAATAATATTCTTTACGTGCTAAGTGGTATCTAGAGAGTGGGATAGGTTTAATAAATACCCTAACCCTAACGCGTACCCTAACCCTATCCATTACCGTTACCCTAACCCGTACCCTAATCCTAACCTGTACCCTAAACCGAGCCCTAACCCTAAAACTAACCCTAAACCTAACCCTAAACCATACCCTACGACGTACCCAAACCCGTAACCGAACCCGAACCATAAGCCGTACCCTAACCCTAACCCTAACCCTAAGGTGCCCTTGACTGCTTCTGCCTCCAATAGATTTCCTAAGCACTAGTGTTTTAAGGAACAGGTTAAAAATAGAATCCTAATGTGATTTCTTTATAATGGGTGTGTTCCTATCTAATCCTAGTGTCTAAACTCTTCTCCATGGCTGGACCCAAATAATATTCCTTTACATGCTAAGTGGTACCTAGAGAGTGGGATAGGTTTAATAAATACCCTAAACCTAACACGTACCTTAACCCTAACGCCTACCCTAACCGTAACACGTAACCTAATCCTAAACTGTACCCTAAACCGAGCCCTAACCCTATATCTAACCCAACACTAACCCTAACCCATACCCTACGCCATACCCGAACCCGTACACTAAGCCGTACCCTATGCCATACCCTAACCCTAACCCTAAGCTACCCTTGACTGCTTCTGCCTCCAATAGATTTCCTAAGCACTAGTGTTTTAAGGAACATGTTAAAAAGAGAATCCTAATGTGATTTCTTTATAATGGATGTGTTCCGTATCTTATCCTAATGTTTAAACACACCTACATGGCTGGATCCCATATAATATTCTTTACGTGCTAAGTGGTATCTAGAGAGTGGGATAGGTTTAATAAATACCCTAACCCTAACGCGTACCCTGACCCTATCCATTACCGTTACCCTAACAGGTACCCTAATAATAACCTGTATCCTAAACCGAGCCCTAACCGCAAAACTAACCCTAAACCTAACCCTAAACCATACCCTACGACGTACCCAAACCCGTAACCGAACCCGAACCATAAGCCGTACCCTAACCCTAACCCTAACCCTAAGGTACCCTTGACTGCTTCTGCCTCCAATAGATTTCCTAAGCACTAGTGTTTTAAGGAACAGGTTAAAAATAGAATCCTAATGTGATTTCTTTATAATGGGTGTGTTCCTATCTTATCCTAGTGTCTAAACTCTTCTCCATGGCTGGACCCAAATAATATTCCTTTACATGCTAAGTGGTGTCTAGAGATTGGGATAGGTTTAATAAATACCCTAACCCTATCGCGTACCCTAACCCTAACCCTAACCCTAACCCTAAAACGTAACCTAATCCTAACCTGTTCTGAAAACCGAGCCCTAACTCTAAAACTAACCCTAACCCTAACCCTAACCCATACCCTACGCCATACCCGAACCCGTACACTAAGCCGTACCCTATGCCATACCCTAACCCTAACCCTAAGGTACCCTTGACTGCTTCTGCCTCCAATAGATTTCCTAAACACTAGTGTTTTAAGGAACAGATTTAAAAGAGAATCCCAAAGTGATTTCTTTATTATGGGTGTGTTCCTTATCTTATCCTAGTGTCTAAACTCTTCTCCATGGCTGGACCCCAAATAATATTCCTTTAAGTGCTAAGTGGTATCTAGAGAGAGGGATAGGGTTAATAAATAACCTAATCCTAACGTGTACCATAATCCTATCCCCTACCCTAACCCTAACACGTACCCTAATCTTAACCCGTACCCTAAACCGAGCCCTAACCCCAAAACTAACCCTAACACTAACCTAAACCATACCCTACGCCGTACGCGAACCCGTACCCTAAGCCGTACCCTAACACTAATCCTAACCCTAACTCTAACCCTAAGCTATCCTTGACTGCTTCTGCCTCCAATAGATTTCCTAAACACTAGTGTTTTAAAGAACAGATTAAAAAGAGAATCCCAATGTGATTTCTTTATAATGGGTGTGTTCCTTATCTTATCCTAGTGACTAAACTAATCTCCATGGCCTGACCGAAAATAATATTCCTTTATGTGCTAAGTGGTATCTAGAGAGTGGGATAGGTTTAATAAATACCCTAACCCTAACGTGTACCCTAACCCTATCCCCTACCATTACCCTAAAACGTACCCTAATCCTAATCTTTACCCTAAACCGAGCCATAAACCTAAAACTAACCCGAAAACTAACCCTAACCCATACTCGAACCCGTACCCGAATCTGTACCCTAAGCCGTACCCTAACAGTAACCCTAACCGTAACACTAACCCGAAGCTACCCTTGACTGCTTATGCCTCACATAGATTTCCTAAGCCCTAGTGTTTTAAGGAACAGGTTGAAAAGAGAATCCTAATGTGATTTCTTTATAATGGGTGTGTTCCTTATCTTTTCCTACTGTCTAAACACTTCTCCATGGCTGGACCCCAAATAATATTCCTTTACGTGCTAAGTGTTATCTAGAGTGTGGGATAGGTTTAATAAATACACTAAACCTAAGCGTACCCTAACCATAACCCGTACCCTAAACCGAGCCCTAACCCTAAAACTAACTCTAACACTAACTCTAACACATACCCTATGCCGTACCCGAATCCGTACCCTAAGCCGTACCCTAACCATAACCCTAACCCTAACCCTAAGCTAGCCTTGACTGCTTCTGCCTCCAATAGACTTCCTAAGCACTAGTGTTTTAAGAAACAGGTTAAAAAGAGAATCCTAATGTGATTACTTTATAATGGGTGTGTTCCTTTTCTTATCCTAGTGTCTATACTCTTCTCCATGGCTGGACCCCAAATAATATTCCTTTACATGCTAAGTGGTATCTAGAGAGTGGGGTAGGTTTAATAAATACCCTACCCCTAACGCGTACCCTAACCCTAACGTGTACCCTAACCCTAAAACGTAACCTAATCCTAACCTGTTCCGAAAACCGAGCCCTAACTCTAAAACTAACCCTAACCCTAACCCTAACCCATACTCTATGCCTTAGCCGAACCCGTACCCTAATCCGAACCCTAACCCTAACCCTAACCCTAACCTTAAACCTAAGCTACCCTTGACTGCTTCTGCCTCCAATAGATTTCCTAAACACTAGTGTTTTAAGGAACAGATTAGAAAGAGAATCCCAAAGTGATTTCTTTATTATGGGTGTTTTCCTTATCTTATCCTAGTGTCTAAACTCTTCTCCATGGCTGGACCCCAACTAATATTCCTTTAAGTGCTAAGTGTTATCTAGAGAGAGGGATAGGGTTAATAAATAACCTAACCCTAACGTGTACCCTAATCCTATCCCCTACCCTAACCCTAACACGTACCCTAATCTTAACCCGTACCCTAAACCGAGCCCTAACCCCAAAACTAATCCTAACCCTAAGCCTAAACCATACCCTACGCCGTACGCGAACCCATACCCTAAGCCGTACCCTAACACTAACCCTAACCCTAACTCTAACCCTAAGCTATCCTTGACTGCTTCTGCCTCCAATAGATATCCTAAATACTAGTGTTTTAAGGAACAGGTTAAAAAGAGAATCCTAATGTCATTTCTTTATAATAGGTGTGTTCCTTATGTTATCCTAGTCTGTAAACTATTCTCCATGGCTGGACCACAAATAATATTCCTTTACGTGCTAAGTGGTATATAGATATTGGGATAGGTTTAATAAATACCCTATCCCTAGTGCATACCCTAACCCTAACCCCTACCATAACCCTAACACATACCCCAGTAATAACCCTTACCCTAAACCGATCCCTAACCCTAAAACTAACCCTAACTCTAAACCTAACCCTTACCCTACGCCGTACCCGAACCCGTACCCGAACCCGTACCATAAGCAGTACCCTAACCCTAACTCTAACCCTAAGCTACCCTTGACTGCTTCTGCCTCTAATAGATTTCCTAAACACTAGTGTTTTAAGGAACAGATTAAAAAGAGAATCCCAATATGATTTCTTTATTATGGGTGTGTTCCTTATCTTATACTAGTGTCTAAACTCTTCTCCATTGCTGGACCCAAAATAATATTCCTTTATGTGCTAAGTGGTATCTAGAGTTTGGGATAAGTTTAATAACTAGCCTAACCTAAACGCATACCCTAACCCTATCCCCTACCCTAACCCTAACACATAACCTAATCCTAACCTGTACCCTATACCGAGCCCTAACCCTAAAACTAACCCTCATCCTAAACCTAACACAAAACCTAAGCCATACCCGAACCCGTACCCTAAGCCGTACCCTAACCCTAACAATAACCCTAATCTACCCTTGACTGCTTCTACCTCCATTAGATTTCATAAGCACTAGTGTTTTAAGGAACAGGTTAAAAAAGAATCCTAATGTCATTTCTTTATAATAGGTGTGTTCCTTATGTTATCCTAGTCTGTAAACTATTCTCCATGGCTGGACCACAAATAATATTCCTTTACGTGCTAAGTGGTATATAGAAATTGGGATAGGTTTAATAAATACCCTAACCCTAATGCATACCCTAACCCTAACCCCTACCATAACCCTAACACATACCCCAGTACTAACCCGTACCCTAAACCGATCCCTAACCCTAAAACTAACCCTAACCCTAACTCATACCCTACATCGTACCCAAACCCGTACCCGAAACTTTACCATAAGCAGTACCCTAACCCTATCCCTTACCCTAAGGGACCCTTCACTGCTTCTGCCTCCAATAGATTTCCTAAGCACTAGTGTTTTAAGAAACAGATTAAAAAGAGAATCCTAATGTGATTTCTTTATAATGGGTGTGTTCCTTATCCAATCCTAGTGTCTAAACTCTTTTCTAAGGCTGGATTCCAAATAATACTGTTTTACGTTCTAAGTGGTATCTAGAGAGTGGGATAGGGTTTAATAAATACCCTAAACCTAACGCGTACCCTAACCCTAACACCTACACTAATCCTAATCCGTACTCTAAACCGAGCCCTAACCCTAAAACTAACCCTAATCTTAACACTAAAACAAAACCTAAGCCATACCCGAACCCGTACCCTAAGACGTACCCTAACCCTAACGCTAACCCTAAGCTACCCTTGACTGCTTCTACCTCCATTGGATTTCCTAAGCACTAGTGTTTTAAGGAACAGGTTAAAAAGAGAATCCTTATTTCACTTATTTATTATAAGTGTGTTCCTTATGTTATCCTAGTGTGTAAACTATTCTCCATGGCTGGATCCCAAATAATATTCCTTTACCTGCTAAGTGGTATCTAGAGATTGGGATAGGTTTAATAAATACCCTAACCCTAACGCGTACCCTAACCCTAACCCCTACCCTAACCCTAACACGTACACCTATCCTAACCCTTACCCTAAACCGATCCCTAACCCTAAACTAACCCTAACCCTAAACCTAACCCTTACCCTACGCCGTACCCGAACCCGAACCATAAGCAGTACCCTAACCCTAACTCTAACCCTAAGCTACCCTTGACTGCTTCTGCCTCCAATAGATTTCCTAAACACTAGTGTTTTAAGGAACAGATTAAAAAGAGAATCCCAATATGATTTCTTTATTATGGGTGTGTTCCTTATCTTATACTAGTGTCTAAACTCTTCTCCATTGCTGGACCCAAAATAATATTCCTTTATGTGCTAAGTGGTATCTAGAGATTGGGATATGTTTAATAACTAGCCTAACCTAAACGCATACCCTAACCCTATCCCCTACCCTAACCCTAACACGTAATCTAATCCTAACCTGTACCCTATACCGAGCCCTAACCCTAAAACTAACCCTCATCCTAAACCTAACACAAAACCTAAGCCATACCCGAACCCGTACCCTAGGCCGTACCTTAACCCTAACGGTAACCCTAACCCTAAACCTAACCCTTACCCTACGCCGTACCCGAACCCGTACCCGAACCCGTACCAGAAGCAGTACCCTAACCCTAACCCTAACCCTAACCCTAAGCTACCCTTGACTGCTTCGGCTTCCAATAGATTTTCTAAGTACAAGTGTTTTAAGGAACAGGTTAAAAAGATAATCCTAAGGTGATTTCTTTATAATGGGTGTGTTCCTGATATTATCCTAGTGCCAAAACTCTACTCCAAGGCTGGATTCCAAGTAATATTCTTTTACGTTCTAAGTGGTATCTAGAGAGTGGGATAGGTTTAATAAATACCGTAACCCTAACGCGTACGCTAACACTATCCCTTACCGTTACCCTAACACGTACCCTAATCCTAACCTGTACCCTAAACCGAGCCCTAACCCTAAAACTAACCCTAAACCTAACCCTAAACCATACCCTACGACGTACCCGAACCCGTAACCGAACCAGAACCATAAGCCGTACCCGAACCCTAACCCTATCCCTAAGGTACCCTTGACTGCTTCTGCCTCCAATAGATTTCCTAAGCACTAGTGTTTTAAGGAACAGGTTAAAAAGAGAATCCTAATGTGATTTCTTTATAATGGGTGTGTTCCTTATCTTATCCTAATGTTTAAACACAGCTACATGGCTGGATCCCAAATAATATTCTTTACATGCTAAGTGGTATCTAGAGAGTGGGATAGGTTTAATAAATACCCTAACCCTAACGCGTACCCTGACCCTATCCATTACCGTTACCCTAACAGGTACCCTAATAATAACCTGTACCCTAAACCGAGCCCTAACTGCAAAACTAAACCTAACCCTAAACCATACACTACGACGTACCCAAACCCATAACCGAACCCGAACCATAAGCCGTACCCTAACCCTAACCCTAACCCTAAGGTACCCTTGACTGCTTCTGCCTCCAATAGATTTCCTAAGCACTAGTGTTTTAAGGAACAGGTTAAAAATAGAATCCTAATGTGATTTCTTTATAATGGGTGTGTTCCTATCTTATCCTAGTGTCTAAACTCTTCTCCATGGCTGGACCCAAATAATATTCCTTTACATGCTAAGTGGTATCTAGAGAGTGGGATAGGTTTAATAAATACCCTAACTCTAACGCGTACCCTAACCTTAAAACGTAAACTAATCCTAACCTGTTCCGCAAACCGAGCCCTAACTCTAAAACTAACCCTAACCCTATCCCTAACCCATAGTCTACGCCGTAGCCGAACTCGTACCCTAAGCCGTACCCTAACCCTAACCCTAACCCTAACCTTAAACCTAAGCTACCCTTGACTGCTTCTGCCTCCAATAGATTTCCTAAACACTAGTGTTTTAAGGAACAGATTAAAAAGAGAATCCCAAAGTGATTTCTTTATTATGGGTGTGTTCCTTATCTTATCCTAGTGTCTAAACTCTTCTCCATGGCTGGACCCCAAATAATATTCCTTTAAGTGCTAAGTGGTATCTAGAGAGAGGGATAGGTTTAATAAATAACCTAACCCTAACGTGTACCATAATCCTATCCCCTACCCTAACCCTAACACGTACCCTAATCTTAACCCGTACCCTAAACCGAGCCCTAACCGCAAAACTAACCCTAACACTAAGCCTAAACCATACCCTATGCCGTACGCGAACCCGTACCCTAAGCCGTACCCTAACACTAATCCTAACCCTAATTCTAACCCTAAGCTATTCTTGACTGCTTCTGCCTCCAATAGATTTCCTAAACACTAGTGTTTTAAGGAACAGATTAAAAAGAGAATGCCAATGTGATTTCTTTATAATGGGTGTGTTCCTTATCTTATCCTAGTGACTAAACTAATCTCCATGGCCTGACCGGAAATAATATTCCTTTATGTGCTAAGTGGTATCTAGAGAGTTGGATAGGTTTAATAAATACCCTAACCCTAACGTGTACCCTAACCCTATCCCCTACCATTACCCTAGAACGTACCCTAATCCTAACTTTTACCCTAAACCGAGCCCTAAACCTAAAACTAACCCGAAAACTAAACCTAACCCATACTCGAACCCGTACCTGAATCTGTACCCTAAGCCGTACCCTAACACTAACCCTAACCCTAACACTAACCCGAAGCTACCCTTGACTGCTTATGCCTCACATAGATGTCCTAAGCCCTAGTGTTTTAAGGAACAGGTTAAAAAGAGAATCCTAATGTGATTTCTTTATAACGGGTGTGTTCCTTACATTATCCTAGTGTCTAAACTCTTCTCCATGGCTGGACCCCAAATAATATTCCTTTACGTGCTAAGTGGTATCTAGAGAGTGGGATAGGTTTAATAAATACCCTAACCCTAACGCGTACCCTAAACCTAACGCGTACCCTAACCCTAAAACGTAACCTAATCCTAACCTGTTCCGAAAACCGAGCCCTAACTCTAAAACCAACCCTAACCCTAACCCTAACCCATACTCTACGCCGTAGCCGAACTCGTACCCTAAGCCGTACCTAAACCCTAACCCTAACCCTAACCTTAAACCTAAGCTACCCTTGACTGCTTCTGCCTCCAATAGATTTCCTAAACACTAGTGTTTTAAGGAACAGATTAAAAAGAGAATCCCAAAGTGATTTCTTTATTATGGGTGTGTTCCTTATCTTATCCTAGTGTCTAAACTCTTCTCCAAGGCTGGACCCCAAATAATATTCCTTTAAGTGCTAAGTGGTATCTAGAGAGAGGGATAGGGTTAATAAATAACCTAGCCCTAACGTGTACCATAATCCTATGCCCTAACCTAACCCTAACACGTACCCTAAACTTAACCCCTACCCTAAACCGAGCCCTAACCGCAAAACTAACCCTAACACTAAGCCTAAACCATACCCTACGCCGTACGCGAACCCGTACCCTAAGCCGTACCCTAACACTAATCCTAACCCTAACTCTAACCCTAAGCTATCCTTGACTGCTTCTGCCTCCAATAGATTTCCTAAACACTAGTGTTTTAAGGAACAGATTAAAAAGAGAATCCCAATGTGATTTCTTTATAATGGGTGTGTTCCTTATCTTATCCTAGTGACTAAACTAATCTCCATGGCCTGACCGAAAATAATATCCCTTCATGTGCTAAGTGGTATCTAGAGAGTGGGATAGGTTTAATAAATAATCTAACCTTCACGCGTACCCTAACCCTATCCACTACCCTAAGCCTAACATGTACCCTAATCCTAACCCGTACCCTAAACTGAGCCCTAACCCTAAAACTAATCCTAACCCTAACCCTAAACCATACCCTATGCCGTACCCGTACCCGTACCAGAAACCTTACCATAAGCAGTACCCTAACACTAACCCTAAACCTAACCCTAAGCTACCCTTGACTGCTTCTGCATCCAATAGATCTCCTAAGCATTAGTGTTTTAAGGAACAGGTTAAAAAGAGAATCGTAATGTGATTTCTTTATAATGGGTGTGTTCCTTATCTTTTCCTACTGTCTAAACTCTTCTCCATGGCTAGAACACAAATAATATTCCTTTACGTCCTAAGTGTTATCTAGAGTGTGGGATACGTTTAATAAAAGACCTAAACATAGCGTACCCTAACCCTAACCCCCACCCTAACACTAACACGTACCCTAATTCTAATCCATAACCTAAACTAAGCCCTAACACTACAACTAACTCTAACCCTATCCCTAACACATGACCTATGCTGTACCCAAATCCGTACCCTAAGCCGTACTCTAACCCTAACCCTAACCCTAACACTAACCCTAAGCTAGCCTTGACTGCTTCTGCCTCCAATAGATTTCCTAAGCACTAGTGTTTTAAAGAACAGGTTAAAAAGAGAATCCTAATGTGCTTTTTTTATAATAGGTGTGTTCCGTATGTTATCCTAGTGTGTAAACTATTCTCCAAGGCTGGACCCCAAATAATATTCCTTTACGTGCTAAGTGGTATCTAGAGAGTGGGATAGGTTTAATAAATACCCTAAACCTAACGCGTACCCTAACCCTAACCCCTAACCTAAGCCTAACACGTACCCCAATACTAACCTGTACCCTAAACCGATCCCTAACCCTAAAACTAACCCTAACGCTTACCCTAACCCATACCCTACGCCGTATCCGAACCTGTACCCAAAACCTAACCATTAGCAGTACCCTAACCATAACCCTAACCATAACCCTAACCTACTCTTGACTGCTTCTGCATCCAATAGATTTCCTAAGCACTAGTGTTTTAAGGAACAGGTTAAAAAGAGAATTGTAATGTGATTTCTTTATAATGGGTGTGTTTCTTATCTTTTCCTACTGTCTAAACTCTTCTCCATTGCTAGAACACAAATAATATTCCTTTACGTCCTAAGTGTTATCTAGAGTGTGGGATAGGTTTAATAAAAACCCTAAACCTAATGCGTACCCTAACCCTAACCCCCACCCTAACCCTAACACGTACCCTAATCCTAATCCGTAACCTAAACTAAGCCCTAACCCTACAACTAATTCTAACCCTATCCCTAACACATGCCCTATGCTGTACCCAAATCCGTACCCTAAGCCGTACCCTAACCCTAACCCTAACCCTAACACTAACCCTAAGCTAGCCTTGACTGCTTCTGCCTCCAATAGATTTCCTAAGCACTAGTGTTTTAAAGAACAGGTTAAAAAGAGAATCCTAATGTGATTTCTTTATAATAGGTGTGTTCCGTATGTTATGCTAGTGTGTAAACTATTCTCCAAGGCTGGACCCCAAATAATATTCCTTTACGTGCTAAGTGGTATCTAGAGAGTGGGATAGGTTTAATAAATACCCTAAACCTAATGCGTACCCTAACCCTAACCCCTACCCTAACCCTAACCCGTACCCCAATACTAACCTGTACCCTAAACCGATCCCTAACCCTAAAACTAACCCTAACGCTTACGCTAACCCATACCCTACGCCGTATCCGAACCTGTACCCAAAACCTAACCATTAGCAGTACCCTAACCCTAACCCTAACCATAACCCTAACCTACACTTGACTGCTTCTGCATCCAATAGATTTCCTAAGCACTAGTGTTTTAAGGAACAGGTTAAAAAGAGAATCCTAATGTGATTTCTTTATAATGGGTGTGTTCCTTATCTTTTCCTACTGTCTAAACGCTTCTCCATGGCTGGACCCCAAATAATATTCCTTGATATGCAAGTGTTATCCAGAGTGTGGGATAGGTTTAATAAATACCCTTAACCTAATGCGTTCCCTAACCCTAACCCCTACCCTAACCCTAACACGTACCCTAATCCTAACCCATAACCTAACCTGAGCCCTAACCCTACAACTAACTCTAACCCTAACCCTAACCCATACCCTATGCCGTACCCGAATCCGTACCCTAAGCCATACCCTAACCCTAACACTAACCCTAACCCTAAGATAGCCTTGTCTGCTTCTGCCTCCAATAGATTTCCTAAGCACTAGTGTTTTAAGGAACAGGTCAAAAAGAGAATCCTAATGTGATTTTTTTATAATAGGTGTGCTCCTTATGTTATCCTAGTTTGTAAACAATTCTCCATGGCTGGACCCCAAATACTATTCCTTTACGTGCTAAGTGGTATCGAGAGAGTGGGATAGGTTTAATAAATAACCTAACCCTATCACGTACCCTAACGCTAACCCCTACCCTAACCCTAACACGTACCCCAATCCTAACCCGTACCCTAAACCGAGCCCTAACCCTAAAACTAACCCTAATCCTAACCCTTACCCTACGCCGTACCCGAACCTGTACCCGAACCCGTACCATAAGCAGTACCCTAACCCTAACCCTAACCCTAACCCTAAGCTACCCTTGACTGCTTCTGCTTCCAATACATTTCCTAAGCACTAGTGTTGTAAGGAACAGGTTAAAAAGACAATCCTAATGTGATTTCTTTATAATGGGTGTGTTCCTGATATTATCCTAGTGCCAAAACTCTACTCCAAGGCTGGATTCCAAATAATATTCCTTTACGTTCTAAGTGGTATCTAGAGAGTGGGATAGGTTGAATAAATAACGTAACCCTAACGCGTACGCTAACCCTATCCCTTACCGTTACCCTAACACGTACCCTAATCCTAACCTGTACCCTAAACCGAGCCCTAACCCTAAAACTAAACGTAACCCTAACACATACCCGAACCCGTACTAGAACCCGTACCCGAACCCGTACCCTAAGCCGTACCCTAACACTAACCCTAACCCTAACTGTAACCCGAAGCTACCCTTGACTGATTATGCCTCAAATAGATTTCCTAAGCACTAGTGTTTTAAGGAACAGGTTAAAAAGATAATCATAATGTGATTTCTTTTTAACGGGTGTGTTCCTTGTCTTATCCTAGTGTCTAAACTCTTCTCCATGGCTGGACCCCAAATAATATTCATTTACGTGCTAAGTGTTATCTAGAGTGTGCCATAGGTTTAATAAATACCCTAAACCTAAGGTGTACCCTAACCCTAACCTTACCATAACCCTAACACGTACCCTAATCCTAACCCATACCCAAAACCGAGCCCTAACCCTAAAACTAACACTAATCCTAAACCTAACACAAAACCTAACCCGTAGCCGAACCCGTACCCTAAGCCGTACCCTAACCCTAACGCCAACCCTAAGCTACCCTTGACTGCTTCTACCTCCATTAGATTTCCTAAGCACTAGTGTTTTAAGGAACAGAGTAAAAAGAGAATCCTAAAGTCATTTCTTTATAATAGGTGTGTTCCTTATGTTATCCTAGTCTGTAAACTATTCTCCATGGCTGGACCCAAATAATATTCCTTTACGTGCTAAGTGGTATCTAAAGTTTGGGATTGGTTTAATAAATACCCTAACCGTAATGCGTACCCTAACCCTAACCCCTACCCTAACCCTAACACGTACCCCAATCCTAACCCGTACACTAAACCGAGCCCTAACCCTAAAACTAACCCTAACCCTAACCCTTACCCTACGCCGTACCCGAACCCGTACCCGAACCCGTACCATAAGCAGTACCCTAACCCTAACCCTATCCCTAAGCTACCCTTGACTGCTTCTGCTTCAAATAGACTTCCTATGCAGTAGTGTTTTAAGGAACAGGTTAAAAAGAGCATCCTAAAGTGATTTCTTTACAATGGGTGTGTTCCTGATATTATCCTAGTGCCTAAACTCTTCTCCAAGGCTGGATTCCTAATAATATTCCTTTACGTTCTAAGTGGTATCTAGAGAGTGGGAGACGTTTAATAAATACCCTAATCCTACTGCGTACCCTAACCCTAAAACCTACCATAACTCTAACAAGTACACTAATCTTAACCCGTACCCTAAACCGAGCCCTAACCCTAAAACTAACCCTAACACTAACCCATACGCTACGCCGTACCCGAACCCGTACCCGAATCCGTAACCTAACACTAACCCTAACACTAACCCTAACCCGAAGCTACCCTTGACTCCTTCTGCCTCCAATAGATTTGCTAAGCACTAGTGTTTTAAGGAACAGATTAAAAAGAGAATTCCAATGTGATTTCTTTATAATGGGTGTGTTCCTTATCTTATCCTAGTGACTAAACTAATCTCCATGGCCTGACCGAAAATAATATCCCTTCTTGTGCTAAGTGGTATCTAGAGAGTGGGATAGGTTTAATAAATAATCTAACCTTCACGCGTACCCTAACCCTATCCACTACCCTAAGCCTAACATGTACCCTAATCCTAACCCGTACCCTAAACCGAGCCCTAACCCTAAAACTAATCCTAACCCTAACCCTAAACCATACCCTATGCCGTACCCGTACCCGTACCCGAAACCTTACCATAAGCAGTACCCTAACCCTAACCCTAAACCTAACCCTAAGCTACCCTTGACTGCTTCTGCATCCAATAGATTTCCTAAGCATTAGTGTTTTAAGGAACAGGTTAAAAAGAGAATCGTAATGTGATTTCTTTATAATGGGTGTGTTCCTTGTCTTTTCCTACTGTCTAAAATCTTCTCCATGGCTAGAACACAAATAATATTCCTTTACGTCCTACGTGTTATCTAGAGTGTGGGATAGGTTTAATAAAAACCCTAAACCTAATGCGTACCCTAACCCTAACCCCCACCCTAACCCTAACACGTACCCTAATCCTAATCCGTAACCTAAACTAAGCCCTAACCCTACAACTAACTCTAACCCTATCCCTAACACATGCCCTATGCTGTACCCAAATCCGTACCCTAAGCTGTACCCTAACCCTAACCCTAACCCTAACACTAACCCTAAGCTAGCCTTGACTGCTTCTGCCTCCAATAGATTTCCTAAGCACTAGTGTTTTAAAGAACAGGTTAAAAAGAGAATCCTAATGTGATTTCTTTATAATAGGTGTGTTCCGTATGTTATGCTAGTGTGTAAACTATTCTCCAAGGCTGGACCCCAAATAATATTCCTTTACGTGCTAAGTGGTATCTAGAGAGTGGGATAGGTTTAATAAATACCCTAAACCTAACGCGTACCCTAACCCTAACCCATACCCTAACCCTAACACGTACCCCAATACTAACCTGTACCCTAAACCGATCCCTAACCCTAAAACTAACCCTATCGCTTACGCTAACCCATACCCTACGCCGTATCTGAACCTGTACCCAAAACCTAACCATTACCAGTACCCTAACCCTAACCCTAACCATAACCCTAACCTACTCTTGACTGCTTCTGCATCCAGTAGATTTCCTAAGCACTAGTGTTTTAAGGAACAGGTTAAAAAGAGAATCCTAATGTGATTTCTTTATAATGGGTGTGTTCCTTATCTTTTCCTACTGTCTAAACGCTTCTCCATGGCTGGACCCCAAATAATATTCCTTTATATGCAAAGTGTTATCCAGAGTGTGGGATAGGTTTAATAAATACCCTTAACCTAATGCGTTCCCTAACCCTAACCCCTACCCTAACCCTAACACGTACCCTAATCCTAACCCATACCCTAACCTGAGCCCTAACCCTACAACTAACTCTAACCCTAACCTTAACGCATACCCTATGCCGTACCCGAATCCGTACCCTAAGCCGTACCCTAACCCTAACAATAACCCTAACCCTAAGCTAGCCTTGTCTGCTTCTGCCTCCAATAGATTTCCTAAGCACTAGTGTTTTAAGGAAAAGATTAAAAAGAGAATCCTAATGTGATTTCTTTATAATGGGTGTGTTCCTTATCCTACCCTAGTGTCTAAACTCTTTTGCAAGGCTGGATTCCAAATAATAATGTTGTACGTTCTAAGTGGTATCTAGACAGTGGGATAGGTTTAATAAATACCCTAAACCTAACGTGTACCCTAACCCTAACTCCTACACTAATCCTAATCCGTACCCTTAACCGAGCCCTAACCCTAAAACTAACCCTAACCCTAACCCATACACGAACCCGTACCCGAATCCGAACCCTAAGCCGTACCCTAACACTAACCCTAACCCTAACACTAACCCGAAGCTACCCTTCACTGCTTATGCCTCAAATAGATTTCCTAAGCACTAGTGTTTTAAGGAACAGGTTAAAAAGAATCCTAATGTGATTACTTTATAATGGGTGTGTTCCTTATCTTTTCCTACTGTCTAAACTCTTCTCCATGGCTGGTCCCCAAATAATATTCATTTACGTGCTAAGTGTTATCTAGAGTGTGGGATAGGTTTAATAAATACCCTAACCCTAAGGCGTACCCTAACCCTAACACATACCCTAACCCTAACACGTACCCTAATCCTAAACCGTACACTAAACCGAGATCTAACCCTAAAACTAAACCTAAAACTAACCCTACCCCATACCCTACGCCATATCTGAACCCGTACCCGAACCCGTACCATAAGCAGTACCCTAACCCTAACTCTAATCCTAAGCTACCCTTGACTGCTTCTGCTTCCAATAGATTTCCTAAGCACTAGTGTTTTATGGAACAGGTTAAAAAGATAATCGTAATGTGATTTCTTTATATCAGGTGTGTTCCTTATCTTATCCTAGTGTCTAAACTCTTCTCCATGCCTGGACACCAAATAATATTCCTTTACATGCTATGTGTTATCTAGAGTGTGGGATAGGTTTAATAAATACCCTAAACCTAAGGAGTACCCTAACACTAACCTCTACCCTAAACCTAACAAGTACCCTAATCCTAACCCATACCCTAAACTGAGCCCTAACCCTAAAACTAACTCTAACCCTAACCCTAACACACACCCTATGCCGTACCCGAATCCGTACCCTAAGCCATACCCTAACCCTAAACCTAAGCCTAACCCTAAGCTAGCTTTGACTTCTTCTGCCTCCAATAGATTTCCTAAGCATTAGGGTTTTAAGGAACAGATTAAAAAGAGAATCCCAAAGTGATTTCTTTAATATGGGTGTGTTCTTTATCTTATCATAGTGTCTAAAGTCTTCTCCATGGCTGGACCCCAAATAATATTCCTTTACGTGCTAAGTGGTATCTAGAGAGTGGGATAGGTTTAATAAATACCCTAACCCTAACGCGTACCTTAACCCTAACCCCTACCCTAATCCTAACACGTAACCTAATCCTAACCAGTACCCAAAACCGAGCCCTAACTGTAAAACTAACCCTAACCCTAACCCTAATCCATTCTCTGCACCATACCCGAAACCATACCCTAAGCCGTACACTATCCCTAACCCTAAACCTAAGCTACCCTTGATTGCTTCTGCCTCCAACAGATTTCCTAAGCACTAGTGTTTTAAGGAACAGGTTAAAAAGAGAATCCTAATGTGATTTCTTTGTAATGGGTGTGTTCCTTATCTTATCCTAATGTCTAAACCCTTCTACATGGCTAGACCCCAAATAATATTCTTTATGTGCTAAGTGGTATCTAGAGAGTGGGATAGGTTTAATAAATACCCTAACCCTAACGCGTACCCTAACCCTATCCCCTACCATTACCCTAACACGTACCCTAATCCTAACCTGTAACATAAAACGAGCCCTAACCCTAAAACTAACCCTAAAACTAACCCTAAACCATACCCTACGCCGTACCCGAACCCGTAACCGAACCCGTACCATAAGCCGTACACTAACCCTAACCCTAAGGTACCCTTGAATGCTTCTGCCTCCAATAGATTTCGTAAGCACTAGTGTTTTAAAGAACAGATTAAAAAGAGAATCCTAATGTGATTTCTTTATAATGGGTGTGTTCCTTATCCTATCCTAGTGTCTAAACTCTTTTCCATCCCTGGATTCCAAATAATACTCTTTTACGTTCTAAGTGGTATCTAGAGAGTGGGATAGGTTTAATAAATACCCTAAACCGAACGCGTACACTAACCCTAACCCCTACCGTAACCCTAACACCTACACTAATCCTAATTCGTACCCTAAACCGAGCCCTAACCCTAAAACTAACCCTAAACCTAACCCTAACCCATACTCGAACCCTTACCCGAATCCATACCCTAAGCCGTACCCAAACACTAACCCTAACCCTAACACTAACCCGAAGCTACCCTTGACTGCTCATGCCTCAAAGAGATTTCCTAAGCCCTAGTATTTTAAGGAACAGGTAAAAAAGAGAATCCTAATGTGATTTCTTTTTAATGGGTTTGTTCCTTATATTTTGCTACTGTCTAAAAACTTTTCCATGGCTGGAACCCAAATAATATTCCTTTACGTGCTAAGTGTTACCTAGAGTGTGGGATAGGTTTAATAAATACACTAAACCTAATGCGTACCCTAACCCTAACCCCTACCCTAACCCTAACACGCAACCTAATCCTAACCTGTACCAAAAAACAGAGCCCTAACTCTAAAACTAACCCTAAACCTAACCGTAACCCATACTCCACGACGTAACCGAACCCGTACCCTAAATCGTACCCTAACCCTAAGCCTAACCCTAAGCTACCCTTGACTGCTTCTGCCTCCAATAGATTTCCTAAGCACTAGTGTTTTAAGGAACAGGTTAAAAAGAGAATCCTAATGTGATTTCTTTATAATGGGTGTGTTCCTTATCTTATCCTAGTGTCTAAACTCTTCTCCATGGCTGGACCCAAATAATATTCCTTTACATGCTAAGTGGTATCTAGAGAGTGGGATAGGTTTAATAAATACACTAACCCTAACTCGTACCCTTACCCTATCCCCACCGTTACACTAACACGTACCCCAATCCTAACCCGTACCCTAAACCGAGCCTTAACCCTAAAACTAAACTTAATCCTAACTGTAACCCATACACTATGCCGTACCTGAACCCGTACCCGAACCCGTACCATAAGCAGTACCCTAACCCTAACCCTAACCCTAAGCTACCCTTGACTGCTTCTGCTTCCAATAGATTTCCTAAGCACTAGTGTTTTAAGGAACAGGTTAAAAAGAGAATCCTAATGTGTTTTCTTTATAATGAGTGTGTTCCGTATCTTATCCTAGTGTCTAAACTCTTTTCCATGGCTGGATTCTAAATAATATTCTTTTACGTTCTAAGTGGTATCTAGAGAGTGGGATAGGTTTAATAAATACCCTAACCCTAACGCATACCCAAATCCTGACCCCTACCCTAACCCTAACACCTACACTAATCCTAACCTGTACCCTAAACCGAGCCCTAACCATAAAACTAAACGTAACCCTAACACATACCCGAACCCGTACTAGAACCCGTACCCGAACCCGTACCCTAAGCCGTACCCTAACACTAACCCTAACCCTAATTGTAACCCGAAGCTACCCTTGACTGATTATGCCTCAAATAGATTTCCTAAGCACTAGTGTTTTAAGGAACAGGTTAAAAAGATAATCATAATGTGATTTCTTTTTAACAGGTGTGTTCCTTGTCTTATCCTAGTGTCTAAACTCTTCTCCATGGCTGGACCCCAAATAATATTCATTTACGTGCTAAGTGTTATCTAGAGTGTGCCATAGGTTTAATAAATACCCTAAACCTAAGGTGTACCCTAACCCTAACCTTACCATAACCCTAACACGTACCCTAATCCTAACCCATACCCAAAACCGAGCCCTAACCCTAAAACTAACCCTAATCCTAAACCTAACACAAAACCTAACCCGTAGCCGAACCCGTACCCTAAGCCGTACCCTAACCCTAACGCCAACCCTAAGCTACCCTTGACTGCTTCTACCTCCATTAGATTTCCTAAGCACTAGTGTTTTAAGGAACAGAGTAAAAAGAGAATCCTAATGTCATTTCTTTATAATAGGTGTGTTCCTTATGTTATCCTAGTCTGTAAACTATTCTCCATGGCTGGACCCAAATAATATTCCTTTACGTGCTAAGTGGTATCTAAAGTTTGGGATTGGTTTAATAAATACCCTAACCGTAATGCGTACCCTAACCCTAACCCCTACCCTAACCCTAACACGTACCCCAATCCTAACCCGTACACTAAACCGAGCCCTAACCCTAAAACTAACCCTAACCCTAACCCTTACCCTACGCCGTACCCGAACCCGTACCCGAACCAGTACCATAAGCAGTACCCTAACCCTAACCCTATCCCTAAGCTACCCTTGACTGCTTCTGCTTCAAATAGACTTCCTATGCAGTAGTGTTTTAAGGAACAGGTTAAAAAGAGCATCCTAATGTGATTTCTTTACAATGGGTGTGTTCCTGATATTATCCTAGTGCCTAAACTCTTCTCCAAGGCTGGATTCCTAATAATATTCCTTTACGTTCTAAGTGGTATCTAGAGAGTGGGAGACGTTTAATAAATACCCTAATCCTACTGCGTACCCTAACCCTAAAACCTACCATAACTCTAACAAGGACACTAATCTTAACCCGTACCCTAAACCGAGCCCTAACCCTAAAACTAACCCTAACACTAACCCATACGCTACGCCGTACCCGAACCCGTACCCGAATCCGTAACCTAACACTAACCCTAACACTAACCCTAACCCGAAGCTACCCTTGACTCCTTCTGCCTCCAATAGATTTGCTAAGCACTAGTGTTTTAAGGAACAGATTAAAAAGAGAATTCCAATGTGATTTCTTTATAATGGGTGTGTTCCTTATCTTATCCTAGTGACTAAACTAATCTCCATGGCCTGACCGAAAATAATATCCCTTCTTGTGCTAAGTGGTATCTAGAGAGTGGGATAGGTTTAATAAATAATCTAACCTTCACGCGTACCCTAACCCTATCCACTACCCTAAGCCTAACATGTACCCTAATCCTAACCCGTACCCTAAACCGAGCCCTACCCCTAAAACTAATCCTAACCCTAACCCTAAACCATACCCTATGCCGTACCCGTACCCGTTCCCGAAACCTTACCATAAGCAGTACCCTAACCCTAACCCTAACCCTAACCCTAAGCTACCCTTGACTGCTTCTGCATCCAATAGATTTCCTAAGCATTAGTGTTTTAAGGAAGAGGTTTAAAAGAGAATCCTAATGTGATTTCTTTATAATGGGTGTGTTCCTTGTCTTTTCCTACTGTCTAAAATCTTCTCCATGGCTAGAACACAAATAATATTCCTTTACGTCCTACGTGTTATCTAGAGTGTGGGATAGGTTTAATAAAAACCCTAAACCTAATGCGTACCCTAACCCTAACCCCCATCCTAACCCTAACACGTACCCTAATCCTAATCCGTAACCTAAACTAAGCCCTAACCCTACAACTAACTCTAACCCTATCCCTAACACATGCCCTATGCTGTACCCAAATCCGTACCCTAAGCTGTACCCTAACCCTAACCCTAACCCTAACACTAACCCTAAGCTAGCCTTGACTGCTTCTGCCTCCAATAGATTTCCTAAGCACTAGTGTTTTAAAGAACAGGTTAAAAAGAGAATCCTAATGTGATTTCTTTATAATAGGTGTGTTCCGTATGTTATGCTAGTGTGTAAACTATTCTCCAAGGCTGGACCCCAAATAATATTCCTTTACGTGCTAAGTGGTATCTAGAGAGTGGGATAGGTTTAATAAATACCCTAAACCTAACGCGTACCCTAACCCTAACCCCTACCCTAACCCTAACACGTACCCCAATACTAACCTGTACCCTAAACCGATCCCTAACCCTAAAACTAACCCTATCGCTTACGCTA
Organism: Eschrichtius robustus; assembly: GCF_028021215.1. NCBI lineage: Eukaryota > Metazoa > Chordata > Mammalia > Artiodactyla > Eschrichtiidae > Eschrichtius > Eschrichtius robustus. The sequence continues at coordinate 106,279,973 of NC_090828.1, forward strand.
ACCCATACCCTACGCCGTATCCGAACCTGTACCCAAAACCTAACCATTAGCAGTACCCAAACCCTAACCCTAACCATAACCCTAACCTACTCTTGACTGCTTCTGCATCCAGTAGATTTCCTAAGCACTAGTGTTTTAAGGAACAGGTTAAAAAGAGAATCCTAATGTGATTTCTTTATAATGGGTGTGTTCCTTATCTTTTCCTACTGTCTAAACGCTTCTCCATGGCTGGACCCCAAATAATACTCCTTTATATGCAAAGTGTTATCCAGAGTGTGGGATAGGTTTAATAAATACCCTTAACCTAATGCGTTCCCTAACCCTAACCCCTACCCTAACCCTAACACGTACCCTAATCCTAACCCATACCCTAACCTGAGCCCTAACCCTACACCTAACTCTAACCCTAACCCTAACGCATACCCTATGCCGTACCCGAATCCGTACCCTAAGCCGTACCCTAACCCTAACACTAACCCTAACCCTAAGCTAGCCTTGTCTGCTTCTGCCTCCAATAGATTTCCTAAGCACTAGTGTTTTAAGGAACAGGTCAAAAAGAGAATCCTAATGTGATTTTTTTATAATAGGTGTGCTCCTTATGTTATCCTAGTTTGTAAACAATTCTCCATGGCTGGACCCCAAATACTATTCCTTTACGTGCTAAGTGGTATCGAGAGAGTGGGATAGGTTTAATAAATAACCTACCCCTATCACGTACCCTAACGCTAACCCCTACCCTAACCCTAACACGTACCCCAATCCTAACCCGTACCCTAAACCGAGCCCTAACCCTAAAACTAACCCTAATCCTAACCCTTACCCTACGCCGTACCCGAACCCGTACCATAAGCAGTACCCTAACCCTAACCCTAACCCTAACCCTAAGGTACCCTTGACTGCTTCTGCTTCCAATACATTTCCTAAGCACTAGTGTTGTAAGGAACAGGTTAAAAAGACAATCCTAATGTGATTTCTTTATAATGGGTGTGTTCCTGATATTATCCTAGTGCCAAAACTACTCCAAGGCTGGATTCCAAATAATATTCCTTTACGTTCTAAGTGGTATCTAGAGAGTGGGATAGGTTGAATAAATAACGTAACCCTAACGCGTACGCTAACCCTATCCCTTACCGTTACCCTAACACGTACCCTAATCCTAACCTGTACCTAAACCGAGCCCTAACCATAAAACTAACCCTAAACCTAACCCTAAACCATACCCTACGACGTACCCGAACCCGTAACCGAACCCGAACCATAAGCTGTACCCTAACCCTAAGGTACCCTTGACTGCTTCTGCCTCCAATAGATTTCCTAAGCACTAGTGTTTTAAGGAACAGGTTAAAAAGAGAATCCTAATGTGATTTCTTTATAATGGGTGTGTTCCTTATCTTATCCTAATGTCTAAACTGTTCTCCATGGATGGACCCCAAATAATACTCCTTTACATGCTAAGTGGTATCTAGAGAGTGGGATAGGTTTAATAAATACCCTAACCCTAAAGTGTACCCTAATCCTATCCCCTACCCTAACCCTAACACATATCCTAATCTTAACCCGTACCCTAAACCGAGCCCTAACCCTAAAACTAACCCTAAACGTAACCCTAAACCATAACCTATGCCGTACCCGAACCCGTACCCTAAGCCGTACCCTAACACTAACCCTAATTCTAACCCTAACCCTAAGCTACCCTTGACTGCTTCTGCCTCCAATAGATTTTCTAAACACTAGTGTTTTAAGGAACAGATTAAAAAGAGAATCCCAAAGTGATTTCTTTATTATGGGTGTGTTCCTTATCTTATACTAGTGTCTAAACTCTTCTCCATTGCTGGACCCAAAATAATATTCCTTTATGTGCTAAGTGGTATCTAGAGATTGGGATACGTTTAATAACTAACCTAACCTAAATGCATACCCTAACCCTATCCCCTACCCTAACCCTAACACGTAACCTAATCCTAACCTGTACCCTAAACCGAGCCATAACCCTAAAACTGACCCTAATCCTAACCCTAACACAAAACCTAAGCCATACCCGAACCCGTACCCTAAGCCGTACCCTAACCCTAACAATAACCCTAATCTACCCTTGACTGCTTCTACCTCCATTAGATTTCATAAGCACTAGTGTTTTAAGGAACAGGTTAAAAAGAGAATCCTAATGTCATTTCTTTATAATAGGTGTGTTCCTTATGTTATCCTAGTCTGTAAACTATTCTCCATGGCTGGACCACAAATAATATTCCTTTACCTCCTAAGTGGTATATAGAGATTGGGATAGGTTTAATAAATACTCTAACCCTAATGCATACCCTAACCCTAACCGCTACCGTAATCCTAACACGTACCCCAGTACTAACCCGTACCCTAAATCGATCCCTAACCCTAAAACTAACCATAACACTAACCCATACCCTACGCCGTACCCGAACCCGTACCCGAAACTTTACCATAAGCAGTACCCTAACCCTGTCACTTACCCTAAGGTACCCTTGACTGCTTCTGCCTCCAATAGATTTCCTAAGCACTAGTGTTTTAAGGAACAGATTAAAAAGAGAATCCTAATGTGATTTCTTTGTAATGGGTGTGTTCCTTATCTTATCCTAATGTCTAAACTCTTCTACATGGCTAGACCCCAAATAATATTCTTTATGTGCTAAGTGGTATCTAGAGAGTGGGATAGGTTTAATAAATACCCTAACCCTAACGCGTACCCTAACCCTATCCCCTACCATTACCCTAACACGTACCCTAATCCTAACCTGTACCCTAAAACGAGCGCTAACCCTAAAACTAACCATAAAACTAACCCTAAACCATACCTTACGCCGTACCCGAACCCGTACCATAAGCCGTACACTAACCCTAACCCTAAGGTACCCTTGAATGCTTCTGCCTCCAATAGATTTCGTAAGCACTAGTGTTTTAAAGAACAGATTAAAAAGAGAATCCTAATGTGATTTCTTTATAATGGGTGTGTTCCTTATCCTATCCTAGTGTCTAAACTCTTTTCCATCCCTGGATTCCAAATAATACTCTTTTACGTTCTAAGTGGTATCTAGAGAGTGGGATAGGTTTAATAAATACCCTAAACCGAACGCGTACACTAACCCTAACCCCTACCGTAACCCTAACACCTACACTAATCCTAATTCGTACCCTAAACCGAGCCCTAACCCTAAAACTAACCCTAAACCTAACCCTAACCCATACTCGAACCCTTACCCGAATCCATACCCTAAGCCGTACCCTAACACTAACCCTAACCCTAACACTAACCCGAAGCTACCCTTGACTGCTCATGCCTCAAATAGATTTCCTAAGCCCTAGTGTTTTAAGGAACAGGTAAAAAAGAGAATCCTAATGTGATTTCTTTTTAATGGGTTTGTTCCTTATATTTTGCTACTGTCTAAACACTTTTCCATGGCTGGAAGCCAAATAATATTCCTTTACGTGCTAAGTGTTACTTAGAGTGTGGGATAGGTTTGATAAATACACTAAACCTAATGCGTACCCTAACCCTAACCCCTACCCTAACCCTAACACGCAACCTAATCCTAACCTGTACCAAAAAACAGAGCCCTAACTCTAAAACTAACCCTAAACCTAACCGTAACCCATACTCCACGACGTAACCGAACCCGTACCCTAAATCGTACCCTAACCCTAAGCCTAACCCTAAGCTACCCTTGACTGCTTCTGCCTCCAATAGATTTCCTAAGCACTAGTGTTTTAAGGAACAGGTTAAAAAGAGAATCCTAATGTGATTTCTTTATAATGGGTGTGTTCCTTATCTTATCCTAGTGTCTAAACTCTTCTCCATGGCTGGACCCAAATAATATTCCTTTACATGCTAAGTGGTATCTAGAGAGTGGGATAGGTTTAATAAATACCCTAACCCTAACTCGTACCCTTACCCTATCCCCACCGTTACACTAACACGTACCCTAATCCTAACCCGTACCCTAAACCGAGCCCTAACCCTAAAACTAAACTTAATCCTAACTGTAACCCATACACTATGCCGTACCTGAACCCGTACCCGAATCCGTACCATAAGCAGTACCCTAACCCTAACCCTAACCCTAAGCTACCCTTGACTGCTTCTGCTTCCAATAGATTTCCTAAGCACTAGTGTTTTAAGGAACAGGTTAAAAAGAGAATCCTAATGCGTTTTCTTTATAATGAGTGTGTTCCGTATCTTATCCTAGTGTCTAAACTCTTTTCCATGGCTGGATTCCAAATAATATTCTTTGACGTTCTAAGTGGTATCTAGAGAGTGGGATAGGTTTAATAAATACCCTAACCCTAACGCATACCCAAATCCTGACCCCTACCCTAACCCTAACACCTACACTAATCCTAACCTGTACCCTAAACCGAGCCCTAACCCTAAAACTAAACGTAACCCTAACACATACCCGAACCCGTACTAGAACCCGTACCCGAACCCGTACCCTAAGCCGTACCCTAACACTAACCCTAACCCTAACTGTAACCCGAAGCTACCCTTGACTGATTATGCCTCAAATAGATTTCCTAAGCACTAGTGTTTTAAGGAACAGGTTAAAAAGATAATCATAATGTGATTTCTTTTTAACGGGTGTGTTCCCTATCTTATCCTAGTGTCTAAACTCTTCTCCATGGCTGGACCCCAAATAATATTCATTTACGTGCTAAGTGTTATCTAGAGTGTGCCATAGGTTTAATAAATACCCTAAACCTAAGGTGTACCCTAACCCTAACCCTACCATAACCCTAACACGTACCCTAATCCTAACCCATACCCAAAACCGAGCCCTAACCCTAAAACTAACACTAATCCTAAACCTAACACAAAACCTAACCCGTAGCCGAACCCGTACCCTAAGCCGTACCCTAACCCTAACGCCAACCCTAAGCTACCCTTGACTGCTTCTACCTCCATTAGATTTCCTAAGCACTAGTGTTTTAAGGAACAGAGTAAAAAGAGAATCCTAATGTCATTTCTTTATAATAGGTGTGTTCCTTATGTTATCCTAGTCTGTAAACTATTCTCCATGGCTGGACCCAAATAATATTCCTTTACGTGCTAAGTGGTATCTAAAGTTTGGGATAGGTTTAATAAATACCCTAACCGTAACGCGTACCCTAACCCTAACGCGTACCCTAACCCTAACACGTACCCCAATCCTAACCCGTACACTAAACCGAGCCCTAACCCTAAAACTAACCCTAACCCTAACCCTTACCCTACGCCGTACCCGAACCCGTAACCGAACCCGTACCATAAGCCGTACACTAACCCTAACCCTAAGGTACCCTTGAATGCTTCTGCCTCCAATAGATTTCGTAAGCACTAGTGTTTTAAAGAACAGATTAAAAAGAGAATCCTAATGTGATTTCTTTATAATGGGTGTGTTCCTTATCCTATCCTAGTGTCTAAACTCTTTTCCATCCCTGGATTCCAAATAATACTCTTTTACGTTCTAAGTGGTATCTAGAGAGTGGGATAGGTTTAATAAATACCCTAAACCGAACGCGTACACTAACCCTAACCCCTACCGTAACCCTAACACCTACACTAATCCTAATTCGTACCCTAAACCGAGCCCTAACCCTAAAACTAACCCTAAACCTAACCCTAACCCATACTCGAACCCTTACCCGAATCCATACCCTAAGCCGTACCCTAACACTAACCCTAACCCTAACACTAACCCGAAGCTACCCTTGACTGCTCATGCCTCAAATAGATTTCCTAAGCCCTAGTGTTTTAAGGAACAGGTAAAAAAGAGAATCCTAATGTGATTTCTTTTTAATGGGTTTGTTCCTTATATTTTGCTACTGTCTAAACACTTTTCCATGGCTGGAAGCCAAATAATATTCCTTTACGTGCTAAGTGTTACTTAGAGTGTGGGATAGGTTTGATAAATACACTAAACCTAATGCGTACCCTAACCCTAACCCCTACCCTAACCCTAACACACAACCTAATCCTAACCTGTACCAAAAAACAGAGCCCTAACTCTAAAACTAACCCTAAACCTAACCGTAACTCATACTCCACGACGTAACCGAACCCGTACCCTAAATCGTACCCTAACCCTAAGCCTAACCCTAAGCTACCCTTGACTGCTTCTGCCTCCAATAGATTTCCTAAGCACTAGTGTTTTAAGGAACAGGTTAAAAAGAGAATCCTAATGTGATTTCTTTATAATGGGTGTGTTCCTTATCTTATCCTAGTGTCTAAACTCTTCTCCATGGCTGGACCCAAATAATATTCCTTTACATGCTAAGTGGTATCTAGAGAGTGGGATAGGTTTAATAAATACCCTAACCCTAACTCGTACCCTTACCCTATCCCCACCGTTACACTAACACGTACCCAATCCTAACCCGTACCCTAAACCGAGCCCTAACCCTAAAACTAAACTTAATCCTAACTGTAACCCATACACTATGCCGTACCTGAACCCGTACCCGAATCCGTACCATAAGCAGTACCCTAACCCTAACCCTAACCCTAAGCTACCCTTGACTGCTTCTGCTTCCAATAGATTTCCTAAGCACTAGTGTTTTAAGGAACAGGTTAAAAAGAGAATCCTAATGCGTTTTCTTTATAATGAGTGTGTTCCGTATCTTATCCTAGTGTCTAAACTCTTTTCCATGGCTGGATTCCAAATAATATTCTTTGACGTTCTAAGTGGTATCTAGAGAGTGGGATAGGTTTAATAAATACCCTAACCCTAACGCATACCCAAATCCTGACCCCTACCCTAACCCTAACACCTACACTAATCCTAACCTGTACCCTAAACCGAGCCCTAACCCTAAAACTAAACGTAACCCTAACACATACCCGAACCCGTACTAGAACCCGTACCCGAACCCGTACCCTAAGCCGTACCCTAACACTAACCCTAACCCTAACTGTAACCCGAAGCTACCCTTGACTGATTATGCCTCAAATAGATTTCCTAAGCACTAGTGTTTTAAGGAACAGGTTAAAAAGATAATCATAATGTGATTTCTTTTTAACGGGTGTGTTCCCTATCTTATCCTAGTGTCTAAACTCTTCTCCATGGCTGGACCCCAAATAATATTCATTTACGTGCTAAGTGTTATCTAGAGTGTGCCATAGGTTTAATAAATACCCTAAACCTAAGGTGTACCCTAACCCTAACCCTACCATAACCCTAACACGTACCCTAATCCTAACCCATACCCAAAACCGAGCCCTAACCCTAAAACTAACACTAATCCTAAACCTAACACAAAACCTAACCCGTAGCCGAACCCGTACCCTAAGCCGTACCCTAACCCTAACGCCAACCCTAAGCTACCCTTGACTGCTTCTACCTCCATTAGATTTCCTAAGCACTAGTGTTTTAAGGAACAGAGTAAAAAGAGAATCCTAATGTCATTTCTTTATAATAGGTGTGTTCCTTATGTTATCCTAGTCTGTAAACTATTCTCCATGGCTGGACCCAAATAATATTCCTTTACGTGCTAAGTGGTATCTAAAGTTTGGGATAGGTTTAATAAATACCCTAACCGTAACGCGTACCCTAACCCTAACCCCTACCCTAACCCTAACACGTACCCCAATCCTAACCCGTACACTAAACCGAGCCCTAACCCTAAAACTAACGCTAACCCTAACCCTTACCCTACGCCGTACCCGAACCCATACCCGAACCCGTACCATAAGCAGTACCCTAACCCTAAACCTATCCCTAAGCTACCCTTGACTGCTTCTGCTTCAAATAGACTTCCTAAGCACTAGTGTTTTAAGGAACAGGTTAAAAAGAGCATCCTAATGTGATTTCTTTACAATGGGTGTGTTCCTGATATTATCCTAGTGCCTAAACTCTTCTCCAAGGCTGGATTCCAAATAATACTCTTTTACGTTCTAAGTGGTATCTAGAGAGTGGGATACGTTTAATAAATACCCTAATCCTACTGCGTACCCTAACCCTAAAACCTACCATAACTCTAACAAGTACACTAATCTTAACCCGTACCCTAAACCGAGCCCTAACCCTAAAACTAACCCTAACACTAACCCATACGCTACGCCGTACCCGAACCCGTACCCGAATCCGTACCCTAAGCTGTAACCTAACACTAACCCTAACACTAACCCTAACCCGAAGCTACCCTTGACTCCTTCTGCCTCCAATAGATTTGCTAAGCACTAGTGTTTTAAGGAACAGATTAAAAAGAGAATCCCAATGTGATTTCTTTATAATGGGTGTGTTCCTTATCTTATCCTAGTGACTAAAGTAATCTCCATGGCCTGACCGAAAATAATATCCCTTCATGTGCTAAGTGGTATCTAGAGAGTGGGATAGGTTTAATAAATAATCTAACCTTCACGCGTACCCTAACCCTATCCACTACCCTAAGCCTAACATGTACCCTAATCCTAACCCGTACCCTAAACTGAGCCCTAACCCTAAAACTAATCCTAACCCTAACCCTAAACCATACCCTATGCCATACCCGTACCCATACCCGAAACCTTACCATAAGCAGTACCCTAACCCTAACCCTAACCCTAATCCTAAGCTACCCTTGACTGCTTCTGCATCCAATAGATTTCCTAAGCATTAGTGTTTTAAGGAACAGGTTAAAAAGAGAATCGTAATGTGATTTCTTTATAATGGGTGTGTTCCTTATCTTTTCCTACTGTCTAAACTCTTCTCCATGGCTAGAACACAAATAATATTCCTTTACGTCCTAAGTGTTATCTAGAGTGTGGTATAGGTTTAATAAAAACCCTAAACCTAAGGCGTACCCTAACCCTAACCCCCACCCTAACCCTAACACGTACCCTAATCCTAATCCGTAACCTAAACTAAGCCCTAACCCTACAACTAACTCTAACCCTATCCCTAACACATGCCCTATGCTGTACCCAAATCCGTACCCTAAGCCGTACCCTAACCCTAAACCTAACCCTAACACTAACCCTAAGCTAGCCTTGACTGCTTCTGCCTCCAATAGATTTCCTAAGCACTAGTGTTTTAAAGAACAGGTTAAAAAGAGAATCCTAATGTGATTTTTTTACAATAGGTGTGTTCCGTATGTTATGCTAGTGTGTAAACTATTCTCCAAGGCTGGACCCCAAATAATATTCCTTTACGTGCTAAGTGGTATCTAGAGAGTGGGATAGGTTTAATAAATACCCTAAACCTAACGCTTACAGTAACCCTAACCCCTACCCTAACCCTAACACGTACCCCAATACTAACCTGTACCCTAAACCGATCCCTAACCCTAAAACTAACCCTATCGCTTACGCTAACCCATACCCTACGCCGTATCCGAACCTGTACCCAAAACCTAACCATTAGCAGTACCCTAACCCTAACCCTAACCATAACCCTAACCTACTCTTGACTGCTTCTGCATCCAATAGATTTCCTAAGCACTAGTGTTTTAAGGAACAGGTTAAAAAGACAATCCTAATGTGATTTCTTTATAATGGGTGTGTTCCTTATCTTTTCCTACTGTCTAAACGCTTCTCCATGGCTGGACCCCAAAAAATATTCCTTTATATGCAAAGTGTTATCCACAGTGTGTTATAGGTTTAATAAATACCCTTAACCTAATGCGTTCCGTAACCCTAACCCCTACCCTAACCCTAACACGTACCCTAATCCTAACCCATACCCTAACCTGAGCCCTAACCCTACAACTAACTCTAACCCTAACCCTAACGCATACCCTATGCCGTACCCGAATCCGTACCCTAAGCCGTACCCTAACCCTAACACTAACCCTAACCCTAAGCTAGCCTTGTCTGCTTCTGCCTCCAATAGATTTCCTAAGCACTAGTGTTTTAAGGAACAGGTCAAAAAGAGAATCCTAATGTGATTTTTTTATAATAGGTGTGCTCCTTATGTTATCCTAGTTTGTAAACAATTCTCCATGGCTGGACCCCAAATACTATTCCTTTACGTGCTAAGTGGTATCGAGAGAGTGGGATAGGTTTAATAAATAACCTAACCCTATCACGTACCCTAACGCTAACCCCTACCCTAACCCTAACACGTACCCCAATCCTAACCCGTACCCTAAACCGAGCCCTAACCCTAAAACTAACCCTAATCCTAACCCTTACCCTACGCCGTACCCGAACCCGTACCCGAACCCGTACCATAAGCAGTACCCTAACCCTAACCCTAACCCTAACCCTAAGCTACCCTTGACTGCTTCTGCTTCCAATACATTTCCTAAGCACTAGTGTTGTAAGGAACAGGTTAAAAAGACAATCCTAATGTGATTTCTTTATAATGGGTGTGTTCCTGATATTATCCTAGTGCCAAAACTCTACTCCAAGGCTGGATTCCAAATAATATTCCTTTACGTTTTAAGTGGTATCTAGAGAGTGGGATAGGTTGAATAAATAACGTAACCCTAACGCGTACGCTAACCCTATCCCTTACCGTTACCCTAACACGTACCCTAATCCTAACCTGTACCTAAACCGAGCCCTAACCATAAAACTAACCCTAAACCTAACCCTAAACCATACCCTACGACGTACCCGAACCCGTAACCGAACCCAAACCATAAGCTGTACCATAACCCTAACCCTATCCCTAAGGTACCCTTGACTGCTTCTCCCTCCAATAGATTTCCTAAGCACTAGTGTTTTAAGGAACAGGTTAAAAAGAGAATCCTAATGTGATTTCTTTATAATGGGTGTGTTCCTTATCTTATCCTAGTGTCTAAACTGTTCTCCATGGCTGGACCCCAAATAATATTCCTTTACATGCTAAGTGGTATCTAGAGAGTGGGATAGGTTTAATAAATACCCTAACCCTAACGTGTACCCTAATCCTATCCCCTACCCTAACCCTAACACATATCCTAATCTTAACCCGTACCCTAAACCGAGCCCTAACCCTAAAACTAACCCTAAACGTAACCCTAAACCATAACCTATGCCGTACCCGAACCCGTACCCTAAGCCGTACCCTAAAACTAACCCTAACTCTAACCCTAAACCTAAGCTACCCTTGACTGCTTCTGCCTCCAATAGATTTTCTAAACACTAGTGTTTTAAGGAACAGATTAAAAAGAGAATCCCAAAGTGATTTCTTTATTATGGGTGTGTTCCTTATCTTATACTAGTGTCTAAACTCTTCTCCATGGCTGGACCCAAAATAATATTCCTTTATGTGCTAAGTGATACCTAGAGATTGGGATACGTTTAATAACTAACCTAACCTAAATGCATACCCTAACCCTATCCCCTACCCTAACCCTAACACGTAACCTAATCCTAACCTGTACCCTAAACCGAGCCATAACCCTAAAACTGACCCTAATCCTAACCCTAACACAAAACCTAAGCCATACCCGAACCCGTACGCTAAGCCGTACCCTAACCCTAAAAATAACCCTAATCTACCCTTGACTGCTTCTACCTCCATTAGATTTCATAAGCACTAGTGTTTTAAGGAACAGGTTAAAAAGAGAATCCTAATGTCATTTCTTTATAATAGGTGTGTTCCTTATGTTATCCTAGTCTGTAAACTATTCTCCATGGCTGGACCACAAATAATATTCCTTTACCTGCTAAGTGGTATATAGAGATTGGGATAGGTTTAATAAATACTCTAACCCTAATGCATACCCTAACCCTAACCCCTACCGTAACCCTAACACGTACCCCAGTACTAACCCGTACCCTAAATCGATCCCTAACCCTAAAACTAACCCTAACACTAACCCATACCCTACGCCGTACCCGAACCCGTACCCGAAATTTTACCATAAGCAGTACCCTAACCCAATCCCTTACACTAAGGTACCCTTACTGCTTCTGCCTCCAATAGATTTCCTAAGCACTAGTGTTTTAAGGAACAGATTAAAAAGAGAATCCTAATGTGATTTCTTTATAATGGGTGTGTTCCTTATCTTATCCTAGTGTCTAAACTCTTCTCCATGGCTGGACCCAAATAATATTCCTTTACGTGCTAAGTGGTATATAGAGATTTGGATAGGTTTAATAAATACTCTAACCCTAATGCATACCCTAACCCTAACCCTTACCGTAACCCTAACACGTACCCCAGTACTAACCCGTACCCTAAATCGATCCCTAACCCTAAAACTAACCCTAACACTAACCCATACCCTACGCCGTACCCGAACCCGTACCCGAAACTTTACCATAAGCAGTACCCTAACCCTATCCCTTACCCTAAGGTACCCTTGACTGCTTCTGCCTCCAATAGATTTCCTAAGCACTAGTGTTTTAAGGAAAAGATTAAAAAGAGAATCCTAATGTGATTTCTTTATAATGGGTGTGTTCCTTATCCTACCCTAGTGTCTAAACCCTTTTCCAAGGCTGGATTCCAAATAATACTGTTGTACGTTCTAAGTGGTATCTAGAGAGTGGGATAGGTTTAATAAATACCCTAAACCTAACGTGTACCCTAACCCTAACACCTACACTAATCCTAATCCGTACCCTAAACCGAGCCCTAACCCTAAAACTAACCCTAACCCTAACCCATACACGAACCCGTACCCGAATCCGAACCCTAAGCCGTACCCTAACACTAACCCTAACCCTAACACTAACCCGAAGCTACCCTTCACTGCTTATGCCTCAAATAGATTTCCTAAGCACTAGTGTTTTAAGGAACAGGTTAAAAAGAATCCTAATGTGATTACTTTATAATGGGTGTGTTCCTAATCTTTTCCTACTGTCTAAATTCTTCTCCATGGCTGGAACCCAAATAATATTCATTTACGTGCTAAGTGTTATCTAGAGTGTGGGATAGGTTTAATAAATACCCTAACCCTAAGGCATACCCTAACCCTAACACATACCCTAACCCTAACACGTACCCTAATCCTAACCCGTACACTAAACCGAGCCCTAACCCTAAAACTAACACTAATCCTAAACCTAACACAAAACCTAACCCGTAGCCGAACCCGTACCCTAAGCCGTACCCTAACCCTAACGCCAACCCTAAGCTACCCTTGACTGCTTCTACCTCCATTAGATTTCCTAAGCACTAGTGTTTTAAGGAACAGAGTAAAAAGAGAATCCTAATGTCATTTCTTTATAATAGGTGTGTTCCTTATGTTATCCTAGTCTGTAAACTATTCTCCATGGCTGGACCCAAATAATATTCCTTTACGTGCTAAGTGGTATCTAAAGTTTGGGATTGGTTTAATAAATACCCTAACCGTAATGTGTACCCTAACCCTAACCCCTACCCTAACCCTAACACGTACCCCAATCCTAACCCGTACACTAAACCGAGCCCTAACCCTAAAACTAACCCTAACCCTAACCCTTACCCTACGCCGTACCCGAACCCGTACCCGAACCCGTACCATAAGCAGTACCCTAACCCTAACCCTATCCCTAAGCTACCCTTGACTGCTTCTGCTTCAAATAGACTTCCTATGCAGTAGTGTTTTAAGGAACAGGTTAAAAAGAGCATCCTAATATGATTTCTTTACAATGGGTGTGTTCCTGATATTATCCTAGTGCCTAAACTCTTCTCCAAGGCTGGATTCCTAATAATATTCCTTTACGTTCTAAGTGGTATCTAGAGAGTGGGAGACGTTTAATAAATACCCTAATCCTACTGCGTACCCTAACCCTAAAACCTACCATAACTCTAACAAGTACACTAATCTTAACCCGTACCCTAAACCGAGCCCTAACCCTAAAACTAACCCTAACACTAACCCATACGCTACGCCGTACCCGAACCCGTACCCGAATCCGTAACCTAACACTAACCCTAACACTAACCCTAACCCGAAGCTACCCTTGACTCCTTCTGCCTCCAATAGATTTGCTAAGCACTAGTGTTTTAAGGAACAGATTAAAAAGAGAATTCCAATGTGATTTCTTTATAATGGGTGTGTTCCTTATCTTATCCTAGTGACTAAACTAATCTCCATGGCCTGACCGAAAATAATATCCCTTCTTGTGCTAAGTGGTATCTAGAGAGTGGGATAGGTTTAATAAATAATCTAACCTTCACGCGTACCCTAACCCTATCCACTACCCTAAGCCTAACATGTACCCTAATCCTAACCCGTACCCTAAACCGAGCCCTACCCCTAAAACTAATCCTAACCCTAACCCTAAACCATACCCTATGCCGTACCCGTACCCGTTCCCGAAACCTTACCATAAGCAGTACCCTAACCCTAACCCTAACCCTAAGCTACCCTTGACTGCTTCTGCATCCAATAGATTTCCTAAGCATTAGTGTTTTAAGGAACAGGTTAAAAAGAGAATCGTAATGTGATTTCTTTATAATGGGTGTGTTCCTTGTCTTTTCCTACTGTCTAAACTCTTCTCCATGGCTAGAACACAAATAATATTCCTTTACGTCCTACGTGTTATCTAGAGTGTGGGATAGGTTTAATAAAAACCCTAAACCTAATGCGTACCCTAACCCTAACCCCCATCCTAACCCTAACACGTACCCTAATCCTAATCCGTAACCTAAACTAAGCCCTAACCCTACAACTAACTCTAACCCTATCCCTAACACATGCCCTATGCTGTACCCAAATCCGTACCCTAAGCTGTACCCTAACCCTAACCCTAACCCTAACACTAACCCTAAGCTAGCCTTGACTGCTTCTGCCTCCAATAGATTTCCTAAGCACTAGTGTTTTAAAGAACAGGTTAAAAAGAGAATCCTAATGTGATTTCTTTATAATAGGTGTGTTCCGTATGTTATGCTAGTGTGTAAACTATTCTCCAAGGCTGGACCCCAAATAATATTCCTTTACGTGCTAAGTGGTATCTAGAGAGTGGGATAGGTTTAATAAATACCCTAAACCTAACGCGTACCCTAACCCTAACCCCTACCCTAACCCTAACACGTACCCCAATACTAACCTGTACCCTAAACCGATCCCTAACCCTAAAACTAACCCTATCGCTTACGCTAACCCATACCCTACGCCGTATCCGAACCTGTACCCAAAACCTAACCATTAGCAGTACCCTAACCGTAACCCTAACCATAACCCTAACCTACTCTTGACTGCTTCTGCATCCAGTAGATTTCCTAAGCACTAGTGTTTTAAGGAACAGGTTAAAAAGAGAATCCTAATGTGATTTCTTTATAATGGGTGTGTTCCTTATCTTTTCCTACTGTCTAAACGCTTCTCCATGGCTGGACCCCAAATAATATTCCTTTATATGCAAAGTGTTATCCACAGTGTGTTATAGGTTTAATAAATACCCTTAACCTAATGCGTTCCCTAACCCTAACGCCTACCCTAACCCTAACACGTACCCTAATCCTAACCCATACCCTAACCTGAGCCCTAACCCTACAACTAACTCTAACCCTAACCCTAACGCATACCCTATGCCGTACCCGAATCCGTACCCTAAGCCGTACCCTAACCCTAACACTAACCCTAACCCTAAGCTAGCCTTGTCTGCTTCTGCCTCCAATAGATTTCCTAAGCACTAGTGTTTTAAGGAACAGGTCAAAAAGAGAATCCTAATGTGATTTTTTTATAATAGGTGTGCTCCTTATGTTATCCTAGTTTGTAAACAATTCTCCATGGCTGGACCCCAAATACTATTCCTTTACGTGCTAAGTGGTATCGAGAGAGTGGGATAGGTTTAATAAATAACCTAACCCTATCACGTACCCTAACGCTAACCCCTACCCTAACCCTAACACGTACCCCAATCCTAACCCGTACCCTAAACCGAGCCCTAACCCTAAAACTAACCCTAATCCTAACCCTTACCCTACGCCGTACCCGAACCCGTACCCGAACCCGTACCATAAGCAGTACCCTAACCCTAACCCTAACCCTAACCCTAAGCTACCCTTGACTGCTTCTGCTTCCAATACATTTCCTAAGCACTAGTGTTGTAAGGAACAGGTTAAAAAGACAATCCTAATGTGATTTCTTTATAATGGGTGTGTTCCTGATATTATCCTAGTGCCAAAACTCTACTCCAAGGCTGGATTCCAAATAATATTCCTTTACGTTTTAAGTGGTATCTAGAGAGTGGGATAGGTTGAATAAATAACGTAACCCTAACGCGTACGCTAACCCTATCCCTTACCGTTACCCTAACACGTACCCTAATCCTAACCTGTACCTAAACCGAGCCCTAACCATAAAACTAACCCTAAACCTAACCCTAAACCATACCCTACGACGTACCCGAACCCGTAACCGAACCCGAACCATAAGCTGTACCATAACCCTAACCCTATCCCTAAGGTACCCTTGACTGCTTCTGCCTCCAATAGATTTCCTAAGCACTAGTGTTTTAAGGAACAGGTTAAAAAGAGAATCCTAATGTGATTTCTTTATAATGGGTGTGTTCCTTATCTTATCCTAGTGTCTAAACTGTTCTCCATGGCTGGACCCCAAATAATATTCCTTTACATGCTAAGTGGTATCTAGAGAGTGGGATAGGTTTAATAAATACCCTAACCCTAACGTGTACCCTAATCCTATCCCCTACCCTAACCCTAACACATATCCTAATCTTAACCCGTACCCTAAACCGAGCCCTAACCCTAAAACTAACCCTAAACGTAACCCTAAACCATAACCTATGCCGTACCCGAACCCGTACCCTAAGCCGTACCCTAACACTAACCCTAACTCTAACCCTAACCCTAAGCTACCCTTGACTGCTTCTGCCTCCAATAGATTTTCTAAACACTAGTGTTTTAAGGAACAGATTAAAAAGAGAATCCCAAAGTGATTTCTTTATTATGGGTGTGTTCCTTATCTTATACTAGTGTCTAAACTCTTCTCCATTGCTGGACCCAAAATAATATTCCTTTATGTGCTAAGTGATACCTAGAGATTGGGATACGTTTAATAACTAACCTAACCTAAATGCATACCCTAACCCTATCCCCTACCCTAACCCTAACACGTAACCTAATCCTAACCTGTACCCTAAACCGAGCCATAACCCTAAAACTGACCCTAATCCTAACCCTAACACAAAACCTAAGCCATACCCGAACCCGTACCCTAAGCCGTACCCTAACCCTAAAAATAACCCTAATCTACCCTTGACTGCTTCTACCTCCATTAGATTTCATAAGCACTAGTGTTTTAAGGAACAGGTTAAAAAGAGAATCCTAATGTCATTTCTTTATAATAGGTGTGTTCCTTATGTTATCCTAGTCTGTAAACTATTCTCCATGGCTGGACCACAAATAATATTCCTTTACCTGCTAAGTGGTATATAGAGATTGGGATAGGTTTAATAAATACTCTAACCCTAATGCATACCCTAACCCTAACCCCTACCGTAACCCTAACACGTACCCCAGTACTAACCTGTACCCTAAATCGATCCCTAACCCTAAAACTAACCCTAACACTAACCCATACCCTACGCCGTACCCGAACCCGTACCCGAAACTTTACCATAAGCAGTACCCTAACCCAATCCCTTACACTAAGGTACCCTTGACTGCTTCTGCCTCCAATAGATTTCCTAAGCACTAGTGTTTTAAGGAACAGATTAAAAAGAGAATCCTAATGTGATTTCTTTATAATGGGTGTGTTCCTTATCTTATCCTAGTGTCTAAACTCTTCTCCATGGCTGGACCCAAATAATATTCCTTTACGTGCTAAGTGGTATATAGAGATTTGGATAGGTTTAATAAATACTCTAACCCTAATGCATACCCTAACCCTAACCCTTACCGTAACCCTAACACGTACCCCAGTACTAACCCGTACCCTAAATCGATCCCTAACCCTAAAACTAACCCTAACACTAACCCATACCCTACGCCGTACCCGAACCCGTACCCGAAACTTTACCATAAGCAGTACCCTAACCCTATCCCTTACCCTAAGGTACCCTTGACTGCTTCTGCCTCCAATAGATTTCCTAAGCACTAGTGTTTTAAGGAAAAGATTAAAAAGAGAATCCTAATGTGATTTCTTTATAATGGGTGTGTTCCTTATCCTACCCTAGTGTCTAAACCCTTTTCCAAGGCTGGATTCCAAATAATACTGTTGTACGTTCTAAGTGGTATCTAGAGAGTGGGATAGGTTTAATAAATACCCTAAACCTAACGTGTACCCTAACCCTAACACCTACACTAATCCTAATCCGTACCCTAAACCGAGCCCTAACCCTAAAACTAACCCTAACCCTAACCCATACACGAACCCGTACCCGAATCCGAACCCTAAGCCGTACCCTAACACTAACCCTAACCCTAACACTAACCCGAAGCTACCCTTCACTGCTTATGCCTCAAATAGATTTCCTAAGCACTAGTGTTTTAAGGAACAGGTTAAAAAGAATCCTAATGTGATTACTTTATAATGGGTGTGTTCCTAATCTTTTCCTACTGTCTAAATTCTTCTCCATGGCTGGAACCCAAATAATATTCATTTACGTGCTAAGTGTTATCTAGAGTGTGGGATAGGTTTAATAAATACCCTAACCCTAAGGCATACCCTAACCCTAACACATACCCTAACCCTAACACGTACCCTAATCCTAACCCGTACACTAAACCGAGCCCTAACCCTAAAACTAACACTAATCCTAAACCTAACACAAAACCTAACCCGTAGCCGAACCCGTACCCTAAGCCGTACCCTAACCCTAACGCCAACCCTAAGCTACCCTTGACTGCTTCTACCTCCATTAGATTTCCTAAGCACTAGTGTTTTAAGGAACAGAGTAAAAAGAGAATCCTAATGTCATTTCTTTATAATAGGTGTGTTCCTTATGTTATCCTAGTCTGTAAACTATTCTCCATGGCTGGACCCAAATAATATTCCTTTACGTGCTAAGTGGTATCTAAAGTTTGGGATTGGTTTAATAAATACCCTAACCGTAATGCGTACCCTAACCCTAACCCCTACCCTAACCCTAACACGTACCCCAATCCTAACCCGTACACTAAACCGAGCCCTAACCCTAAAACTAACCCTAACCCTAACCCTTACCCTACGCCGTACCCGAACCCGTACCCGAACCCGTACCATAAGCAGTACCCTAACCCTAACCCTATCCCTAAGCTACCCTTGACTGCTTCTGCTTCAAATAGACTTCCTATGCAGTAGTGTTTTAAGGAACAGGTTAAAAAGAGCATCCTAATGTGATTTCTTTACAATGGGTGTGTTCCTGATATTATCCTAGTGCCTAAACTCTTCTCCAAGGCTGGATTCCTAATAATATTCCTTTACGTTCTAAGTGGTATCTAGAGAGTGGGAGACGTTTAATAAATACCCTAATCCTACTGCGTACCCTAACCCTAAAACCTACCATAACTCTAACAAGTACACTAATCTTAACCCGTACCCTAAACCGAGCCCTAACCCTAAAACTAACCCTAACACTAACCCATACGCTACGCCGTACCCGAACCCGTACCCGAATCCGTAACCTAACACTAACCCTAACACTAACCCTAACCCGAAGCTACCCTTGACTCCTTCTGCCTCCAATAGATTTGCTAAGCACTAGTGTTTTAAGGAACAGATTAAAAAGAGAATTCCAATGTGATTTCTTTATAATGGGTGTGTTCCTTATCTTATCCTAGTGACTAAACTAATCTCCATGGCCTGACCGAAAATAATATCCCTTCTTGTGCTAAGTGGTATCTAGAGAGTGGGATAGGTTTAATAAATAATCTAACCTTCACGCGTACCCTAACCCTATCCACTACCCTAAGCCTAACATGTACCCTAATCCTAACCCGTACCCTAAACCGAGCCCTACCCCTAAAACTAATCCTAACCCCAACCCTAAACCATACCCTATGCCGTACCCGTACCCGTTCCCGAAACCTTACCATAAGCAGTACCCTAACCCTAACCCTAACCCTAACCCTAAGCTACCCTTGACTGCTTCTGCATCCAATAGATTTCCTAAGCATTAGTGTTTTAAGGAACAGGTTAAAAAGAGAATCGTAATGTGATTTCTTTATAATGGGTGTGTTCCTTGTCTTTTCCTACTGTCTAAACTCTTCTCCATGGCTAGAACACAAATAATATTCCTTTACGTCCTACGTGTTATCTAGAGTGTGGGATAGGTTTAATAAAAACCCTAAACCTAATGCGTACCCTAACCCTAACCCCCATCCTAACCCTAACACGTACCCTAATCCTAATCCGTAACCTAAACTAAGCCCTAACCCTACAACTAACTCTAACCCTATCCCTAACACATGCCCTATGCTGTACCCAAATCCGTACCCTAAGCTGTACCCTAACCCTAACCCTAACCCTAACACTAACCCTAAGCTAGCCTTGACTGCTTCTGCCTCCAATAGATTTCCTAAGCACTAGTGTTTTAAAGAACAGGTTAAAAAGAGAATCCTAATGTGATTTCTTTATAATAGGTGTGTTCCGTATGTTATGCTAGTGTGTAAACTATTCTCCAAGGCTGGACCCCAAATAATATTCCTTTACGTGCTAAGTGGTATCTAGAGAGTGGGATAGGTTTAATAAATACCCTAAACCTAACGCGTACCCTAACCCTAACCCCTACCCTAACCCTAACACGTACCCCAATACTAACCTGTACCCTAAACCGATCCCTAACCCTAAAACTAACCCTATCGCTTACGCTAACCCATACCCTACGCCGTATCCGAACCTGTACCCAAAACCTAACCATTAGCAGTACCCTAACCGTAACCCTAACCATAACCCTAACCTACTCTTGACTGCTTCTGCATCCAGTAGATTTCCTAAGCACTAGTGTTTTAAGGAACAGGTTAAAAAGAGAATCCTAATGTGATTTCTTTATAATGGGTGTGTTCCTTATCTTTTCCTACTGTCTAAACGCTTCTCCATGGCTGGACCCCAAAAAATATTCCTTTATATGCAAAGTGTTATCCAGAGTGTGGGATAGGTTTAATAAATACCCTTAACCTAATGCGTTCCCTAACCCTAACCCCTACCCTAACCCTAACACGTACCCTAATCCTAACCCATACCCTAACCTGAGCCCTAACCCTACAACTAACTCTAACCCTAACCCTAACGCATACCCTATGCCATACCCGAATCCGTACCCTAAGCCGTACCCTAACCCTAACACTAACCCTAACCCTAAGCTAGCCTTGTCTGCTTCTGCCTCCAATAGATTTCCTAAGCACTAGTGTTTTAAGGAACAGGTCAAAAAGAGAATCCTAATGTGATTTTTTTATAATAGGTGTGCTCCTTATGTTATCCTAGTTTGTAAACAATTCTCCATGGCTGGACCCCAAATACTATTCCTTTACGTGCTAAGTGGTATCGAGAGAGTGGGATAGGTTTAATAAATAACCTAACCCTATCACGTACCCTAACGCTAACCCCTACCCTAACCCTAACACGTACCCCAATCCTAACCCGTACCCTAAACCGAGCCCTAACCCTAAAACTAACCCTAATCCTAACCCTTACCCTACGCCGTACCCGAACCCGTACCATAAGCAGTACCCTAACCCTAACCCTAACCCTAACCCTAAGCTACCCTTGACTGCTTCTGCTTCCAATACATTTCCTAAGCACTAGTGTTGTAAGGAACAGGTTAAAAAGACAATCCTAATGTGATTTCTTTATAATGGGTGTGTTCCTGATATTATCCTAGTGCCAAAACTACTCCAAGGCTGGATTCCAAATAATATTCCTTTACGTTTTAAGTGGTATCTAGAGAGTGGGATAGGTTGAATAAATAACGTAACCCTAACGCGTACGCTAACCCTATCCCTTACCGTTACCCTAACACGTACCCTAATCCTAACCTGTACCTAAACCGAGCCCTAACCATAAAACTAACCCTAAACCTAACCCTAAACCATACCCTACGACGTACCCGAACCCGTAACCGAACCCGAACCATAAGCTGTACCATAACCCTAACCCTATCCCTAAGGTACCCTTGACTGCTTCTGCCTCCAATAGATTTCCTAAGCACTAGTGTTTTAAGGAACAGGTTAAAAAGAGAATCCTAATGTGATTTCTTTATAATGGGTGTGTTCCTTATCTTATCCTAGTGTCTAAACTGTTCTCCATGGCTGGACCCCAAATAATATTTCTTTACATGCTACGTGGTATCTAGAGAGTGGGATAGGTTTAATAAATACCCTAACCCTAACGTGTACCCTAATCCTATCCCCTACCCTAACCCTAACACATATCCTAATCTTAACCCGTACCCTAAACCGAGCCCTAACCCTAAAACTAACCCTAAACGTAACCCTAAACCATAACCTATGCCGTACCCGAACTCGTACCCTAAGCCGTACCCTAACACTAACCCTAACTCTAATCCTAACCCTAAGCTACCCTTGACTGCTTCTGCCTCCAATAGATTTTCTAAACACTAGTGTTTTAAGGAACAGATTAAAAAGAGAATCCCAAAGTGATTTCTTTATTATGGGTGTGTTCCTTATCTTATACTAGTGTCTAAACTCTTCTCCATGGCTGGACCCAAAATAATATTCCTTTATGTGCTAAGTGGTATCTAGAGATTGGGATACGTTTAATAACTAACCTAACCTAAATGCATACCCTAACCCTATCCCCTACCCTAACCCTAACACGTAACCTAATCCTAACCTGTACCCTAAACCGAGCCATAACCCTACAACTGACCCTAATCCTAACCCTAACACAAAACCTAAGCCATACCCGAACCCGTACCCTAAGCCGTACCCTAACCCTAACAATAACCCTCATCTACCCTTGACTGCTTCAACCTCCATTAGATTTCATAAGCACTAGTGTTTTAAGGAACAGGTTAAAAAGAGAATCCTAATGTCATTTCTTTATAATAGGTGTGTTCCTTATGTTATCCTAGTCTGTAAACTATTCTCCATGGCTGGACCACAAATAATATTCCTTTACCTCCTAAGTGGTATATAGAGATTGGGATAGGTTTAATAAATACTCTAACCCTAATGCATACCCTAACCCAAACCGCTACCGTAATCCTAACACGTACCCCAGTACTAACCCGTACCCTAAATCGATCTCTAACCCTAAAACTAACCATAACACTAACCCATACCCTACGCCGTACCCGAACCCGTACCCGAAACTTTACCATAAGCAGTACCCTAACCCTATCACTTACCCTAAGGTACCCTTGACTGCTTCTGCCTCCAATAGATTTCCTAAGCACTAGTGTTTTAAGGAACAGATTAAAAAGAGAATTATAATGTGATTTCTTTGTAATGGGTGTGTTCCTTATCTTATCCTAATGTCTAAACTCTTCTACATGGCTAGACCCCAAATAATATTCTTTATGTGCTAAGTGGTATCTAGAGAGTGGGATAGGTTTAATAAATATCCTAACCCTAACGCGTAACCTAACCCTATCCCCTACCATTACCCTAACACGTACCCTAATCCTAACCTGTACCCTAAAACGAGCCCTAACCCTAAAACTAACCCTAAACCATACCCTACGCCGTACCCGAACCCGTAACCGAACCCGTACCATAAGCCGTACACTAACCCTAACCCTAAGGTACCCTTGAATGCTTCTGCCTCCAATAGATTTCGTAAGCACTAGTGTTTTAAAGAACAGATTAAAAAGAGAATCCTAATGTGATTTCTTTATAATGGGTGTGTTCCTTATCCTATCCTAGTGTCTAAACTCTTTTCCATCCCTGGATTCCAAATAATACTCTTTTACGTTCTAAGTGGTATCTAGAGAGTGGGATAGGTTTAATAAATACCCTAAACCGAACGCGTACACTAACCCTAACCCCTACCGTAACCCTAACACCTACACTAATCCTAATTCGTACCCTAAACCGAGCCCTAACCCTAAAACTAACCCTAAACCTAACCCTAACCCATACTCGAACCCTTACCCGAATCCATACCCTAAGCCGTACCCTAACACTAACCCTAACCCTAACACTAACCCGAAGCTACCCTTGACTGCTCATGCCTCAAATAGATTTCCTAAGCCCTAGTGTTTTAAGGAACAGGTAAAAAAGAGAATCCTAATGTGATTTCTTTTTAATGGGTTTGTTCCTTATATTTTGCTACTGTCTAAACACTTTTCCATGGCTGGAAGCCAAATAATATTCCTTTACGTGCTAAGTGTTACTTAGAGTGTGGGATAGGTTTGATAAATACACTAAACCTAATGCGTACCCTAACCCTAACCCCTACCCTAACCCTAACACGCAACCTAATCCTAACCTGTACCAAAAAACAGAGCCCTAACTCTAAAACTAACCCTAAACCTAACCGTAACCCATATTCCACGACGTGACCGAACCCGTACCCTAAATCGTACCCTAACCCTAAGCCTAACCCTAAGCTACCCTTGACTGCTTCTGCCTCCAATAGATTTCCTAAGCACTAGTGTTTTAAGGAACAGGTTAAAAAGAGAATCCTAATGTGATTTCTTTATAATGGGTGTGTTCCTTATCTTATCCTAGTGTCTAAACTCTTCTCCATGGCTGGACCCAAATAATATTCCTTTACATGCTAAGTGGTATCTAGAGAGTGGGATAGGTTTAATAAATACCCTAACCCTAACTCGTACCCTTACCCTATCCCCACCGTTACACTAACACGTACCCTAATCCTAACCCGTAACCTAAACCGAGCCCTAACCCTAAAACTAAACTTAATCCTAACTGTAACCCATACACTATGCCGTACCTGAACCCGTACCCGAATCCGTACCATAAGCAGTACCCTAACCCTAACCCTAACCCTAAGCTACCCTTGACTGCTTCTGCTTCCAATAGATTTCCTAAGCACTAGTGTTTTAAGGAACAGGTTAAAAAGAGAATCCTAATGCATTTTCTTTATAATGAGTGTGTTCCGTATCTTATCCTAGTGTCTAAACTCTTTTCCATGGCTGGATTCCAAATAATATTCTTTGACGTTCTAAGTGGTATCTAGAGAGTGGGATAGGTTTAATAAATACCCTAACCCTAACGCATACCCAAATCCTGACCCCTACCCTAACCCTAACACCTACACTAATCCTAACCTGTACCCTAAACCGAGCCCTAACCCTAAAACTAAACGTAACCCTAACACATACCCGAACCCGTACTAGAACCCGTACCCGAACCCGTACCCTAAGCCGTACCCTAACACTAACCCTAACCCTAACTGTAACCCGAAGCTACCCTTGACTGATTATGCCTCAAATAGATTTCCTAAGCACTAGTGTTTTAAGGAACAGGTTAAAAAGATAATCATAATGTGATTTGTTTTTAACGGGTGTGTTCCTTATCTTATCCTAGTGTCTAAACTCTTCTCCATGGCTGGACCCCAAATAATATTCATTTACGTGCTAAGTGTTATCTAGAGTGTGCCATAGGTTTAATAAATACCCTAAACCTAAGGTGTACCCTAACCCTAACCCTACCATAACCCTAACACGTACCCTAATCCTAACCCATACCCAAAACCGAGCCCTAACCCTAAAACTAACACTAATCCTAAACCTAACACAAAACCTAACCCGTAGCCGAACCCGTACCCTAAGCCGTACCCTAACCCTAACGCCAACCCTAAGCTACCCTTGACTGCTTCTACCTCCATTAGATTTCCTAAGCACTAGTGTTTTAAGGAACAGAGTAAAAAGAGAATCCTAATGTCATTTCTTTATAATAGGTGTGTTCCTTATGTTATCCTAGTCTGTAAACTATTCTCCATGGCTGGACCCAAATAATATTCCTTTACGTGCTAAGTGGTATCTAAAGTTTGGGATTGGTTTAATAAATACCCTAACCGTAATGCGTACCCTAACCCTAACCCCTACCCTAACCCTAACACGTACCCCAATCCTAACCCGTACACTAAACCGAGCCCTAACCCTAAAACTAAACCTAACCCTAACCCTTACCCTACGCCGTACCCGAACCCGTACCCGAACCCGTACCATAAGCAGTACCCTAACCCTAACCCTATCCCTAAGCTACCCTTGACTGCTTCTGCTTCAAATAGACTTCCTATGCAGTAGTGTTTTAAGGAACAGGTTAAAAAGAGCATCCTAATGTGATTTCTTTACAATGGGTGTGTTCCTGATATTATCCTAGTGCCTAAACTCTTCTCCAAGGCTGGATTCCTAATAATATTCCTTTACGTTCTAAGTGGTATCTAGAGAGTGGGAGACGTTTAATAAATACCCTAATCCTACTGCGTACCCTAAGCCTAAAACCTACCATAACTCTAACAAGTACACTAATCTTAACCCGTACCCTAAACCGAGCCCTAACCCTAAAACTAACCCTAACACTAACCCATACGCTACGCCGTACCCGAACCCGTACCCGAATCCGTAACCTAACACTAACCCTAACACTAACCCTAACCCGAAGCTACCCTTGACTCCTTCTGCCTCCAATAGATTTGCTAAGCACTAGTGTTTTAAGGAACAGATTAAAAAGAGAATTCCAATGTGATTTCTTTATAATGGGTGTGTTCCTTATCTTATCCTAGTGACTAAACTAATCTCCATGGCCTGACCGAAAATAATATCCCTTCTTGTGCTAAGTGGTATCTAGAGAGTGGGATAGGTTTAATAAATAATCTAACCTTCACGCGTACCCTAACCCTATCCACTACCCTAAGCCTAACATGTACCCTAATCCTAACCCGTACCCTAAACCGAGCCCTACCCCTAAAACTAATCCTAACCCTAACCCTAAACCATACCCTATGCCGTACCCGTACCCGTACCCGAAACCTTACCATAAGCAGTACCCTAACCCTAACCCTAACCCTAACCCTAAGCTAACCTTGACTGCTTCTGCATCCAATAGATTTCCTAAGCATTAGTGTTTTAAGGAACAGGTTAAAAAGAGAATCGTAATGTGATTTCTTTATAATGGGTGTGTTCCTTGTCTTTTCCTACTGTCTAAACTCTTCTCCATGGCTAGAACACAAATAATATTCCCTTACGTCCTACGTGTTATCTAGAGTGTGGGATAGGTTTAATAAAAACCCTAAACCTAATGCGTACCCTAACCCTAACCCCCACCCTAACCCTAACACGTACCCTAATCCTAATCCGTAACCTAAACTAAGCCCTAACCCTACAACTAACTCTAACCCTATCCCTAACACATGCCCTATGCTGTACCCAAATCCGTACCCTAAGCTGTACCCTAACCCTAACCCTAACCCTAACACTAACCCTAAGCTAGCCTTGACTGCTTCTGCCTCCAATAGATTTCCTAAGCACTAGTGTTTTAAAGAACAGGTTAAAAAGAGAATCCTAATGTGATTTCTTTATAATAGGTGTGTTCCGTATGTTATGCTAGTGTGTAAACTATTCTCCAAGGCTGGACCCCAAATAATATTCCTTTACGTGCTAAGTGGTATCTAGAGAGTGGGATAGGTTTAATAAATACCCTAAACCTAACGCGTACCCTAACCCTAACCCCTACCCTAACCCTAACACGTACCCCAATACTAACCTGTACCCTAAACCGATCCCTAACCCTAAAACTAACCCTATCGCTTACGCTAACCCATACCCTACGCCGTATCCGAACCTGTACCCAAAACCTAACCATTAGCAGTACCCTAACCGTAACCCTAACCATAACCCTAACCTACTCTTGACTGCTTCTGCATCCAGTAGATTTCCTAAGCACTAGTGTTTTAAGGAACAGGTTAAAAAGAGAATCCTAATGTGATTTCTTTATAATGGGTGTGTTCCTTATCTTTTCCTACTGTCTAAACGCTTCTCCATGGCTGGACCCCAAATAATATTCCTTTATATGCAAAGAGTTATCCAGAGTGTGGGATAGGTTTAATAAATACCCTTAACCTAATGCGTTCCCTAACCCTAACCCCTACCCTAACCCTAACACGTACCCTAATCCTAACCCATACCCTAACCTGAGCCCTAACCCTACAACTAACTCTAACCCTAACCCTAACGCATACCCTATGCCGTACCCGAATCCGTACCCTAAGCCGTACCCTAACCCTAACACTAACCCTAACCCTAAGCTAGCCTTGTCTGCTTCTGCCTCCAATAGATTTCCTAAGCACTAGTGTTTTAAGGAACAGGTCAAAAAGAGAATCCTAATGTGATTTTTTTATAATAGGTGTGCTCCTTATGTTATCCTAGTTTGTAAACAATTCTCCATGGCTGGACCCCAAATACTATTCATTTACGTGCTAAGTGGTATCCAGAGAGTGGGATAGGTTTAATAAATAACCTAACCCTATCACGTACCCTAACGCTAACCCCTACCCTAACCCTAACACGTACCCCAATCCTAACCCGTACCCTAAACCGAGCCCTAACCCTAAAACTAACCCTAATCCTAACCCTTACCCTACGCCGTACCCGAACCCGTACCCGAACCCGTACCATAAGCAGTACCCTAACCCTAACCCTAACCCTAACCCTAACCCTAAGCTACCCTTGACTGCTTCTGCTTCCAATACATTTCCTAAGCACTAGTGTTGTAAGGAACAGGTTAAAAAGACAATCCTAATGTGATTTCTTTATAATGGGTGTGTTCCTGATATTATCCTAGTGCCAAAACTACTCCAAGGCTGGATTCCAAATAATATTCCTTTACGTTTTAAGTGGTATCTAGAGAGTGGGATAGGTTGAATAAATAACGTAACCCTAACACGTACGCTAACCCTATCCCTTACCGTTACCCTAACACGTACCCTAATCCTAACCTGTACCTAAACCGAGCCCTAACCATAAAACTAACCCTAAACCTAACCCTAAACCATACCCTACGACGTACCCGAACCCGTAACCGAACCCGAACCATAAGCTGTACCATAACCCTAACCCTATCCCTAAGGTACCCTTGACTGCTTCTGCCTCCAATAGATTTCCTAAGCACTAGTGTTTTAAGGAACAGGTTAAAAAGAGAATCCTAATGTGATTTCTTTATAATGGGTGTGTTCCTTATCTTATCCTAGTGTCTAAACTGTTCTCCATGGCTGGACCCCAAATAATATTCCTTTACATGCTACGTGGTATCTAGAGAGTGGGATAGGTTTAATAAATACCCTAACCCTAACGTGTACCCTAATCCTATCCCCTACCCTAACCCTAACACATATCCTAATCTTAACCCGTACCCTAAACCGAGCCCTAACCCTAAAACTAACCCTAAACGTAACCCTAAACCATAACCTATGCCGTACCCGAACCCGTACCCTAAGCCGTACCATAACACTAACCCTAACTCTAACCCTAACCCTAAGCTACCCTTGACTGCTTCTGCCTCCAATAGATTTTCTAAACACTAGTGTTTTAAGGAACAGATTAAAAAGAGAATCCCAAAGTGATTTCTTTATTATGGGTGTGTTCCTTATCTTATACTAGTGTCTAAACTCTTCTCCATGGCTGGACCCAAAATAATATTCCTTTATGTGCTAAGTGGTATCTAGAGATTGGGATACGTTTAATAACTAACCTAACCTAAATGCATACCCTAACCCTATCCCCTACCCTAACCCTAACACGTAACCTAATCCTAACCTGTACCCTAAACCGAGCCATAACCCTAAAACTGACCCTAATCCTAACCCTAACACAAAACCTAAGCCATACCCGAACCCGTACCCTAAGCCGTACCCTAACCCTAACAATAACCCTAATCTACCCTTGACTGCTTCTAACGCCATTAGATTTCATAAGCACTAGTGTTTTAAGGAACAGGTTAAAAAGAGAATCCTAATGTCATTTCTTTATAATAGGTGTGTTCCTTATGTTATCTTAGTCTGTAAACTATTCTCCATGGCTGGACCACAAATAATATTCCTTTACCTCCTAAGTGGTATATAGAGATTGGGATAGGTTTAATAAATACTCTAACCCTAATGCATACCCTACCCTAACCGCTACCATAATCCTAACACGTACCCCAGTACTAACCCGTACCCTAAATCGATCTCTAACCCTAAAACTAACCATAACACTAACCCATACCCTACGCCGTACCCGAACCCGTACCCGAAACTTTACCATAAGCAGTACCCTAACCCTATCCCTTACCCTAAGGTACCCTTGACTGCTTCTGCCTCCAATAGATTTCCTAAGCACTAGTGTTTTAAGGAACAGATTAAAAAGAGAATCCTAATGTGATTTCTTTGTAATGGGTGTGTTCCTTATCTTATCCTAATGTCTAAACTCTTCTACATGGCTAGACCCCAAATAATATTCTTTATGTGCTAAGTGGTATCTAGAGAGTGGGATAGGTTTAATAAATATCCTAACCCTAACGCGTACCCTAACCCTATCCCCTACCATTACCCTAACACGTACCCTAATCCTAACCTGTACCCTAAAACGAGCCCTAACCCTAAAACTAACCCTAAACCATACCCTACGCCGTACCCGAACCCGTAACCGAACCCGTACCATAGGCCGTACACTAACCCTAACCCTAAGGTACCCTTGAATGCTTCTGCCTCCAATAGATTTCGTAAGCACTAGTGTTTTAAAGAACAGATTAAAAAGAGAATCCTAATGTGATTTCTTTATAATGGGTGTGTTCCTTATCCTATCCTAGTGTCTAAACTCTTTTCCATCCCTGGATTCCAAATAATACTCTTTTACGTTCTAAGTGGTATCTAGAGAGTGGGATAGGTTTAATAAATACCCTAAACCGAACGCGTACACTAACCCTAACCCCTACCCTAACCCTAACACCTACACTAATCCTAATTCGTACCCTAAACCGAGCCCTAACCCTAAAACTAACCCTAACCCTAACCCTAACCCATACTCGAACCCTTACCCGAATCCATACCCTAAGCCGTACCCTAACACTAACCCTAACCCTAACACTAACCCGAAGCTACCCTTGACTGCTCATGCCTCAAATAGATTTCCTAAGCCCTAGTGTTTTAAGGAACAGGTAAAAAAGAGAATCCTAATGTGATTTCTTTTTAATGGGTTTGTTCCTTATATTTTGCTACTGTCTAAACACTTTTCCATGGCTGGAAGCCAAATAATATTCCTTTACGTGCTAAGTGTTACTTAGAGTGTGGGATAGGTTTGATAAATACACTAAACCTAATGCGTACCCTAACCCTAACCCCTACCCTAACCCTAACACGCAACCTAATCCTAACCTGTACCAAAAAACAGAGCCCTAACTCTAAAACTAACCCTAAACCTAACCGTAACCCATATTCCACGACGTGACCGAACCCGTACCCTAAATCGTACCCTAACCCTAAGCCTAACCCTAAGCTACCCTTGACTGCTTCTGCCTCCAATAGATTTCCTAAGCACTAGTGTTTTAAGGAACAGGTTAAAAAGAGAATCCTAATGTGATTTCTTTATAATGGGTGTGTTCCTTATCTTATCCTAGTGTCTAAACTCTTCTCCATGGCTGGACCCAAATAATATTCCTTTACATGCTAAGTGGTATCTAGAGAGTGGGATAGGTTTAATAAATACCCTAACCCTAACTCGTACCCTTACCCTATCCCCACCGTTACACTAACACGTACCCTAATCCTAACCCGTACCCTAAACCGAGCCCTAACCCTAAAACTAAACTTAATCCTAACTGTAACCCATACACTATGCCGTACCTGAACCCGTACCCGAATCCGTACCATAAGCAGTACCCTAACCCTAACCCTAACCCTAAGCTACCCTTGACTGCTTCTGCTTCCAATAGATTTCCTAAGCACTAGTGTTTTAAGGAACAGGTTAAAAAGAGAATCCTAATGCGTTTTCTTTATAATGAGTGTGTTCCGTATCTTATCCTAGTGTCTAAACTCTTTTCCATGGCTGGATTCCAAATAATATTCTTTGACGTTCTAAGTGGTATCTAGAGAGTGGGATAGGTTTAATAAATACCCTAACCCTAACGCATACCCAAATCCTGACCCCTACCCTAACCCTAACACCTACACTAATCCTAACCTGTACCCTAAACCGAGCCCTAACCCTAAAACTAAACGTAACCCTAACACATACCCGAACCCGTACTAGAACCCGTACCCGAACCCGTACCCTAAGCCGTACCCTAACACTAACCCTAACCCTAACTGTAACCCGAAGCTACCCTTGACTGATTATGCCTCAAATAGATTTCCTAAGCACTAGTGTTTTAAGGAACAGGTTAAAAAGATAATCATAATGTGATTTCTTTTTAACGGGTGTGTTCCCTATCTTATCCTAGTGTCTAAACTCTTCTCCATGGCTGGACCCCAAATAATATTCATTTACGTGCTAAGTGTTATCTAGAGTGTGCCATAGGTTTAATAAATACCCTAAACCTAAGGTGTACCCTAACCCTAACCCTACCATAACCCTAACACGTACCCTAATCCTAACCCATACCCAAAACCGAGCCCTAACCCTAAAACTAACACTAATCCTAAACCTAACACAAAACCTAACCCGTAGCCGAACCCGTACCCTAAGCCGTACCCTAACCCTAACGCCAACCCTAAGCTACCCTTGACTGCTTCTACCTCCATTAGATTTCCTAAGCACTAGTGTTTTAAGGAACAGAGTAAAAAGAGAATCCTAATGTCATTTCTTTATAATAGGTGTGTTCCTTATGTTATCCTAGTCTGTAAACTATTCTCCATGGCTGGACCCAAATAATATTCCTTTACGTGCTAAGTGGTATCTAAAGTTTGGGATAGGTATAATAAATACCCTAACCGTAACGCGTACCCTAACCCTAACCCCTACCCTAACCCTAACACGTACCCCAATCCTAACCCGTACACTAAACCGAGCCCTAACCCTAAAACTAACCCTAACCCTAACCCTTACCCTACGCCGTACCCGAACCCGTACCCGAACCCGTACCATAAGCAGTACCCTAACCCTAACCCTATCCCTAAGCTACCCTTGACTGCTTCTGCTTCAAATAGACTTCCTAAGCACTAGTGTTTTAAGGAACAGGTTAAAAAGAGCATCCTAATGTGATTTCTTTACAATGGGTGTGTTCCTGATATTATCCTAGTTCCTAAACTCTTCTCCAAGGCTGGATTCCTAATAATATTCCTTTACGTTCTAAGTGGTATCTAGAGAGTGGGATACGTTTAATAAATACCCTAATCCTACTGCGTACCCTAACCCTAAAACCTACCATAACTCTAACAAGTACACTAATCTTAACCCGTACCCTAAACCGAGCCCTAACCCTAAAACTAACCCTAACACTAACCCATACGCTACGCCGTACCCAAACCCGTACCCGAATCCGTACCCTAAGCTGTAACCTAACACGAACCCTAACACTAACCCTAACCCGAAGCTACCCTTGACTCCTTCTGCCTCCAATAGATTTGCTAAGCACTAGTGTTTTTAGGAACAGATTAAAAAGAGAATCCCAATGTGATTTCTTTATAATGGGTGTGTTCCTTATCTTATCCTAGTGACTAAAGTAATCTCCATGGCCTGACCGAAAATAATATCCCTTCATGTGCTAAGTGGTATCTAGAGAGTGGGATAGGTTTAATAAATAATCTAACCTTCACGCGTACCCTAACCCTATCCACTACCCTAAGCCTAACATGTACCCTAATCCTAACCCGTACCCTAAACTGAGCCCTAACCCTAAAACTAATCCTAACCCTAACCCTAAACCATACCCTATGCCATACCCGTACCCATACCCGAAACCTTACCATAAGCAGTACCCTAACCCTAACCCTAACCCTAATCCTAAGCTACCCTTGACTGCTTCTGCATCCAATAGATTTCCTAAGCATTAGTGTTTTAAGGAACAGGTTAAAAAGAGAATCGTAATGTGATTTCTTTATAATGGGTGTGTTCCTTATCTTTTCCTACTGTCTAAACTCTTCTCCATGGCTAGAACACAAATAATATTCCTTTACGTCCTAAGTGTTATCTAGAGGGTGGGATAGGTTTAATAAAAACCCTAAACCTAATGCGTACCCTAACCCTAACCCCCACCCTAACCCTAACACGTACCCTAATCCTAATCCGTAACCTAAACTAAGCCCTAACCCTACAACTAACTCTAACCCTATCCCTAACACATGCCCTATGCTGTACCCAAATCCGTACCCTAAGCCGTACCCGAACCCTAACCCTAACCCTAACACTAACCCTAAGCTAGCCTTGACTGCTTCTGCCTCCAATAGATTTCCTAAGCACTAGTGTTTTAAAGAACAGGTTAAAAAGAGAATCCTAATGTGATTTTTTTATAATAGGTGTGTTCCGTATGTTATGCTAGTGTGTAAACTATTCTCCAAGGCTGGACCCCAAATAATATTCCTTTACGTGCTAAGTGGTATCTAGAGAGTGGGATAGGTTTAATAAATACCCTAAACCTAACGCTTACAGTGACCCTAACCCCTACCCTAACCCTAACACGTACCCTAATACTACCCTGTACCCTAAACCGATCCCTAACCCTAAAACTAACCCTATCGCTTACGCTAACCCATACCCTACGCCGTATCCGAACCTGTACCCAAAACCTAACCATTAGCAGTACCCTAACCCTAACCCTAACCATAACCCTAACCTACTCTTGACTGCTTCTGCATCCAATAGATTTCCTAAGCACTAGTGTTTTAAGGAACAGGTTAAAAAGAGAATCCTAATGTGATTTCTTTATAATGGGTGTGTTCCTTATCTTTTCCTACTGTCTAAACGCTTCTCCATGGCTGGACCCCAAATAATATTCCTTTATATGCAAAGTGTTATCCAGAGTGTGGGATAGGTTTAATAAATACCCTTAACCTAATGCGTTCCCTAACCCTAACCCCTACCCTAACCCTAACACGTACCCTAATCCTAACCCATACCCTAACCTGAGCCCTAACCCTACAACTAACTCTAACCCTAACCCTAACGCATACCCTATGCCGTACCCGAATCCGTACCCTAAGCCGTACCCTAACCCTAACACTAACCCTAACCCTAAGCTAGCCTTGTCTGCTTCTGCCTCCAATAGATTTCCTAAGCACTAGTGTTTTAAGGAACAGGTCAAAAAGAGAATCCTAATGTGATTTTTTTATAATAGGTGTGCTCCTTATGTTATCCTAGTTTGTAAACAATTCTCCATGGCTGGACCCCAAATACTATTCCTTTACGTGCTAAGTGGTATCGAGAGAGTGGGATAGGTTTAATAAATAACCTAACCCTATCACGTACCCTAACGCTA
The DNA here is from genome assembly GCF_028021215.1 of Eschrichtius robustus. NCBI lineage: Eukaryota > Metazoa > Chordata > Mammalia > Artiodactyla > Eschrichtiidae > Eschrichtius > Eschrichtius robustus. Next base: position 106,315,075 of record NC_090828.1, read on the forward strand.
ACCCCTACCCTAACCCTAACACGTACCCCAATCCTAACCCGTACCCTAAACCGAGCCCTAACCCTAAAACTAACCCTAATCCTAACCCTTACCCTACGCCGTACCCGAACCCGTACCCGAACCCGTACCATAAGCAGTACCCTAACCCTAACCCTAACCCTAACCCTAAGCTACCCTTGACTGCTTCTGCTTCCAATACATTTCCTAAGCACTAGTGTTGTAAGGAACAGGTTAAAAAGACAATCCTAATGTGATTTCTTTATAATGGGTGTGTTCCTGATATTATCCTAGTGCCAAAACTCTACTCCAAGGCTGGATTCCAAATAATATTCCTTTACGTTTTAAGTTGTATCTAGAGAGTGGGATAGGTTGAATAAATAACGTAACCCTAACGCGTACGCTAACCCTATCCCTTACCGTTACCCTAACACGTACCCTAATCCTAACCTGTACCTAAACCGAGCCCTAACCATAAAACTAACCCTAAACCTAACCCTAAACCATACCCTACGACGTACCCGAACCCGTAACCGAACCCGAACCATAAGCTGTACCATAACCCTAACCCTATCCCTAAGGTACCCTTGACTGCTTCTGCCTCCAATAGATTTCCTAAGCACTAGTGTTTTAAGGAACAGGTTAAAAAGAGAATCCTAATGTGATTTCTTTATAATGGGTGTGTTCCTTATCTTATCCTAGTGTCTAAACTGTTCTCCATGGCTGGACCCCAAATAATATTCCTTTACATGCTAAGTGGTATCTAGAGAGTGGGATAGGTTTAATAAATACCCTAACCCTAAAGTGTACCCTAATCCTATCCCCTACCCTAACCCTAACACATATCCTAATCTTAACCCGTACCCTAAACCGAGCCCTAACCCTAAAACTAACCCTAAACGTAACCCTAAACCATAACCTATGCCGTACCCGAACCCGTACCCTAAGCCGTACCCTAACACTAACCCTAACTCTAACCCTAACCCTAAGCTACCCTTGACTGCTTCTGCCTCCAATAGATTTTCTAAACACTAGTGTTTTAAGGAACAGATTAAAAAGAGAATCCCAAAGTGATTTCTTTATTATGGGTGTGTTCCTTATCTTATACTAGTGTCTAAACTCTTCTCCATTGCTGGACCCAAAATAATATTCCTTTATGTGCTAAGTGATATCTAGAGATTGGGATACGTTTAATAACTAACCTAACCTAAATGCATACCCTAACCCTATCCCCTACCCTAACCCTAACACGTAACCTAATCCTAACCTGTACCCTAAACCGAGCCATAACCCTAAAACTGACCCTAATCCTAACCCTAACACAAAACCTAAGCCATACCCGAACCCGTACCCTAAGCCGTACCCTAACCCTAAAAATAACCCTAATCTACCCTTGACTGCTTCTACCTCCATTAGATTTCATAAGCACTAGTGTTTTAAGGAACAGGTTAAAAAGAGAATCCTAATGTCATTTCTTTATAATAGGTGTGTTCCTTATGTTATCCTAGTCTGTAAACTATTCTCCATGGCTGGACCACAAATAATATTCCTTTACCTGCTAAGTGGTATATAGAGATTGGGATAGGTTTAATAAATACTCTAACCCTAATGCATACCCTAACCCTAACCCCTACCGTAACCCTAACACGTACCCCAGTACTAACCCGTACCCTAAATCGATCCCTAACCCTAAAACTAACCCTAACACTAACCCATACCCTACGCCGTACCCGAACCCGTACCCGAAACTTTACCATAAGCAGTACCCTAACCCTATCCCTTACCCTAAGGTACCCTTGACTGCTTCTGCCTCCAATAGATTTCCTAAGCACTAGTGTTTTAAGGAACAGATTAAAAAGAGAATCCTAATGTGATTTCTTTATAATGGGTGTGTTCCTTATCTTATCCTAGTGTCTAAACTCTTCTCCATGGCTGGACCCAAATAATATTCCTTTACGTGCTAAGTGGTATATAGAGATTTGGATAGGTTTAATAAATACTCTAACCCTAATGCATACCCTAACCCAAACCCTTACCGTAACCCTAACACGTACCCCAGTACTAACCCGTACCCTAAATCGATCCCTAACCCTAAAACTAACCCTGACACTAACCCATACCCTACGCCGTACCCGAACCCGTACCCGAAACTTTACCATAAGCAGTACCCTAACCCTATCCCTTACTCTAAGGTTCCCTTGACTGCTTCTGCCTCCAATAGATTTCCTAAGCACTAGTGTTTTAAGGAACAGATTAAAAAGAGAATCCTAATGTGATTTCTTTATAATGGGTGTGTTCCTTATCCTACCCTAGTGTCTAAACTCTTTTCCAAGGCTGGATTCCAAATAATACTGTTGTACATTCTAAGTGGTATCTAGAGAGTGGGATAGGTTTAATAAATACCCTAAACCTAACGTGTACCCTAACCCTAACACCTACACTAATCCTAATCCGTACCCTAAACCGAGCCCTAACCCTAAAACTAACCCTAACCCTAACCCATACACGAACCCGTACCCGAATCCGAACCCTAAGCCGTACCCTAACACTAACCCTAACCCTAACACTAACCCGAAGCTACCCTTCACTGCTTATGCCTCAAATGGATTTCCTAAGCACTAGTGTTTTAAGGAACAGGTTAAAAAGAATCCTAATGTGATTACTTTATAATGGGTGTGTTCCTTATCTTTTCCTACTGTCTAAACTCTTCTCCATGGCTGGACCCCAAATAATATTCATTTACGTGCTAAGTGTTATCTAGAGTGTGGGATAGGTTTAATAAATACCCTAACCCTAAGGCGTACCCTAACCCGAACACATAACCTAACCCTAACACGTACCCTAATCCTAACCCGTACACTAAACCGAGACCTAACCCTAAAACTAAACCTAAACCTAACCCTACCCCATACCCTACGCCGTATCTGAACCCGTACCCGAACCCGTACCATAAGCAGTACCCTAACCCTAACTCTAATCCTAAGCTACCCTTGACTGCTTCTGCTTCCAATAGATTTCCTAAGCACTAGTGTTTTAAGGAACAGGTTAAAAAGAGAATACTAATGTGATTTCTTTATAATGGGTGTGTTCCTTATCTTATCGTAGTGTCTAAACTCTTTTCCATGGATGGATTCCAAATAATATTCTTTTAAGTTCTAAGTGGTATCTGGAGAGTGGGATAGGTTTAATAAATACCCTAACCCTAACGCGTACCCAAATCCTAACCCCTACCCTAAACCTAACACCTACACAAATCCTACCCTGTACCCTAAACCGAGCTCTAACCCTAAAACTAAACCTAACCCTAACCCATACCCAAACCCGTACCCGAATCCGTACCCTAAGCCGTACCCTAACACTAACCCTAACCCTTACTGTAACCCGAAGCTACCCTGGACTGATTATGCCTCAAATAGATTTCCTAAGCGCTAGTGTTTTATGGAACAGGTTAAAAAGATAATCGTAATGTGATTTCTTTATATCGGGTGTGTTCCTGATCTTACCCTAGTGTCTAAACTCTTCTCCATGCCTGGACACCAAATAATATTCCTTTACGTGCTAAGTGTTATCTAGAGTGTGGGATAGGTTTAATAAATACCCTAAACCTAAGGAGTACCCTAACACTAACCCCTACCCTAAACCGAACAAGTATTCTAATCCTAACCCATACCCTAAACTGAGCCCTAACCCTAAAACTAACGCTAACCCTAACCCTAACACACACCCTATGCCGTACCCGAATCCGTACCCTAAGCCATACCCTAACCCTAACCCTAAGCCTAACCCTAAGCTAGCTTTGACTTCTTCTGCCTCCAATAGATTTCCTAAGCATTAGTGTTTTAAGGAACAGATTAAAAAGAGAATCCCAAAGTGATTTCTTTAATATGGGTGTGTTCTTTATCTTATCCTAGTGTCTACACTCTTCTCCATGGCTGGACCCCAAATAATATTCCTTTACGTGCTAAGTGGTATCTAGAGAGTGGGATAGGTTTAATAAATACCCTAACCCTAACGCGTACCTTAACCCTAACCCCTACCCTAATCCTAACACGTAACCTAATCCTAACCCGTACCCAAAACCGAGCCCTAACTGTAAAACTAACCCTAACCCTAACCCTAACCCATTCTCTGCACCATACCCGAAACCATACCCTAAGCCGTACACTATCCCTAACCCTAAACCTAAGCTACCCTTGATTGCTTCTGCCTCCAATAGATTTCCTAAGCACTAGTGTTTTAAGGAACAGGTTAAAAAGGGAATCCTAATGTGATTTCTTTGTAATGGGTGTGTTCCTTATCTTATCCTAATGTCTAAACTCTTCTACATGGCTAGACCCCAAATAATATTCTTTATGTGCTAAGTGGTATCTAGAGAGTGGGATAGGTTTAATAAATACCCTAACCCTAACGCGTACCCTAACCCTATCCCCTACCATTACCCTAACACGTACCCTAATCCTAGCCTGTACCCTAAAACGAGCCCTAACCCTAAAACTAACCCTAAAACTAACCCTAAACCATACCCTACGCCGTACCCGAACCCGTAACCGAACCCGTACCATAAGCCGTACACTAACCCTAACCCTAAGGTACCCTTGAATGCTTCTGCCTCCAATAGATTTCGTAAGCACTAGGGTTTTAAAGAACAGATTAAAAAGAGAATCCTAATGTGATTTCTTTATAATGGGTGTGTTCCTTATCCTATCCTAGTGTCTAAACTCTTTTCCATCCCTGGATTCCAAATAATACTCTTTTACGTTCTAAGTGGTATCTAGAGAGTGGGATAGGTTTAATAAATACCCTAAACCGAACGCGTACACTAACCCTAACCCCTACCCTAACCCTAACACCTACACTAATCCTAATTCGTACCCTAAACCGAGCCCTAACCCTAAAACTAACCCTAACCCTAACCCTAACCCATACACGAACCCTTACCCGAATCCATACCCTAAGCCGTACCCTAACACTAACCCTAACCCTAACACTAACCCGAAGCTACCCTTGACTGCTCATGCCTCAAATAGATTTCCTAAGCCCTAGTGTTTTAAGGAACAGGTAAAAAAGAGAATCCTAATGTGATTTCTTTTTAATGGGTTTGTTCCTTATATTTTGCTACTGTCTAAACACTTTTCCATGGCTGGAAGCCAAATAATATTCCTTTACGTGCTAAGTGTTATTTAGAGTGTGGGATAGGTTTGATAAATACACTAAACCTAATGCGTACCCTAACCCTAACCCCTACCCTAACCCTAACACGCAACCTAATCCTAACCTATACCAAAAAACAGAGCCCTAACTCTAAAACTAACCCTAAACCTAACCGTAACACATATTCCACGTACGTGACCGAACCCGTACCCTAAATCGTACCCTAACCCTAAGCCTAACCCTAAGCTACCCTTGACTGCTTCTGCCTCCAATAGATTTCCTAAGCACTAGTGTTTTAAGGAACAGGTTAAAAAGAGAATCCTAATGTGATTTCTTTATAATGGGTGTGTTCCTTATCTTATCCTAGTGTCTAAACTCTTCTCCATGGCTGGACCCAAATAATATTCCTTTACATGCTAAGTGGTATCTAGAGAGTGGGATAGGTTTAATAAATACCCTAACGCTAACTCGTACCCTTACCCTATCCCCACCGTTACACTAACACGTACCCTAATCCTAACCCGTACCCTAAACCGAGCCCTAACCCTAAAACTAAACTTAATCCTAACTGTAACCCATACACTATGCCGTACCTGAACCCGTACCCGAATCCGTACCATAAGCAGTACCCTAACCCTAACACTAACCCTAAGCTACCCTTGACTGCTTCTGCTTCCATAGATTTCCTAAGCACTAGTGTTTTAAGGAACAGGTTAAAAAGAGAATCCTAATGCGTTTTCTTTATAATGAGTGTGTTCCGTATCTTATCCTAGTGTCTAAACTCTTTTCCATGGCTGGATTCCAAATAATATTCTTTGACGTTCTAAGTGGTATCTAGAGAGTGGGATAGGTTTAATAAATACCCTAACCCTAACGCATACCCAAATCCTGACCCCTACCCTAACCCTAACACCTACACTAATCCTAACCTGTACCCTAAACCGAGCCCTAACACTAAAACTAAACGTAACCCTAACACATACCCGAACCCGTACTAGAACCCGTACCCGAACCCGTACCCTAAGCCGTACCCTAACACTAACCCTAACCCTAACTGTAACCCGAAGCTACCCTTGACTGATTATGCCTCAAATAGATTTCCTAAGCACTAGTGTTTTAAGGAACAGGTTAAAAAGATAATCATAATGTGATTTCTTTTTAACGGGTGTGTTCCCTATCTTATCCTAGTGTCTAAACTCTTCTCCATGGCTGGACCCCAAATAATATTCATTTACGTGCTAAGTGTTATCTAGAGTGTGCCATAGGTTTAATAAATACCCTAAACCTAAGGTGTACCCTAACCCTAACCCTACCATAACCCTAACACGTACCCTAATCCTAACCCATACCCAAAACCGAGCCCTAACCCTAAAACTAACACTAATCCTAAACCTAACACAAAACCTAACCCGTAGCCGAACCCGTACCCTAAGCCGTACCCTAACCCTAACGCCAACCCTAAGCTACCCTTGACTGCTTCTACCTCCATTAGATTTCCTAAGCACTAGTGTTTTAAGGAACAGAGTAAAAAGAGAATCCTAATGTCATTTCTTTATAATAGGTGTGTTCCTTATGTTATCCTAGTCTGTAAACTATTCTCCATGGCTGGACCCAAATAATATTCCTTTACGTGCTAAGTGGTATCTAAAGTTTGGGATAGGTATAATAAATACCCTAACCGTAACGCGTACCCTAACCCTAACCCCTACCCTAACCCTAACACGTACCCCAATCCTAACCCGTACACTAAACCGAGCCCTAACCCTAAAACTAACCCTAACCCTAACCCTTACCCTACACCGTACCCGAACCCATACCCGAACCCGTACCATAAGCAGTACCCTAACCCTAACCCTATCCCTAAGCTACCCTTGACTGCTTCTGCTTCAAATAGACTTCCTAAGCACTAGTGTTTTAAGGAACAGGTTAAAAAGAGCATCCTAATGTGATTTCTTTACAATGGGTGTGTTCCTGATATTATCCTAGTTCCTAAACTCTTCTCCAAGGCTGGATTCCTAATAATATTCCTTTACGTTCTAAGTGGTATCTAGAGAGTGGGATACGTTTAATAAATACCCTAATCCTAATGCGTACCCTAACCCTAAAACCTACCATAACTCTAACAAGTACACTAATCTTAACCCGTACCCTAAACCGAGCCCTAACCCTAAAACTAACCCTAACACTAACCCATATGCTACGCCGTACCCAAACCCGTACCCGAATCCGTACCCTAAGCTGTAACCTAACACGAACCCTAACACTAACCCTAACCCGAAGCTACCCTTGACTCCTTCTGCCTCCAATAGATTTGCTAAGCACTAGTGTTTTAAGGAACAGATTAAAAAGAGAATCCCAATGTGATTTCTTTATAATGGGTGTGTTCCTTATCTTATCCTAGTGACTAAAGTAATCTCCATGGCCTGACCGAAAATAATATCCCTTCATGTGCTAAGTGGTATCTAGAGAGTGGGATAGGTTTAATAAATAATCTAACCTTCACGCGTACCCTAACCCTATCCACTACCCTAAGCCTAACATGTACCCTAATCCTAACCCGTACCCTAAACTGAGCCCTAACCCTAAAACTAATCCTAACCCTAACCCTAAACCATACCCTATGCCATACCCGTACCCATACCCGAAACCTTACCATAAGCAGTACCCTAACCCTAACCCTAACCCTAATCCTAAGCTACCCTTGACTGCTTCTGCATCCAATAGATTTCCTAAGCATTAGTGTTTTAAGGAACAGGTTAAAAAGAGAATCGTAATGTGATTTCTTTATAATGGGTGTGTTCCTTATCTTTTCCTACTGTCTAAACTCTTCTCCATGGCTAGAACACAAATAATATTCCTTTACGTCCTAAGTGTTATCTAGAGTGTGGGATAGGTTTAATAAAAACCCTAAACCTAATGCGTACCCTAACCCTAACCCCCACCCTAACCCTAACACGTACCCTAATCCTAATCCGTAACCTAAACTAAGCCCTAACCCTACAACTAACTCTAACCCTATCCCTAACACATGCCCTATGCTGTACCCAAATCCGTACCCTAAGCCGTACCCGAACCCTAACCCTAACCCTAACACTAACCCTAAGCTAGCCTTGACTGCTTCTGCCTCCAATAGATTTCCTAAGCACTAGTGTTTTAAAGAACAGATTAAAAAGAGAATCCTAATGTGATTTTTTTATAATAGGTGTGTTCCGTATGTTATGCTAGTGTGTAAACTATTCTCCAAGGCTGGACCCCAAATAATATTCCTTTACGTGCTAAGTGGTATCTAGAGAGTGGGATAGGTTAAATAAATACCCTAAACCTAACGCTTACAGTGACCCTAACCCCTACCCTAACCCTAACACGTACCCTAATACTACCCTGTACCCTAAACCGATCCCTAACCCTAAAACTAACCCTATCGCTTACGCTACCCATTACCCTACGCCGTATCCGAACCTGTACCCAAAACCTAACCATTAGCAGTACCCTAACCCTAACCCTAACCATAACCCTAACCTACTCTTGACTGCTTCTGCATCCAATAGATTTCCTAAGCACTAGTGTTTTAAGGAACAGGTTAAAAAGACAATCCTAATGTGATTTCTTTATAATGGGTGTGTTCCTTATCTTTTCCTACTGTCTAAACGCTTCTCCATGGCTGGACCCCAAATAATATTCCTTTATATGCAAAGTGTTATGCAGAGTGTGGGATAGGTTTAATAAATACCCTTAACCTAATGCGTTCCCTAACCCTAACCCCTACCCTAACCCTAACACGTACCCTAATCCTAACCCATACCCTAACCTGAGCCCTAACCCTACAACTAACTCTAACCCTAACCCTAACGCATACCCTATGCCGTACCCGAATCCGTACCCTAAGCCGTACCCTAACCCTAACACTAACCCTAACCCTAAGCTAGCCTTGTCTGCTTCTGCCTCCAATAGATTTCCTAAGCACTAGTGTTTTAAGGAACAGGTCAAAAAGAGAATCCTAATGTGATTTTTTTATAATAGGTGTGCTCCTTATGTTATCCTAGTTTGTAAACAATTCTCCATGGCTGGACCCCAAATACTATTCCTTTACGTGCTAAGTGGTATCGAGAGAGTGGGATAGGTTTAATAAATAACCTAACCCTATCACGTACCCTAACGCTAACCCCTACCCTAACCCTAACACGTACCCCAATCCTAACCCGTACCCTAAACCGAGCCCTAACCCTAAAACTAACCCTAATCCTAACCCTTACCCTACGCCGTACCCGAACCCGTACCCGAACCCGTACCATAAGCAGTACCCTAACCCTAACCCTAACCCTAACCCTAAGCTACCCTTGACTGCTTCTGCTTCCAATACATTTCCTAAGCACTAGTGTTGTAAGGAACAGGTTAAAAAGACAATCCTAATGTGATTTCTTTATAATGGGTGTGTTCCTGATATTATCCTAGTGCCAAAACTCTACTCCAAGGCTGGATTCCAAATAATATTCCTTTACGTTTTAAGTTGTATCTAGAGAGTGGGAGAGGTTGAATAAATAACGTAACCCTAACGCGTACGCTAACCCTATCCCTTACCGTTACCCTAACACGTACCCTAATCCTAACCTGTACCTAAACCGAGCCCTAACCATAAAACTAACCCTAAACCTAACCCTAAACCATACCCTACGACGTACCCGAACCCGTAACCGAACCCGAACCATAAGCTGTACCATAACCCTAACCCTATCCCTAAGGTACCCTTGACTGCTTCTGCCTCCAATAGATTTCCTAAGCACTAGTGTTTTAAGGAACAGGTTAAAAAGAGAATCCTAATGTGATTTCTTTATAATGGGTGTGTTCCTTATCTTATCCTAGTGTCTAAACTGTTCTCCATGGCTGGACCCCAAATAATATTCCTTTACATGCTAAGTGGTATCTAGAGAGTGGGATAGGTTTAATAAATACCCTAACCCTAAAGTGTACCCTAATCCTATCCCCTACCCTAACCCTAACACATATCCTAATCTTAACCCGTACCCTAAACCGAGCCCTAACCCTAAAACTAACCCTAAACGTAACCCTAAACCATAACCTATGCCGTACCCGAACCCGTACCCTAAGCCGTACCCTAACACTAACCCTAACTCTAACCCTAACCCTAAGCTACCCTTGACTGCTTCTGCCTCCAATAGATTTTCTAAACACTAGTGTTTTAAGGAACAGATTAAAAAGAGAATCCCAAAGTGATTTCTTTATTATGGGTGTGTTCCTTATCTTATACTAGTGTCTAAACTCTTCTCCATTGCTGGACCCAAAATAATATTCCTTTATGTGCTAAGTGATATCTAGAGATTGGGATACGTTTAATAACTAACCTAACCTAAATGCATACCCTAACCCTATCCCCTACCCTAACCCTAACACGTAACCTAATCCTAACCTGTACCCTAAACCGAGCCATAACCCTAAAACTGACCCTAATCCTAACCCTAACACAAAACCTAAGCCATACCCGAACCCGTACCCTAAGCCGTACCCTAACCCTAAAAATAACCCTAATCTACCCTTGACTGCTTCTACCTCCATTAGATTTCATAAGCACTAGTGTTTTAAGGAACAGGTTAAAAAGAGAATCCTAATGTCATTTCTTTATAATAGGTGTGTTCCTTATGTTATCCTAGTCTGTAAACTATTCTCCATGGCTGGACCACAAATAATATTCCTTTACCTGCTAAGTGGTATATAGAGATTGGGATAGGTTTAATAAATACTCTAACCCTAATGCATACCCTAACCCTAACCCCTACCGTAACCCTAACACGTACCCCAGTACTAACCCGTACCCTAAATCGATCCCTAACCCTAAAACTAACCCTAACACCAACCCATACCCTACGCCGTACCCGAACCCGTACCCGAAACTTTACCATAAGCAGTACCCTAACCCTATCCCTTACCCTAAGGTACCCTTGACTGCTTCTGCCTCCAATAGATTTCCTAAGCACTAGTGTTTTAAGGAACAGATTAAAAAGAGAATCCTAATGTGATTTCTTTATAATGGGTGTGTTCCTTATCTTATCCTAGTGTCTAAACTCTTCTCCATGGCTGGACCCAAATAATATTCCTTTACGTGCTAAGTGGTATATAGAGATTTGGATAGGTTTAATAAATACTCTAACCCTAATGCATACCCTAACCCTAACCCTTACCATAACCCTAACACGTACCCCAGTACTAACCCGTACCCTAAATCGATCCCTAACCCTAAAACTAACCCTGACACTAACCCATACCCTACGCCGTACCCGAACCCGTACCCGAAACTTTACCATAAGCAGTACCCTAACCCTATCCCTTACTCTAAGGTTCCCTTGACTGCTTCTGCCTCCAATAGATTTCCTAAGCACTAGTGTTTTAAGGAACAGATTAAAAAGAGAATCCTAATGTGATTTCTTTATAATGGGTGTGTTCCTTATCCTACCCTAGTGTCTAAACTCTTTTCCAAGGCTGGATTCCAAATAATACTGTTGTACATTCTAAGTGGTATCTAGAGAGTGGGATAGGTTTAATAAATACCCTAAACCTAACGTGTACCCTAACCCTAACACCTACACTAATCCTAATCCGTACCCTAAACCGAGCCCTAACCCTAAAATTAAACTTAATCCTAACTGTAACCCATACACTATGCCGTACCTGAACCCGTACCCGAACCCGTACCATAAGCAGTACCCTAACCCTAACCCTAACCCTAAGCTACCCTTGACTGCTTCTGCTTCCAATAGATTTCCTAAGCACTAGTGTTTTAAGGAACAGGTTAAAAAGAGAATCCTAATGTGTTTTCTTTATAATGAGTGTGTTCCGTATCTTATCCTAGTGTCTAAACTCTTTTCCATGGCTGGATTCCAAATAATATTCTTTGACGTTCTAAGTGGTATCTAGAGAGTGGGATAGGTTTAATAAATACCCTAACCCTAACGTATACCCAAATCCTGACCCCTACCCTAACCCTAACACCTACACTAATCCTAACCTGCACCCTAAACCGAGCCCTAACCCTAAAACTAAACGTAACCCTAACACATACCCGAACCCGTACTAGAACCCGTACCCGAAACCGTACCCTAAGCCGTACCCTAACACTAACCCTAACCCTAACTGTAACCCGAAGCTACCCTTGACTGATTATGCCTCAAATAGATTTCCTAAGCACTAGTGTTTTAAGGAACAGGTTAAAAAGATAATCATAATGTGATTTCTTTTTAACGGGTGTGTTCCTTATCTTATCCTAGTGTCTAAACTCTTCTCCATGGCTGGACCCCAAATAATATTCATTTACGTGCTAAGTGTTATCTAGAGTGTGCCATAGGTTTAATAAATACCCTAAACCTAAGGTGTACCCTAACCCTAACCCTACCATAAACCTAACACGTACCCTAATCCTAACCCATACCCAAAACCGAGCCCTAACCCTAAAACTAACCCTAATCCTAAACCTAACACAAAACCTAACCCGTAGCCGAACCCGTACCCTAAGCCGTACCCTAACCCTAACGCCAACCCTAAGCTACCCTTGACTGCTTCTACCTCCATTAGATTTCCTAAGCACTAGTGTTTTAAGCAACAGAGTAAAAAGAGAATCCTAATGTCATTTCTTTATAATAGGTGTGTTCCTTATGTTATCCTAGTGTGTAAACTATTCTCCATGGCTGGACCCAAATAATATTCCTTTACGTGCTAAGTGGTATCTAGAGAGTGGGATAGGTTTAATAAATACCCTAACCCTAACGCGTACCCTAACCCTAACCCCTACCCTAACCCTAACACGTACCCCAATCCTAACCCGTACACTAAACCGAGCCCTAACCCTAAAACTAACCCTAACCCTAACCCTAACCCTTACCCTACGCCGTACCCGAACCCGTACCCGAACCCGTACCATAAGCAGTACCCTAACCCTAACCCTATCCCTAAGCTACCCTTGACTGCTTCTGCTTCAAATAGACTTCCTAAGCACTAGTGTTTTAAAGAACAGGTTAAAAAGAGCATCCTAATGTGATTTCTTTATAATGGGTATGTTCCTGATATTATCCTAGTGCCTAAACTCTTCTCCAAGGCTGGATTCCTAATAATATTCCTTTACGTTCTAAGTGGTATCTAGAGAGTGGGATACGTTTAATAAAAACCCTAATCCTACTGCGTACCCTAACCCTAAAACCTACCATAACTCTAACAAGTACACTAATCTTAACCCGTACCCTAAACCGAGCCCTAACCCTAAAACTAACCCTAACACTAACCCATACGCTACGCCGTACCCGAATCCGTACCCTAAGCCGTAACCTAACACTAACCCTAACACTAACCCTATCCCGATGCTACCCTTGACTCCTTCTGCCTCCAATAGATTTGCTAAGCACTAGTGTTTTAAGGAACAGGTTAAAAAGAGAATCCTAATGTGATTTCTTTATAATGGGTGTGTTCCTTATCTTATCCTAGTGTCTAAACTCTTCTCCATGGGGGAACCACAAATAATATTCCTTTACATGCTAAGTGGTATCTAGAGAGTGGGATAGGTTTAATAAATAACCTAACCTTAACGCGTATCCTAACCCTATCCACTACCCTAAGCCTAACACGTACCCTAATCTTAACCCATACCCTAAACCGAGCCCTAACCCTAAAACTAATGTAACCCTAACCCATACCTCACGCCGTACCCGAACCCGTACCCGAACCCGTACCCTAAGTCGTACCCTAACCCTAACCCTATCCCTAAGCTACCCTTGACTGCTTCTGCATCCAATAGATTTCCTAAGCACTAGTGTTTTAAGGAACAGGTTAAAAAGAGAATCCTAATGTGATTTCTTTATAATGGGTGTGTTCCTTATATTATCCTAGTGTGTAAACTCTTCTCCATGGGGGAACCACAAATAATATTCCTTTACATACTAAGTGGTATCTAGAGAGTGGGACAGGTTTAATAAATGCCCTAACCCTAACGCGTACATTAGCCCTAACCCCTACCCTAACCCTAACACTTAACGTAATCCTAACCTGTACCCTAAACCTAGACCTAACCCTAAAACTAATGCTAACCCTAACCCTAAACCATACCTACGACGTATCCGAACCTGTACCATAGCCGTACCCTAACCCTAACCCTAAGGTACCCTTGACTGCTTCTGTCTCCAATAGATTTCCTAAGCCCTAGTGTTTTAAGGAACAGGTTAAAAAGTTAATCGTTATGTGATTTCTTTATAACGGGTGTGTTCCTTACCTTATCCTAGTGTCTAAACTCTTCTCCATGGCTGGACCCCAAATAATATTCCTCTACGTGCTAAGTGGTATCTAGAGAGTGGGATAGGTTTAATAAATACCCTAACCCTAACGCGTACCCTAACCCTAACGCGTACCCTAAGCCTAAAACGTAACCTAATCCTGACCTGTTCCGAAAACCGAGCCCTAACTCTAAAACTAACCCTAACCCTAACCCTAACCCATACTCTACGCCGTAGCCGAACTCGTAACCTAAGCCGTACCCTAACCCTAACCCTAACCCTAACCCTAACCTTAAACCTAAGCTACCCTTGACTGCTTCTGCCTCCAATAGATTTCCTAAACACTAGTGTTTTAAGGAACAGATTAAAAAGAGAATCCCAAAGTGATTTCTTTACTATGGGTGTGTTCCTTATCTTATCCTAGTGTCTAAACTCTTCTCCATGGCTGGACCCCAAATAATATTCCTTTAAGTGCTAAGTGGTATCTAGAGAGAGGGATAGGGTTAATAAATAACCTAACCCTAACGTGTACCATAATCCTATCCCCTACCCTAACCCTAACACGTACCCTAATCTTAACCCGTACCCTAAACCGAGCCCTAACCGCAAAACTAACCCTAACACTAAGCCTAAACCATACCCTATGCCGTACGCGAACCCGTACCCTAAGCCGTACCCTAACCCTAACCCTAACCCTAACCCTAACCCTAAGCTACCCTTGATTGCTTCTGCATCCAATAGATTTCCTAAGCATTAGTGTTTTAAGGAACAGGTTAAAAAGAGAATCGTAATGTGATTTCTTTATAATGGGTGTGTTCCTTATCTTTTCCTACTCTCTAAACTCTTCTCCATGGCTAGAACACAAATAATATTCCTTTACGTCCTAAGTGTTATCTAGAGTGTGGGATAGGTTTAATAAAAACCCTAAACCTAATGCGTACCCTAACCCTAACCCCCACCCTAACCCTAACACGTACCCTAATCCTAATCCGTAACCTAAACTAAGCCCTAACCCTACAACTAACTCTAACCCTATCCCTAACACATACCCTATGCTGTACCCAAATCCATACCCTAAGCCGTACCCTAACCCTAACCCTAACTTTAACACTAACCCTAAGCTAGCCTTGACTGCTTCTGCCTCCAATAGATTTCCTAAGCACTAGTGTTTTAAAGAACAGGTTAAAAAGAGAATCCTAATGTGATTTCTTTATAATAGGTGTGTTCCGTATGTTATGCTAGTGTGTAAACTATTCTCCAAGGCTGGACCCCAAATAATATTCCTTTACGTGCTAAGTGGTATCTAGAGAGTGGGATAGGTTTAATAAATTCCCTAAACCTAACGCTTACACTAACCCTAACCCCTACCCTAACCCTAACACGTACCCCAATACTAACCTGTACCCTAAACCGATCCCTAACCCTAAAACTAACCCTAACGCTTACGCTAACCCATACCCTACGCCGTATCCGAACCTGTACCCAAAACCTAACCATTAGCAGTACCCTAACCCTAACCATAACCCTAACCTACTCTTGACTGCTTCTGCATCCAATAGATTTCCTAAGCACTAGTGTTTTAAGGAACAGGTTAAAAAGAGAATCCTAATGTGATTTCTTTATAATGGGTGTGTTCCTTATCTTTTCCTACTGTCTAAACGCTTCTCCATGGCTGGACCCCAAATAATATTCCTTTATATGCAAAGTGTTATCCAGAGTGTGGGATAGGTTTAATAAATACCCTTAACCTAATGCGTTCCCTAACCCTAACACGTACCCTAATCCTAACCCATACCCTAACCTGAGCCCTAACCCTACAACTAACTCTAACCCTAACCCTAACCCATACCCTATGCCGTACCCGAATCCGTACCCTAAGCCGTACCCTAACCCTAACACTAACCCTAACCCTAAGCTAGCCTTGTCTGCTTCTGCCTCCAATAGATTTCCTAAGCACTAGTGTTTTAAGGAACAGGTCAAAAAGAGAATCCTAATGTGATTTTTTTACAATAGGTGTGCTCCTTATGTTATCCTAGTTTGTAAACAATTCTCCATGGCTGGACCCCAAATACTATTCCTTTATGTGCTAAGTGGTATCGAGAGAGTGGGATAGGTTTAATAAATAACCTAACCCTGTCACGTACCCTAACGCTAACCCCTACCCTAACCCTAACACGTACCCCCATTCCTAACCTGTACCCTAAACCGAGCCCTAACCCTAAAACTAACCCTAATCCTAACCCTTACCCTACGCCGTACCCGAACCCGTACCCGAACCCGTACCATAAGCAGTACCCTAACCCTAACCCTAACCCTAACCCTAAGCTACCCTTGACTGCTTCTGCTTCCAATACATTTCCTAAGCACTAGTGTTGTAAGGAACAGGTTAAAAAGACAATCCTAATGTGATTTCTTTATAATGGGTGTGTTCCTGATATTATCCTAGTGCCAAAACTCTACTCCAAGGCTGGATTCCAAATAATATTCCTTTACGTTCTAAGTGGTATCTAGAGAGTGGGATAGGTTGAATAAATAACGTAACCCTAACGCGTACGCTAACCCTATCCCTTACCGTTACCCTAACACGTACCCTAATCCTAACCTGTACCCTAAACCGAGCCCTAACCATAAAACTAACCCTAAACCTAACCCTAAACCATACCCTACGACGTACCCGAACCCGTAACCGAACCCGAACCATAAGCTGTACCATAACCCTAACCCTATCCCTAAGGTACCTTTGACTGCTTCTGCCTCCAATAGATTTCCTAAGCACTAGTGTTTTAAGGAACAGGTTAAAAAGAGAATCCTAATGTGATTTCTTTATAATGGGTGTGTTCCTTATCTTATCCTAGTGTCTAAACTGTTCTCCATGGCTGGACCCCAAATAATATTCCTTTACTTGCTAAGTGGTATCTAGAGAGTGGGATAGGTTTAATAAATACCCTAACCCTAACGTGTACCCTAATCCTATCCCCTACCCTAACCCTAACACATATCCTAATCTTAACCCGTACCCTAAACCGAGCCCTAACCCTAAAACTAACCCTAAACGTAACCCTAAACCATAACCTATGCCGTACCCGAACCCGTACCCTAAGCCGTACCCTAACACTAACCCTAACTCTAACCCTAACCCTAAGCTACCCTTGACTGTCTGCCTCCAATAGATTTCCTAAACACTAGTGTTTTAAGGAACAGATTAAAAAGAGAATCCCAAAGTGATTTCTTTATTATGGGTGTGTTCCTTATCTTATCCTAGTGTCTAAACTCTTCTCCATGGCTGGACCCCAAATAATATTCCTTTAAGTGCTAAGTGGTATCTAGAGAGAGGGATAGGGTTAATAAATAACCTAACCCTAACGTGTACCATAATCCTATCCCCTACCCTAACCCTAACACGTACCCTAATCTTAACCCGTACCCTAAACCGAGCCCTAACCGCAAAACTAACCCTAACACTAAGCCTAAACCATACCCTATGCCGTACGCGAACCCGTACCCTAAGCCGTACCCTATCCCTAACCCTAACCCTAACCCTAACCCTAAGCTACCCTTGATTGCTTCTGCATCCAATAGATTTCCTAAGCATTAGTGTTTTAAGGAACAGGTTAAAAAGAGAATCGTAATGTGATTTCTTTATAATGGGTGTGTTCCTTATCTTTTCCTACTCTCTAAACTCTTCTCCATGGCTAGAACACAAATAATATTCCTTTACGTCCTAAGTGTTATCTAGAGTGTGGGATAGGTTTAATAAAAACCCTAAACCTAATGCGTACCCTAACCCTAACCCCCACCCTAACCCTAACACGTACCCTAATCCTAATCCGTAACCTAAACTAAGCCCTAACCCTACAACTAACTCTAACCCTATCCCTAACACATACCCTATGCTGTACCCAAATCCATACCCTAAGCCGTACCCTAACCCTAACCCTAACTTTAACACTAACCCTAAGCTAGCCTTGACTGCTTCTGCCTCCAATAGATTTCCTAAGCACTAGTGTTTTAAAGAACAGGTTAAAAAGAGAATCCTAATGTGATTTCTTTATAATAGGTGTGTTCCGTATGTTATGCTAGTGTGTAAACTATTCTCCAAGGCTGGACCCCAAATAATATTCCTTTACGTGCTAAGTGGTATCTAGAGAGTGGGATAGGTTTAATAAATTCCCTAAACCTAACGCTTACACTAACCCTAACCCCTACCCTAACCCTAACACGTACCCCAATACTAACCTGTACCCTAAACCGATCCCTAACCCTAAAACTAACCCTAACGCTTACGCTAACCCATACCCTACGCCGTATCCGAACCTGTACCCAAAACCTAACCATTAGCAGTACCCTAACCCTAACCATAACCCTAACCTACTCTTGACTGCTTCTGCATCCAATAGATTTCCTAAGCAGTAGTGTTTTAAGGAACAGGTTAAAAAGAGAATCCTAATGTGATTTCTTTATAATGGGTGTGTTCCTTATCTTTTCCTACTGTCTAAACGCTTCTCCATGGCTGGACCCCAAATAATATTCCTTTATATGCAAAGTGTTATCCAGAGTGTGGGATAGGTTTAATAAATACCCTTAACCTAATGCGTTCCCTAACCCTAACCCCTACCCTAACCCTAACACGTACCCTAATCCTAACCCATACCCTAACCTGAGCCCTAACCCTACAACTAACTCTAACCCTAACCCTAACCCATACCCTATGCCGTACCCGAATCCGTACCCTAAGCCGTACCCTAACCCTAACACTAACCCTAACCCTAAGCTAGCCTTGTCTGCTTCTGCCTCCAATAGATTTCCTAAGCACTAGTGTTTTAAGGAACAGGTCAAAAAGAGAATCCTAATGTGATTTTTTTACAATAGGTGTGCTCCTTATGTTATCCTAGTTTGTAAACAATTCTCCATGGCTGGACCCCAAATACTATTCCTTTATGTGCTAAGTGGTATCGAGAGAGTGGGATAGGTTTAATAAATAACCTAACCCTGTCACGTACCCTAACGCTAACCCCTACCCTAACCCTAACACGTACCCCCATTCCTAACCTGTACCCTAAACCGAGCCCTAACCCTAAAACTAACCCTAATCCTAACCCTTACCCTACGCCGTACCCGAACCTGTACCCGAACCCGTACCATAAGCAGTACCCTAACCCTAACCCTAACCCTAACCCTAAGCTACCCTTGACTGCTTCTGCTTCCAATACATTTCCTAAGCACTAGTGTTGTAAGGAACAGGTTAAAAAGACAATCCTAATGTGATTTCTTTATAATGGGTGTGTTCCTGATATTATCCTAGTGCCAAAACTCTACTCCAAGGCTGGATTCCAAATAATATTCCTTTACGTTCTAAGTGGTATCTAGAGAGTGGGATAGGTTGAATAAATAACGTAACCCTAACGCGTACGCTAACCCTATCCCTTACCGTTACCCTAACACGTACCCTAATCCTAACCTGTACCCTAAACCGAGCCCTAACCATAAAACTAACCCTAAACCTAACCCTAAACCATACCCTACGACGTACCCGAACCCGTAACCGAACCCGAACCATAAGCTGTACCATAACCCTAACCCTATCCCTAAGGTACCTTTGACTGCTTCTGCCTCCAATAGATTTCCTAAGCACTAGTGTTTTAAGGAACAGGTTAAAAAGAGAATCCTAATGTGATTTCTTTATAATGGGTGTGTTCCTTATCTTATCCTAGTGTCTAAACTGTTCTCCATGGCTGGACCCCAAATAATATTCCTTTACTTGCTAAGTGGTATCTAGAGAGTGGGATAGGTTTAATAAATACCCTAACCCTAACGTGTACCCTAATCCTATCCCCTACCCTAACCCTAACACATATCCTAATCTTAACCCGTACCCTAAACCGAGCCCTAACCCTAAAACTAACCCTAAACGTAACCCTAAACCATAACCTATGCCGTACCCGAACCCGTACCCTAAGCCGTACCCTAACACTAACCCTAACTCTAACCCTAACCCTAAGCTACCCTTGACTGTCTGCCTCCAATAGATTTCCTAAACACTAGTGTTTTAAGGAACAGATTAAAAAGAGAATCCCAAAGTGATTTCTTTATTATGGGTGTGTTCCTTATCTTATCCTAGTGTCTAAACTCTTCTCCATGGCTGGACCCCAAATAATATTCCTTTAAGTGCTAAGTGGTATCTAGAGAGAGGGATAGGGTTAATAAATAACCTAACCCTAACGTGTACCATAATCCTATCCCCTACCCTAACCCTAACACGTACCCTAATCTTAACCCGTACCCTAAACCGAGCCCTAACCGCAAAACTAACCCTAACACTAAGCCTAAACCATACCCTATGCCGTACGCGAACCCGTACCCTAAGCCGTACCCTAACCCTAACCCTAACCCTAAGCTACCCTTGATTGCTTCTGCATCCAATAGATTTCCTAAGCATTAGTGTTTTAAGGAACAGGTTAAAAAGAGAATCGTAATGTGATTTCTTTATAATGGGTGTGTTCCTTATCTTTTCCTACTCTCTAAACTCTTCTCCATGGCTAGAACACAAATAATATTCCTTTACGTCCTAAGTGTTATCTAGAGTGTGGGATAGGTTTAATAAAAACACTAAACCTAATGTGTACCCTAACCCTAATCCCCACCCTAACCCTAACACGTACCCTAATCCTAATCCGTAACCTAAACTAAGCCCTAACCCTACAACTAACTCTAACCCTATCCCTAACACATACCCTATGCTGTACCCAAATCCATACCCTAAGCCGTACCCTAACCCTAACCCTAACTTTAACACTAACCCTAAGCTAGCCTTGACTGCTTCTGCCTCCAATAGATTTCCTAAGCACTAGTGTTTTAAAGAACAGGTTAAAAAGAGAATCCTAATGTGATTTCTTTATAATAGGTGTGTTCCGTATGTTATGCTAGTGTGTAAACTATTCTCCAAGGCTGGACCCCAAATAATATTCCTTTACGTGCTAAGTGGTATCTAGAGAGTGGGATAGGTTTAATAAATACCCTAAACCTAACGCTTACACTAACCCTAACCCCTACCCTAACCCTAACACGTACCCCAATACTAACCTGTACCCTAAACCGATCCCTAACCCTAAAACTAACCCTAACGCTTACGCTAACCCATACCCTACGCCGTATCCGAACCTGTACCCAAAACCTAACCATTAGCAGTACCCTAACCCTAACCCTAACCATAACCCTAACCTACTCTTGACTGCTTCTGCATCCAATAGATTTCCTAAGCAGTAGTGTTTTAAGGAACAGGTTAAAAAGAGAATCCTAATGTGATTTCTTTATAATGGGTGTGTTCCTTATCTTTTCCTACTGTCTAAACGCTTCTCCATGGCTGGACCCCAAATAATATTCCTTTATATGCAAAGTGTTATCCAGAGTGTGGGATAGGTTTAATAAATACCCTTAACCTAATGCGTTCCCTAACCCTAACCCCTACCCTAACCCTAACACGTACCCTAATCCTAACCCATACCCTAACCTGAGCCCTAACCCTACAACTAACTCTAACCCTAACCCTAACCCATACCCTATGCCGTACCCGAATCCGTACCCTAAGCCGTACCCTAACCCTAACACTAACCCTAACCCTAAGCTAGCCTTGTCTGCTTCTGCCTCCAATAGATTTCCTAAGCACTAGTGTTTTAAGGAACAGGTCAAAAAGAGAATCCTAATGTGATTTTTTTACAATAGGTGTGCTCCTTATGTTATCCTAGTTTGTAAACAATTCTCCATGGCTGGACCCCAAATACTATTCCTTTATGTGCTAAGTGGTATCGAGAGAGTGGGATAGGTTTAATAAATAACCTAACCCTGTCACGTACCCTAACGCTAACCCCTACCCTAACCCTAACACGTACCCCCATTCCTAACCTGTACCCTAAACCGAGCCCTAACCCTAAAACTAACCCTAATCCTAACCCTTACCCTACACCGTACCCGAACCCGTACCCGAACCCGTACCATAAGCAGTACCCTAACCCTAACCCTATCCCTAAGCTACCCTTGACTGCTTCTGCTTCAAATAGACTTCCTAAGCACTAGTGTTTTAAGGAACAGGTTAAAAAGAGCATCCTAATGTGATTTCTTTATAATGGGTGTGTTCCTGATATTATCCTAGTGCCTAAACTCTTCTCCAAGGCTGGATTCCCAATAATATTCCTTTACGTTCTAAGTGGTATCTAGAGAGTGGGATACGTTTAATAAATACCCTAATCCTACTGCGTACCCTAACCCTAAAACCTACCATAACTCTAACAAGTACACTAATTTAACCCGTACCCTAAACCGAGCCCTAACCCTAAAACTAACCCTAACACTAACCCATACGCTACGCGGTACCCGAATCCGTACCCTAAGCCATAACCTAACACTAACCCTAACACTAACCCTATCCCGATGCTACCCTTGACTCCTTCTGCCTCCAATAGATTTGCTAAGCACTAGTGTTTTAAGGAACAGGTTAAAAAGAGAATCCTAATGTGATTTCTTTATAATGGGTGTGTTCCTTATCTTATCCTAGTGTCTAAACTCTTCTCCATGGGGGAACCACAAATAATATTCCTTTACATGCTAAGTGGTATCTAGAGAGTGGGATAGGTTTAATAAATACCCTAAACCTAACGTGTAACCTAACCCTAACACCTACACTAATCCTAATCCGTACCCTAAACCGAGCCCTAACCCTAAAACTAACCCTAACCCTAACCCATACACGAATCCGTACCCGAATCCGAACCCTAAGCCGTACCCTAACACTAACCCTAACCCTAACACTAACCCGAAGCTACCCTTTACTGCTTATGCCTCAAATAGATTTCCTAAGCACTAGTGTTTTAAGGAACAGGTTAAAAAGAATCCTAATGTGATTACTTTATAATGGGTGTGTTCCTTATCTTTTCCTACTGTCTAAACTCTTCTCCATGGCTGGACCCCAAATAATATTCATTTACGTGCTAAGTGTTATCTAGAGTGTGGGATAGGTTTAATAATACCCTAACCCTAAGGCGTACCCTAACCCTAACACATACCCTAACCCTAACACGTACCCTAATCCTAACCCGTACACTAAACCGAGACCTAACCCTAAATCTAAACCTAAACCTAACCCTACCCCATACCCTACGCCGTATCTGAACCCGTACCCTAACCCGTACCATAAGCAGTACCCTAACCCTAACTCTAATCCTAAGCTACCCTTGACTGCTTCTGCTTCCAATAGATTTCCTAAGCACTAGTGTTTTAAGGAACAGGTTAAAAAGAGAATACTAATGTGATCTCTTTATAATGGGTGTGTTCCTTATCTTATCGTAGTGTCTAAACTCTTTTCCATGGATGGATTCCAAATAATATTCTTTTAAGTACTAAGTGGTATCTGGAGAGTGGGATAGGTTTAATAAATAACCTAACCCTAAAGCGTACCCAAATCCTAACCCCTACCCTAAACCTAACACCTACAAAAATCCTACCCTGTACCCTAAACCGAGCTCTAACCCTAAAACTAAACCTAACCCTAACCCATACCCAAACCCGTACCCGAATCCATACCCTAAGCCGTACCCTAACACTAACCCTAACCCTAACTGTAACCCGAAGCTACCCTGGACTGATTATGCCTCAAATAGATTTCCTAAGCACTAGTGTTTTATGGAACAGGTTAAAAAGATAATCGTAATGTGATTTCATTATATCGGGTGTGTTCCTGATCTTATCCTAGTGTCTAAACTCTTCTCCATGCCTGGACACCAAATAATATTCCTTTACGTGCTAAGTGTTATCTAGAGTGTGGGATAGGTTTAATAAATACCCTAAACCTAAGGAGTACCCTAACACTAACCCCTACCCTAAACCTACCAAGTATCCTAATCCTAACCCATACCCTAAACTGAGCCCTAACCCTAAAACTAACTCTAACCATAACCCTAACACACACCCTATGCCGTACCCGAATCCGTACCCTAAGCCATACCCTAACCCTAACCCTAAGCCTAACCCTAAGCTAGCTTTGACTTCTTCTGCCTCCAATAGATTTCCTAAGCATTAGGGTTTTAAGGAACAGATTAAAAAGAGAATCCCAAAGTGATTTCTTTAATATGGGTGTGTTCTTTATCTTATCCTAGTGTCTAAACTATTCTCCATGGCTGGACCCCAAATAATATTCCTTTACGTGCTAAGTGGTATCTAGAGAGTGGGATAGGTTTAATAAATACCCTAACCCTAACGCGTACATTAACCCTAACCCCTACCCTAAACCTAACACGTAACCTAATCCTAACCCGTACCCAAAACCGAGCCCTAACTGTAAAACTAACCCTAACCCTATCCCTAACCCATTCTCTGCACCATACCCGAAACCATACCCTAAGCCGTACACTATCCCTAACCCTAAACCTCAGCTACCCTTGATTGCTTCTGCCTCCAATAGATTTCCTAAGAACTAGTGTTTTAAGGAACAAGTTAAAAAGAGAATCCTAATGTGATTTCTTTGTAATGGGTGTGTTCCTTATCTTATCCTAATGTCTAAACTCTTCTACATGGCTAGACCCCAAATAATATTCTTTATGTGCTAAGTGGTATCTAGAGAGTGGTATAGGTTTAATAAATACCCTAACCCTAATGCGTACCCTAACCCTATCCCCTACCATTACCCTAACACGTACCCTAATCCTAACCTGTACCCTAAAACGAGCCCTAACCCTAAAACTAACCCTAAAACTAACCCTAAACCATACCCTACGCTGTACCTGAACCCGTAACCGAACCCATACCATAAGCCGTACACTAACCCTAACCCTAAGGTACCCTTGAATGCTTCTGCCTCCAATAGATTTCGTAAGCACTATTGTTTTAAAGAACAGATTAAAAAGAGAATCCTAATGTGATTTCTTTATAATGGGTGTGTTCCTTATCCTATCCTAGTGTCTAAACTCTTTTCCATCCGTGGATTCCAAATAATATTCTTTTACGTTCTAAGTGGTATCTAGAGAGTGGGATAGGTTTAATAAATACCCTAAACCGAACGCGGACACTAACCCTAACCCCTACCCTAACCCTAACACCTACACTAATCCTAATTCGTAACCTCAACCGAGCCCTAACCCTAAAACTAACCCTAACCCTAACCCTAACCCATACACGAACCCTTACCCGAATCCATACCCTAAGCCGTACCCTAACACTAACCCTAACCCTAACACTAACCCGAAGCTACCCTTGACTGCTCATGCCTCAAATAGATTTCCTAAGCCCTAGTGTTTTAAGGAACAGGTAAAAAAGAGAATCCTAATGTGATTTCTTTTTAATGGGTTTGTTCCTTATATTTTGCTACTGTCTAAACACTTTTCCATGGCTGGAACCCAAATAATATTACTTTACGTGCTAAGTGTTACCTAGAGTGTGGGATAGGTTTAATAAATACACTAAACCTAATGCGTACCCTAACCCTAACCCCTACCCTAACCCTAACACGCAACCTAATCCTAACCTGTACCAAAAAACAGAGCCCTAACTCTAAAACTAACCCTAAACCTAACCGTAACCCATACTCCACGACGTAACCGAACCCGTACCCTAAATCGTACCCTAACCCTAAGCCTAACCCTAAGCTACCCTTGACTGCTTCTGCCTCCAATAGATTTCCTAAGCACTAGTGTTTTAAGGAACAGGTTAAAAAGAGAATCCTAATGTGATTTCTTTATAATGGGTGTGTTCCTTATCTTATCCTAGTGTCTAAACTCTTCTCCATGGCTGGACCCAAATAATATTCCTTTACATGCTAAGTGGTATCTAGAGAGTGAGATAGGTTTAATAAATACCCTAACCCTAACTCGTACCCTTACCCTATCCCCACCGTTACACTAACACGTACCCCAATCCTAACCCGTACCCTAAACCGAGCCCTAACCCTAAAACTAAACTTAATCCTAACTGTAACCCATACACTATGCCGTACCTGAACCCGTACCCGAACCCGTACCATAAGCAGTACCCTAACCCTAACCCTAACCCTAAGCTACCCTTGACTGCTTCTGCTTCCAATAGATTTCCTAAGCACTAGTGTTTTAAGGAACAGGTTAAAAAGAGAATCCTAATGTGTTTTCTTTATAATGAGTGTGTTCCGTATCTTATCCTAGTGTCTAAACTCTTTTCCATGGCTGGATTCCAAATAATATTCTTTTACGTTCTAAGTGGTATCTAGAGAGTGGGATAGGTTTAATAAATACCCTAACCCTAACGCAAACCCAAATCCTGACCCCTACCCTAACCCTAACACCTACACTAATCCTAACCTGTACCCTAAACCGAGCACTAACCCTAAAACTAAACGTAACCCTAACACATACCCGTACCCGTACTAGAACCCGTACCCGAACCCGTACCCTAAGCCGTACCCTAACACTAACCCTAACCCTAACTGTAACCCGAAGCTACCCTTGACTGATTATGCCTCAAATAGATTTCCTAAGCACTAGTGTTTTAAGGAACAGGTTAAAAAGATAATCATAATGTGATTTCTTTTTAACGGGTGTGTTCCTTATCTTATCCTAGTGTCTAAACTCTTCTCCATGGCTGGACCCCAAATAATATTCATTTACGTGCTAAGTGTTATCTAGAGTGTGCCATAGGTTTAATAAATACCCTAAACCTAAGGTGTACCCTAACCCTAACCCTACCATAACCCTAACACGTACCCTAATCCTAACCCATACCCAAAACCGAGCCCTAACCCTAAAACTAACCCTAATCCTAAACCTAACTCAAAACCTAACCCGTAGCCGAACCCGTACCCTAAGCCGTACCCTAACCCTAACGCCAACCCTAAGCTACCCTTGACTGCTTCTACCTCCATTAGATTTCCTAAGCACTTGTGTTTTAAGGAACAGAGTAAAAAGAGAATCCTAATGTCATTTCTTTATAATAGGTGTGTTCCTTATGTTATCCTAGTGTGTAAACTATTCTCCATGGCTGGACCCAAATAATATTCCTTTACGTGCTAAGTGGTATCTAGAGAGTGGGATAGGTTTAATAAATACCCTAACCGTAACGCGTACCCTAACCCTAACCCCTACCCTAACCCTAACACGTACCCCAATGCTAACCCGTACACTAAACCGAGCCCTAACCCTAATACTAACCCTAACCCTAACCCTAACCCTTACCCTACGCCGTACCCGAACCCGTACCCGAACGCGTACCATAAGCAGTACCCTAACCCTAACCCTAACCCTAAGCTACCCTTGACTGCTTCTGCTTCCAATATATTTCCTAAGCACTAGTGTTTTAAGGAACAGGTTAAAAAGAGCATCCTAATGTGATTTCTTTATAATAGGTGTGTTCCTGATATTATCCTAGTGCCTAAACTCTTCTCCAAGGCTGGATTCCTAATAATACTCCTTTACGTTCTAAGTGGTATCTAGAGAGTGGGATACGTTTAATAAATACCCTAATCCTACTGCGTACCCTAACCCTAAACCCTACCATAACTCTAACAAGTACACTACTCTTAACCCGTACCCTAAACCGAGCCCTAACCCTAAAACTAACCCTAACACTAACCCATACGCTACGCCGTACCCGAACCCGTACCCGAATCCGCACCCTAAGCCGTAACCTAACACTAACCCTAACACTAACCCTATCCCGAAGCTACCCTTGACTCCTTCTGCCTCCAATAGATTTGCTAAGCACTAGTGTTTTAAGGAACAGGTTAAAAAGAGAATCCTAATGTGATTTCTTTATAATGGGTGTGTTCCTTATCTTATCCTAGTGTCTAAACTCTTCTCCATGGGGGAACCACAAATAATATTCCTTTACATTCTAAGTGGTATCTAGAGAGGGGGATAGGTTTAATAAATACCCTAAACCTAACACGTACCTTAACCCTAACGCCTACCCTAATCCTAACACGTAACCTAATCCTATCCTGTACCCTAAACCGAGCCCTAACCCTAAAAGTAACCCTAAACCTAACCCTAAACCGTACCCTACGACGTACCCGAACCCGTACCCGAACCCGTACCATAAGCCGTACCCTAACCCTAATCATAACCCTAAGGTACCCTTGACTCCTTCTGCCTCCAAAAGGTTTCCTAAGCACTAGTGTTTTAAGGAACAGGTTAAAAAGAGAATCCTAATGTGATTTCTTTATAATGGGTGTGTACCTTATCTTATCCTAGTGTCTAAACTCTTCTCCATGGGGGAACCAGAAATAATATTCCTTTACATGCTAAGTGGTATCTAGAGAGTGGGATAGGTTTAATAAATACCCTAAACCTAACGCGTACCCTAACCCTATCTCCTACCGTTACACTAACAGGTAGCCTAATCCTAACCTGTACCCTAAAACCGAGCCCTAACCGTAAAACTAACCCTAAACCTAACCCTAAACCATAACCTACGACATACCCACACCCGACCCGAACCCGTACCATAAGCCGTACCCTATACCTAACCCTAACCCTAAGGTAACCTTGACTGCTTCTGCCTCCAATACAATTCCTAAGCACTAGTGTTTTAAGGAACAGGTTAAAAAGTTAATCGTAATGTGATTTCTTTATAACGGGTGTGTTCCTTATCTTAACCTAGTGTCTAATCTCTTCTCCATGGCTGGACCCCAAATAATATCCCTTTACGTGCTAAGTGGTATCTAGAGAGTGGGATAGTTTTAATAAATAACCTAACCCTAACGCGTACACTAAACCTAACTCCTACCTTAATCCTAACACGTACCCCAATCCTAACCCGTACCCTAAACTGATCCCTAACCCTAAAATTAACCTAACCGTAACCCTAACCCATACACTATGCCGTACCTGAACCCGTACCCAAACCCGTAATATAAGCGGTAGCCTAACCCTAATCCTAACTCTAACCCTAAGCTACCCTTGACTGCTTCTGCTACCAATAGATTTCCTAAGCATTAGTGTTTTAAGGAACAGATTAAAAAGAGAATCCTAATGTGATTTCTTTATAATGGGTGTGTTCCTTATCTTATCCTAGTGTCTAAACTCTTTTCCATGGCTGGATTCCAAATAATATTCTTTTACGTTCTAAGTGGTATCTAGAGAGTGGGATAGGTTTAAGAAATACCCTAACCCTAACACGTAACCAAATCCTAACCCCTACCCTAACCCTAACACCTACACTAATCCTAACCTGTACCCTAAACCGAGCCCTAACCCTAAAACGAAACGTAACCCTAACCCATACCCGAACCCGTACCCGAATCCATACCCTAAGCCGTACCCTAACACTAACCCTAACCCTAAATGTAACCCGAAGCTACCCTGGACTGATTATGCCTCAAATAGATTTCCTAAGCACTAGTGTTTTAAGGAACACGTTAAAAAGATAATCGTAATGTGATTTCTTTATATCGGGTGTGTTCCTTATCTTATCCTAGTGTCTAAACTCTTCTCCATGGCTGGACCCCAAATAATATTCATTTACGTGCTAAGTGTTATCTAGAGTGTGCGATAGGTTTAATAAATACCCTAAACCTAAGGTGTACCCTAACCCTAACCCTACCATAACCCTAACACGTACCCTAATCCTAACCCATACCCAAAACCGAGCCCTAACCCTAAAACTAACCGTAATCCTAACCCTAACACAAAACCTAAGCCGTAGCTGAACCCGTACCCTAAGCCGTACCCTAACCCTAACGCCAACGCTAAGCTACCCTTGACTGCTTCTACCTCCATTAGATTTCCTAAGCACTAGTGTTTTAAGGAACAGAGTAAAAAGAGAATCCTAATGTCATTTCTTTATAATAGGTGTGTTCCTTATGTTATGCTAGTGTGTAAACTATTCTCCATGGCTGGACCCCAAATAATATTCCTTTACGTGCTAAGTGGTATCTAGAGAGTGGGATAGGTTTAATAAATACCCTAACCCTAACGCGTACCCTAACCCTAACACGTACCCCAATCCTAACCCGTACACTAAACCGAGCCCTAACCCTAAGACTAACCCTAACCCTAACCCTTACCCTACGCCGTACCCGAACCCGTACCCGAACCCGTACCATAAGCAGTACCCTAACCCTAACCCTAACCCTAAGCTACCCTTGACTGCTTCTGCTTCAAATAGACTTCCTAAGCACTAGTGTTTTAAGGAACAGGTTAAAAAGAGCATCCTAATGGATTTCTTTATAATGGGTGTGTTCCTGATATTATCCTAGTGCATAAACTCTTCTCCAAGCCTGGATTCCTAATAATATTCCTATACGTTCTAAGTGGTATCTAGAGAGTGGGATACGTTTAATAAATACCCTAATCCTACTGTGTACCCTAACCCTAAACGCTACCATAACTCTAACAAGTACACTAATCTTAACCCGTACCGTAAACCGAGCCCTAACCCTAAAACTAACCCTAACACTAACACATACGCTACGCCGTACCCGAACCCGTACCCGAATCCGTACCCTAAGCCGTACCCTAACACTAACCCTAACACTAACCCTATCCCGAAGCTACCCTTGACTCCTTCTGCCTCCCATAAATTTGCTAAGCACTAGTGTTTTAAGGAACAGGTTAAAAAGAGAATCCTAATGTGATTTCTTTATAATGGGTGTGTTCCTTATCTTATCCTATTGTCTAAACTCTTCTCCATGGGGGAACCACAAATAATATTCCTTTACATGCTAAGTGGTATCTAGAGAGTGGGATAGGTTTAATAAATACCCTAAACCTAACACGTACCTTAACCCTAACGCCTACCCTAATCCTAACACGTAACCTAATCCTATCCTGTACCCTAAACCGAGCCCTAACCCTAAAAGTAACCCTAACCCTAACACTAAACCGTACCCTACGACGTACCCGAACCCGTACCCGAACCCGTACCATAAGCCGTACCCTAACCCTAATCATAACTCTAAGGTACCCTTGACTCCTTCTGCCTCCAATAGGTTTCCGAAGCACTAGTGTTTTAAGGAACAGGTTAAAAAGAGAATCCTAATGTGATTTCTTTATAATGGGTGTGTTCTTTATCTTATCCTAGTGTCTAAACTCTTCTCCATGGGGGAACCAGAAATAATATTCCTTTACATGCTAAGTGGTATCTAGAGAGTGGGATAGGTTTAATAAATACCCTAACCCTAACGCGTACCCTAACCCTATCTCCTACCGTTACACTAACAGGTAGCCTAATCCTAACCTGTACCCTAAAACCGAGCCCTAACCGTAAAACTAACCTTAAACCTAACACTAAACCATAACCTACGACATACCCACACCCGACCCGAACCCGTACCATAAGCCGTACCCTGTACCTAACCCAACCCTAAGGTACCCTTGACTGCTTCTGCCTCCAATACATTTCCTAAGCACTAGTGTTTTAAGGAACAGGTTAAAAAGTTAATCGTAATGTGATTTCTTTATAACGGGTGTGTTCCTTATCTTAACCTAGTGTCTAATCTCTTCTCCATTGCTGGAACCCAAATAATATCCCTTTACGTGCTAAGTGGTATCTAGAGAGTGGGATAGTTTTAATAAATAACCTAACCCTAACGCGTACACTAAAGCTAACTCCTACCTTAATCCTAACACGTACCCCAATCCTAACCCGTACCCTAAACTGATCCCTAACCCTAAAATTAACCTAACCGTAACCCTAACCCATACACTATGCCATACCTGAACCCGTACCCAAACCCGTACTATAAGCGGTATCCTAACCCTAATCCTAACTCTAACCCTAAGCTACCCTTGACTGCTTCTGCTTCCAATATATTTCCTAAGCACTAGTGTTTTAAGGAACAGGTTAAAAAGAGCATCCTAATGTGATTTCTTTATAATGGGTGTGTTCCTGATATTATCCTAGTGCCTAAACTCTTCTCCAAGGCTGGATTCCTAATAATACTCCTTTACGTTCTAAGTGGTATGTAGAGAGTGGGATACATTTAATAAATACCCTAATCCTACTGCATACCCTAACCCTAAACCCTACCATAACTCTAACAAGTACACTACTCTTACCCCGTACCCTAAACCGAGCCCTAACCCTAAAACTAACCCTAACACTAACCCATACGCTACGCCGTACCCGAACCCGTACCCGAATCCGTACCCTAAGCCGTAACCTAACACTAACCCTAACACTAACCCTATCCCGAAGCTACCCTTGACTCCTTCTGCCTCCAATAGATTTGCTAAGCACTAGTGTTTTAAGGAACAGGTTAAAAAGAGAATCCTAATGTGATTTCTTTATAATGGGTGTGTTCCTTATCTTATCCTAGTGTCTAAACTCTTCTCCATGGGGGAACCACAAATAATATTCCTTTACATGCTAAGTGGTATCTAGAGAGGGGGATAGGTTTAATAAATACCCTAAACCTAACACGTACCTTAACCCTAACGCCTACCCTAATCCTAACACGTAACCTAATCCTATCCTGTACCCTAAACCGAGCCCTAACCCTAAAAGTAACCCTAAACCTAACCCTAAACCGTACCCTACGACGTACCCGAACCCGTACCCGAACCCGTACCATAAGCCGTACCCTAACCCTAATCATAACCCTAAGGTACCCTTGACTCCTTCTGCCTCCAAAAGGTTTCCTAAGCACTAGTGTTTTAAGGAACAGGTTAAAAAGAGAATCCTAATGTGATTTCTTTATAATGGGTGTGTACCTTATCTTATCCTAGTGTCTAAACTCTTCTCCATGGGGGAACCAGAAATAATATTCCTTTACATGCTAAGTGGTATCTAGAGAGTGGGATAGGTTTAATAAATACCCTAACCCTAACGCGTACCCTAACCCTATCTCCTACCGTTACACTAACAGGTAGCCTAATCCTAACCTGTACCCTAAAACCGAGCCCTAACCGTAAAACTAACCCTAAACCTAACCCTAAACCATAACCTACGACATACCCACACCCGACCCGAACCCGTACCATAAGCCGTACCCTATACCTAACCCTAACCCTAAGGTAACCTTGACTGCTTCTGCCTCCAATACAATTCCTAAGCACTAGTGTTTTAAGGAACAGGTTAAAAAGTTAATCGTAATGTGATTTCTTTATAACGGGTGTGTTCCTTATCTTAACCTAGTGTCTAATCTCTTCTCCATGGCTGGACCCCAAATAATATCCCTTTACGTGCTAAGTGGTATCTAGAGAGTGGGATAGTTTTAATAAATAACCTAACCCTAACGCGTACACTAAACCTAACTCCTACCTTAATCCTAACACTTACCCCAATCCTAACCCGTACCCTAAACTGATCCCTAACCCTAAAATTAACCTAACCGTAACACTAACCCATACCCTATGCCGTAACTGAACCCGTACCCAAACCCGTAATATAAGCGGTAGCCTAACCCTAATCCTAACTCTAACCCTAAGCTACCCTTGACTGCTTCTGCTACCAATAGATTTCCTAAGCATTAGTGTTTTAAGGAACAGATTAAAAAGAGAATCCTAATGTGATTTCTTTATAATGGGTGTGTTCCTTTTCTTATCCTAGTGTCTAAACTCTTTTCCATGGCTGGATTCCAAATAATATTCTTTTACGTTCTAAGTGGTATCTAGAGAGTGGGATAGGTTTAAGAAATACCCTAACCCTAACGCGTACCCAAATCCTAACCCCTACCCTAACCCTAACACCTACACTAATCCTAACCTGTACCCTAAACCGAGCCCTAACCCTAAAACGAAACGTAAACCTAACCCATACCCGAACCCGTACCCGAATCCATACCCTAAGCCATACCCTAACACTAACCCTAACCCTAAATGTAACCCGAAGCTACCCTGGACTGATTATGCCTCAAATAGATTTCCTAAGCACTAGTGTTTTAAGGAACACGTTAAAAAGATAATCGTAATGTGATTTCTTTATATCGGGTGTGTTCCTTATCTTATCCTAGTGTCTAAACTCTTCTCCATGGCTGGACCCCAAATAATATTCATTTACGTGCTAAGTGTTATCTAGAGTGTGTGATAGGTTTAATAAATACCCTAAACCTAAGGTGTACCCTAACCCTAACCCTACCATAACCCTAACACGTACCCTAATCCTAACCCATACCCAAAACCGAGCCCTAACCCTAAAACTAACCCTAATCCTAACCCTAACACAAAACCTAAGCCGTAGCTGAACCCGTACCCTAAGCCGTACCCTAACCCTAACGCCAACGCTAAGCTACCCTTGACTGCTTCTACCTCCATTAGATTTCCTAAGCACTAGTGTTTTAAGGAACAGAGTAAAAAGAGAATCCTAATGTCATTTCTTTATAATAGGTGTGTTCCTTATGTTATCCTAGTGTGTAAACTATTCTCCATGGCTGGACCCCAAATAATATTCCTTTACGTGCTAAGTGGTATCTAGAGAGTGGGATAGGTTTAATAAATACCCTAACCCTAACGCGTACCCTAACCCTAACACGTACCCCAATCCTAACCCGTACACTAAACCGAGCCCTAACCCTAAGACTAACCCTAACCCTAACCCTTACCCTACGCCGTACCCGAACCCGTACCCGAACCCGTACCATAAGCAGTACCCTAACCCTAACCCTAACCCTAAGCTACCCTTGACTGCTTCTGCTTCAAATAGACTTCCTAAGCACTAGTGTTTTAAGGAACAGGTTAAAAAGAGCATCCTAATGGATTTCTTTATAATGGGTGTGTTCCTGATATTATCCTAGTGCATAAACTCTTCTCCAAGCCTGGATTCCTAATAATATTCCTATACGTTCTAAGTGGTATCTAGAGAGTGGGATACGTTTAATAAATACCCTAATCCTACTGTGTACCCTAACCCTAAACGCTACCATAACTCTAACAAGTACACTAATCTTAACCCGTACCGTAAACCGAGCCCTAACCCTAAAACTAACCCTAACACTAACACATACGCTACGCCGTACCCGAACCCGTACCCGAATCCGTACCCTAAGCCGTACCCTAACACTAACCCTAACACTAACCCTATCCCGAAGCTACCCTTGACTCCTTCTGCCTCCCATAGATTTGCTAAGCACTAGTGTTTTAAGGAACAGGTTAAAAAGAGAATCCTAATGTGATTTCTTTATAATGGGTGTGTTCCTTATCTTATCCTATTGTCTAAACTCTTCTCCATGGGGGAACCACAAATAATATTCCTTTACATGCTAAGTGGTATCTAGAGAGTGGGATAGGTTTAATAAATACCCTAAACCTAACACGTACCTTAACCCTAACGCCTACCCTAATCCTAACACGTAACCTAATCCTAACCTGTACCCTAAACCGAGCCCTAACCCTAAAAGTAACCCTAACCCTAACCCTAAACCGTACCCTACGACGTACCCGAACCCGTACCCGAACCCGTACCATAAGCCGTACCCTAACCCTAATCATAACTCTAAGGTACCCTTGACTCCTTCTGCCTCCAATAGGTTTCCGAAGCACTAGTGTTTTAAGGAACAGGTTAAAAAGAGAATCCTAATGTGATTTCTTTATAATGGGTGTGTTCTTTATCTTATCCTAGTGTCTAAACTCTTCTCCATGGGGGAACCAGAAATAATATTCCTTTACATGCTAAGTGGTATCTAGAGAGTGGGATAGGTTTAATAAATACCCTAACCCTAACGCGTACCCTAACCCTATCTCCTACCGTTACACTAACAGGTAGCCTAATCCTAACCTGTACCCTAAAACCGAGCCCTAACCGTAAAACTAACCTTAAACCTAACACTAAACCATAACCTACGACATACCCACACCCGACCCGAACCCGTACCATAAGCCGTACCCTGTACCTAACCCTAACTCTAAGGTACCCTTGACTGCTTCTGCCTCCAATACATTTCCTAAGCACTAGTGTTTTAAGGAACAGGTTAAAAAGTTAATCGTAATGTGATTTCTTTATAACGGGTGTGTTCCTTATCTTAACCTAGTGTCTAATCTCTTCTCCATGGCTGGACCCCAAATAATATCCCTTTACGTGCTAAGTGGTATCTAGAGAGTGGAATAGTTTTAATAAATAACCTAACCCTAACGCGTACACTAAAGCTAACTCCTACCTTAATCCTAACACGTACCCCAATCCTAACCCGTACCATAAACTGATCCCTAACCCTAAAATTAACCTAACCGTAACCCTAACCCATACACTATGCCATACCTGAACCCGTACCCAAACCCGTACTATAAGCGGTATCCTAACCCTAATCCTAACTCTAACCCTAAGCTACCCTTGACTGCTTCTGCTACCAATAGATTTCCTAAGCACTAGTGTTTTAAGGAACAGTTTAAAAAGAGAATCCTAATGTGATTTCTTTATAATGGGTGTGTTCCTTATCTTATCCTAGTGTCTAAACTCTTTTCCATGGCTGGATTCCAAATAATATTCTTTTACGTTCTAAGTGGTATCTAGAGAGTGGGATAGGTTTAAGAAATACCCTAATCCTAACACGTACCCAAATCCTAACCCCTACCCTAACCCTAACACCTACACTAATCCTAACCTGTACCCTAAACCGAGCCCTAACCCTAAAACGATACGTAACCCTAACCCATACCCGAACCCGTACCCGAATCCGTACCCTAAGCCGTACCCTAACACTACCCCTAACCCTAAATGTAACCCGAAGCTACCCTGGACTGATTATGCCTCAAATAGATTTCCTAAGCACTAGTGTTTTAAGGAACACGTTAAAAAGATAATCGTAATGTGGTTTCTTTATATCGGGTGTGTTCCTTATCTTATCCTAGTGTCTAAACCCTTCTCCATGACTGGACACCAAATAATATTCCTTTAGGTGCTAAGTGTTATCTACAGTGTGGGATAGGTTTAATAAATACCCTAAAGCTAAGGCGTACCCTAACCCTAACCCCTACCCTAACCCTAACACGTACCCTAATCCTAACCCATACCCTAAACCGAGCCCTAATCCTACAACTAACTCTAACCCAACCCTAACACATACCGTATGCCGTACCCTAATCCGTACCCTAAGCCATACCCTAACCCTAACCCTAAGCCTAAGTCAAGCTATCCTTGACTGCTTCTGCCTCCAATAGATGTCCTAAGCACTAGTGTTCTATGGAACAGGTTAAAAAGAGAATCCTAATGTGATTTCTTTATAATAGGTGTGTTCCTTATCTTATCCTAGTGTCTAAACTCTTCTCCATGGCTGGACCCAAAATATTATTCCTTTATGTGATAAGTGGTATCTAGAGAGTGGGATAGGTTTAATAACTACCCTAACCTTAACGCGTACCCTAACCCTATCCACTACCCTAACACTAACACGTACCCAAATACTAAAACGTACCCTAAATCGAGCCCTAACCCTAAAACTAACCCTAATCCTAACCCAAACGCAAAACCTAAGGCATACCGGAACCCATACCCTAAGCCGTACCCTAACCCTAACGCTAACCCTAAGCTACCCTTGACTGCTTCTACCTCCATTAGATTTCTTAAGCACTACTGTTTTAAGGAACAGGTTAAAAAGATAATCGTAATGTGATTTCTTTAAAACGGGTGTGTTCCTTTTCTTATCCTAGTGTCTAAACTCTTCTCCATGGCTGGACCCCAAATAATATTCATTTACGTGCTACGTGTTATCTAGAGTGTGGGATAGGTTTAATAAATACCCTAACCCTAACGCATAACCTAACCCTAACCCCTTCCTAACCCTAACACGTACCCCAATCCTAACCCGTACTTTAAAGCGATCCCTAACCCTAAAACTAACCATAAGCCTAACCCTAAACCACACCCTACGCCGTACCCGAAACCGTACCAGAAATCTTACCATAAGCAGTACCCTAACCCTAACCCTAACACTAACCCTAAGCTACCCTTGACTGCTTCTGCTTCCAATAGATTTCCTAAGCAGTAGTGTTTTAAGGAACACGTTAAAAAGAGAATCCTAATGTGATTTCTGTATAATGGCTGTGTTCCTGATATTATCCTAGTGCCTAAACTATTCTCCAAGGCTGGATTCCAAATAATAATCCTTTACGTTCTAAGTCGTATCTAGAGAGTGGTATATGTTTAATAAATACCGTAATCCTAACGCGTACCCTAACCCATACCCTAACCCTAACACGTAAACTAATCTTAACCCGTACCCTAAAACGAGCCCTAATCCTAAAACTAACCCTAACCCTAACCCATACCCTACGCCGTACCCGAATCCTATACCCTAAGCCGTACCCTAACACTAACCCTAACACTAACCCTAACCCGAAGCTACCCTTGACTCCTTCTGCCTCCAATAGATTTCCTAAGCACTAGTGTTTTAAGGAACAGGTTAAAAAGAGAATCCTAATGTGATTTCTTTTTAATGGGTTTGTTCCTTATCTTTAACTACTGTCTAAACACGTCTCCATGGCTTGACCCCAAATAATATTCCTTTACGTGTTAAGTGTTATCTAGAGTGTGGGATAGGTTTAATAAATACACTAAACCTAATGCGTACCCTAACCATAACCCCTACCCTAACCCTAACACCTACCCTAATACTAAGCCGTACCCTAAACCGAGCCCTAATCCTAAAACTAGCTCTAACCCTAACTCTAACCCATACCCTATACCGTACCTGAATCCGTACCCTAAGCCGTACCCTAACCATAACCGTAACCCTAACCGTAAGCTAGCCTTGACTGCTTCTGCTTCCAATAGATTTCCTAAGCACTAGTGTTTTAAGGAACAGGTTAAAAAGAGCATCCTAATGTGATTTCTTTATAATTGGTGTGTTCCTATCTTATCCTATTGTCTAAACTTTTCTCCATGGCTGGACCCAAATAATATTCCTTTACATGCTAAGTGGTATCTAGAGAGTGGGATAGGTTTAATAAATACCCTAAACCTAACACGTACCTTAACCCTAACGCCTACCCTAACCCTAACACGTAACCTAATCCTAACCCTTACCCTAAACCGAGCCCTAACCCTATAACTAACCCTAACCCTAACCCTTAACCATACACTATGACGTACCGGAACCCGTACCATAAGCCGTACCCTAACCCTAATCATAACCCTAAGGTACCCTTGACTGCTTCTGCCTCCAATAGATTTCCTAAGCACTAGTGTTTTAAGGAACAGGTTAAAAAGGTAATCGTAATGTGATTCCTTTATAAAGGGTGTCTTCCTTATCTTATCCTAGTGTCTAAACTCTTCTTCATGGCTGGACCCAAATAATATTCCTTTATATGCAAAGTTGTATCTAGAGAGTGTTATAGGTTTAATAAATACCCTAACCCTAATGCGTACCTTAACCCTAACCCCTACCCTAACCCTAACACGCAAACTAATCCTAACCTGTACCAAAAAACAGAGCCCTAACTCTAAAACTAACCCTAAACCTAACCGTAACCCATACTCCACGACGTAAAAGAACCCGTACCCTAAATCGTACCCTAACCCTAACCCTAACCCTAAGCTACCCTTGACTGCTTCTGCCTCCAATAGATTTAGTAAGCACTAGTGTTTTAAGGAACAGGTTAAAAAGAGAATCCTAATGTGTTTTCTTTATAATGGGTGTGTTCCTTATCTTATCCTAGTGTCTAAAATCTTTTCCATGGCTGGATTCCAAATAATATTCCTTTACATGCTAAGTGGTATCTAGAGAGTGGGATAGGTTTAATAAATACCCTAAACCTAACACGTACCTTAACCCTAATGCCTACCCTAACCCTAACACGTAACCTAATCCTAACCTGTACCCTAAACCGAGCCCTAACCCTATAACTAACCCTAACACTAACCCTAACCCATACACTACGACATACCCGAACCCGTACCCGAACCCGTACCATAAGCCGTACCCTAACCCTAAACATAACCCTAAGGTACCCTTGACTGCTTCTGCCTCCAATAGATTTCCTAAGCACTAGTGCTTTAAGGAACAGGTTAAAAAGGTAATCGTAATGTGATTCCTTTATAACGGGTGTCTTCCTTATCTTATCCTAGTGTCTAAACTCTTCTCCATGGCTGGACCCAAATAATATTCCTTTACGTGCTAAGTGGTATCTAGAGAGTGGGATAGGTTTAATAAATACCCTAACCCTAACACGTACGCTTACCCTATCCCCTACCGTTACCCTAACACGTACCCTAATCCTAACCTGTACCCTAAACCGAGCCCTAACCGTAAAACTAACCCTAACCTAACACTAAACCATAACCTATGACGTACCCGAAACTGTACCCGAAACCGTACCATAAGCCGAACCATATACCTAACCCTAAGCCTAAGGTATCCTTGACTGCTTCTGCCTCCAATAGATTTCCTAAGCACTAGAGTTTTAAGGAACAGGTTCAAAAGAGAATCCTAATGTGATTTCTTTATAATGGGTGTGTTTTTTATCTTATCCTAGTGTCTAAAGTCTTCTCCATGGGGGAACCAGAAATAATATTCCTTTACATGCTAAGTGTTATCTAGAGAGTGGGATAGGTTTAATAAATACCCTAACCCTAACGCGTACCCTAACCCTATCTCCTACCGTTACACTAACAGGTAGCCTAATCCTAACCTGTACCCTAAAACCGAGCCCTAACCGTAAAACTAACCCTAAACCTAACCCTAAACCATAACCTACGACATACCCACACCCAACCCGAACCCGTACCATAAGCCGTACCCGATAACTAACCCTAACCCTAAGGTACCCTTGACTGCTTCTGCCTCCAATACATTTCCTAAGCACTAGTGTTTTAAGAAGCAGGTTAAAAAGATAATCGTAATGTGGTTTCTTTATAACGGGTGTGTTCCTTATCTTATCCTAGTGTCTAAACTCTTCTCCATGGCTGGTCCCCAAATAATATTCATTTACGTGCTAAGTGTTATCTAGAGTGTGGGATAGGTTTAATAAATACCCTAACCCTAAGGCGTACCCTAACCCTAACACATACCCTAACCCTAACACGTACACTAATCCTAACCCGTACACTAAACCGAGACCTAACCCTAAAACTACACCTAAACCTAACCCTACCCCATACCCTACGCCGTATGTGAACCCATACCCGAACCCGTACCATAAGCAGTACCCTAACCCTAACTCTAATCCTAAGCTACCCTTGACTGCTTCTGCCTCCAATAGATTTCCTAAGCACTAGTGTTTTAAGGAACAGGTTAAAAAGAGAATCCTAATGTGATTTCTTTATAATGGGTGTGTTCCTTATCTTATCCTAGTGTGTAAACTCTTCTCCATGGGGGAACCACAAATAATATTCCTTTACATACTAAGTGGTATCTAGAGAGTGGGACAGGTTTAATAAATGCCCTAACCCTAACGCGTACATTATCCCTAACCCCTACCCTAACCCTAACACTTAACGTAATCCTAACCTGTACCCTAAACCTAGACCTAACCCTAAAACTAATGCTAACCCTAACCCTAAACCATACCTACGACGTATCCGAACCTGTACCATAGCCGTACCCTAACCCTAACCCTAAGGTACCCTTGACTGCTTCTGTCTCCAATAGATTTCCTAAGCCCTAGTGTTTTAAGGAACAGGTTAAAAAGTTAATCGTTATGTGATTTCTTTATAACGGGTGTGTTCCTTACCTTATCCTAGTGTCTAAACTCTTCTCCATGGCTGGACCCCAAATAATATTCCTTTACGTGCTAAGTGGTATCTAGAGAGTGGGATAGGTTTAATAAATACCCTAACCCTAACGCGTACCCTAACCCTAACGCGTACCCTAACCCTAAAACGTAACCTAATCCTGACCTGTTCCGAAAACCGAGCCCTAACTCTAAAACTAACCCTAACCCTAACCCTAACCCATACACTACGCCGTAGCCGAACTCGTACTCTAAGCCGTACCCTAACACTAACCCTAACCCTAACCCTAACCCTAACCCTAACCTTAAACCTAAGCTACCCTTGACTGCTTCTGCCTCCAATAGATTTCCTAAACACTAGTGTTTTAAGGAACAGATTAAAAAGAGAATCCCAAAGTGATTTCTTTATTATGGGTGTGTTCCTTATCTTATCCTAGTGTCTAAACTCTTCTCCATGGCTGGACCCCAAATAATATTCCTTTAAGTGCTAAGTGGTATCTAGAGAGAGGGATAGGGTTAATAAATAACCTAACCCTAACGTGTACCATAATCCTATCCCCTACCCTAACCCTAACACGTACCCTAATCTTAACCCGTACCCTAAACCGAGCCCTAACCGCAAAACTAACCCTAACACTAAGCCTAAACCATACCCTACGCCGTACGCGAACCCGTACCCTAAGCCGTACCCTAACCCTAACCCTAACCCTAACCCTAACCCTAAGCTACCCTTGATTGCTTCTGCATCCAATAGATTTCCTAAGCATTAGTGTTTTAAGGAACAGGTTAAAAAGAGAATCGTAATGTGATTTCTTTATAATGGGTGTGTTCCTTATCTTTTCCTACTCTCTAAACTCTTCTCCATGGCTAGAAAACAAATAATATACCTTTACGTCCTAAGTGTTATCTAGAGTGTGGGATAGGTTTAATAAAAACCCTAAACCTAATGCGTACCCTAACCCTAACCCCTACCCTAACCCTAACACGTACCCTAATCCTAATCCGTAACCTAAACTAAGCCCTAACCCTACAACTAACTCTAACCCTAACCCTAACCCATACCCTATGCCGTACCCGAATCCGTACCCTAAGCCGTACCCTAACCCTAACACTAACCCTAACCCTAAGCTAGCCTTGTCTGCTTCTGCCTCCAATAGATTTCCTAAGCACTAGTGTTTTAAGGAACAGGTCAAAAAGAGAATCCTAATGTGATTTTTTTACAATAGGTGTGCTCCTTATGTTATCCTAGTTTGTAAACAATTCTCCATGGCTGGACCCCAAATACTATTCCTTTATGTGCTAAGTGGTATCGAGAGAGTGGGATAGGTTTAATAAATAACCTAACCCTGTCACGTACCCTAACGCTAACCCCTACCCTAACCCTAACACGTACCCCCATTCCTAACCTGTACCCTAAACCG
This sequence comes from Eschrichtius robustus, assembly GCF_028021215.1. Classification (NCBI taxonomy): domain Eukaryota; kingdom Metazoa; phylum Chordata; class Mammalia; order Artiodactyla; family Eschrichtiidae; genus Eschrichtius; species Eschrichtius robustus. The sequence goes on from NC_090828.1 coordinate 106,358,461, forward strand.
AGCCCTAACCCTAAAACTAACCCTAATCCTAACCCTTACCCTACGCCGTACCCGAACCCGTACCCGAACCCGTACCATAAGCAGTACCCTAACCCTAACCCTAACCCTAACCCTAAGCTACCCTTGACTGCTTCTGCTTCCAATACATTTCCTAAGCACTAGTGTTGTAAGGAACAGGTTAAAAAGACAATCCTAATGTGATTTCTTTATAATGGGTGTGTTCCTGATATTATCCTAGTGCCAAAACTCTACTCCAAGGCTGGATTCCAAATAATATTCCTTTACGTTCTAAGTGGTATCTAGAGAGTGGGATAGGTTGAATAAATAATGTAACCCTAACGCGTACGCTAACCCTATCCCTTACCGTTACCCTAACACGTACCCTAATCCTAACCTGTACCCTAAACCGAGCCCTAACCATAAAACTAACCCTAAACCTAACCCTAAACCATACCCTACGACGTACCCGAACCCGTAACCGAACCCGAACCATAAGCTGTACCATAACCCTAACCCTATCCCTAAGGTACCTTTGACTGCTTCTACCTCCATTAGATTTCCTAAGCACTAGTGTTTTAAGGAACAGGTTAAAAAGAGAATCCTAATGTCATTTCTTTATAATAGGTGTGTTCCTTATGTTATCCTAGTCTGTAAACTATTCTCCATGGCTGGACCACAAATAATATTCCTTTACCTGCTAAGTGGTATATAGAGATTGGGATAGGTTTAATAAATACTCTAACCCTAAGGCATACCCTAACCCTAACCCCTACCGTAACCCTAACACGTACCCCAGTACTAACCCGTACCCTAAATCGATCCCTAACCCTAAAACTAACCATAACACTAACCCATACCCTATGCCGTACCCGAACCCGTACCCGAAACTTTACCATAAGCAGTACCCTAACCCTATCCCTTACCCTAAGGTACCCTTGACTGCTTCTGCCTCCAACAGATTTCCTAAGCACTAGTGTTTTAAGGAACAGATTAAAAAGAGAATCCTAATGTGATTTCTTTATAATGGGTGTGTTCCTTATCCTACCCTAGTGTCTAAACTCTTATCCAAGGCTGGATTCCAAATAATACTGTTGTACGTTCTAAGTGGTATCTAGAGAGTGGGATAGGTTTAATAAATACCCTAAACCTAACGTGTACCCTAACCCTAACACCTACACTAATCCTAACCCGTACCCTAAACCGAGCCCTAACCCTAAAACTAACCCTAACCCTAACCCATACACGAACCCGTACCCGAATCCGAACCCTAAGCCGTACCCTAACACTAACCCTAACCCTAACACTAACCCGAAGCTACCCTTCACTGCTTATGCCTCAAATAGATTTCCTAAGCACTAGTGTTTTAAGGAACAGGTTAAAAAGAATCCTAATGTGATTACTTTATAATGGGTGTGTTCCTTATCTTTTCCTACTGTCTAAACTCTTCTCCATGGCTGGTCCCCAAATAATATTCATTTACGTGCTAAGTGTTATCTAGAGTGTGGGATAGGTTTAACAAATACCCTAACCCTAAGGCGTACCCTAACCCTAACTCATACCCTAACCCTAACACGTACCCTAATCCTAACCCGTACACTAAACCGAGACCTAACCCTAAAACTAAACCTAAACCTAACCCTACCCCATACCCTACGCCGTATCTGAACCCGTACCCGAACCCGTACCATAAGCAGTACCCTAACCCTAACTCTAATCCTAAGCTACCCTTGACTGCTTCTGCTTCCAATAGATTTCCTAAGCACTAGTGTTTTAAGGAACAGGTTAAAAAGAGAATACTAATGTGATCTCTTTATAATGGGTGTGTTCCTTATCTTATCGTAGTGTCTAAACTCTTTTCCATGGATGGATTCCAAATAATATTCTTTTAAGTTCTAAGTGGTATCTGGAGAGTGGGATAGGTTTAATAAATACCCTAACCCTAACGCGTACCCAAATCCTAACCCCTACCCTAAACCTAACACCTACAAAAATCCTACCCTGTACCCTAAACCGAGCTCTAACCCTAAAACTAAACCTAACCCTAACCCATACCCAAACCCGTACCCGAATCCGTACCCTAAGCCGTACCCTAACACTAACCCTAACCCTAACTGTAACAAGAAGCTACCCTGGACTGATTATGCCTCCAATAGATTTCCTAAGCACTAGTGTTTTATGGAACAGGTTAAAAAGAGAATCCTAATGTGATTTCTTTATATCGGGTGTGTTCCTTATCTTATCCTAATGTCTAAACTCTTCTCCATGCCTGGACACCAAATAATATTCTTTATGTGCTAAGTGGTATCTAGAGAGTGGTATAGGTTTAATAAATACCCTAACCCTAACGCGTACCCTAACCCTATCCCCTACCATTACCCTAACACGTACCCTAATCCTAACCTGTACCCTAAAACGAGCCCTAACCCTAAAACTAACCCTAAAACTAACCCTAAACCATACCCTACGCCGTACCCGAACCCGTAACCGAACCCGTACCATAAGCCGTACACTAACCCTAACCCTAAGGTACCCTTGAATGCTTCTGCCTCCAATAGATTTCGTAAGCACTAGTGTTTTAAAGAACAGATTAAAAAGAGAATCCTAATGTGATTTCTTTATAATGGGTGTGTTCCTTATCCTATCCTAGTGTCTAAACTCTTTTCCATCCGTGGATTCCAAATAATATTCTTTTACGTTCTAAGTGGTATCTAGAGAGTGGGATAGGTTTAATAAATACCCTAAACCGAACGCGTACACTAACCCTAACCCCTACCCTAACCCTAACACCTACACTAATCCTAATTCGTACCCTAAACCGAGCCCTAACCCTAAAACTAACCCTAAACCTAACCCTAACCCATACTCGAACCCTTACCCGAATCCATACCCTAAGCCGTACCCTAACACTAACCCTAACCCTAACACTAACCCGAAGCTACCCTTGACTGCTCATGCCTTAAATAGATTTCCTAAGCCCTAGTGTTTTAAGGAACAGGTAAAAAAGAGAATCCTAATGTGATTTCTTTTTAATGGGTTTGTTCCTTATATTTTGCTACTGTCTAAACACTTTTCCATGGCTGGAACCCAAATAATATTCCTTTACGTGCGAAGTGTTACCTAGAGTGTGGGATAGGTTTAATAAATACACTAAACCTAATGCGTACCCTAACCCTAACCCCTACCCTAACCCTAACACGCAACCTAATCCTAACCTGTACCAAAAAACAGAGCCCTAACTCTAAAACTAACCCTAAACCTAACCGTAACCCATACTCCACGACGTAACCGAACCCGTACCCTAAATCGTACCCTAACCCTAAGCCTAACCCTAAGCTACCCTTGACTGCTTCTGCCTCCAATAGATTTCCTAAGCACTAGTGTTTTAAGGAACAGGTTAAAAAGAGAATCCTAATGTGATTTCTTTATAATGGGTGTGTTCCTTATCTTATCCTACTGTCTAAACTCTTCTCCATGGCTGGACCCAAATAATATTCCTTTACATGCTAAGTGGTATCTAGAGAGTGAGATAGGTTTAATAAATACCCTAACCCTAACTCGTACCCTTACCCTATCCCCACCGTTACACTAACACGTACCCCAATCCTAACCCGTAACCTAAACCGAGCCCTAACCCTAAAACTAAACTTAATCTTTACTGTAACCCATACACTATGCCATACCTGAACCCGTACCCGAACCCGTACCATAAGCAGTACCCTAATCCTAACCCTAACCCTAAGCTACCCTTGACTGCTTCTGCTTCCAATAGATTTCCTAAGCACTAGTGTTTTAAGGAACAGGTTAAAAAGAGAATCCTAATGTGTTTTCTTTATAATGAGTGTGTTCCGTATCTTATCCTAGTGTCTAAACTCTTTTCCATGGCTGGATTCCAAATAATATTCTTTGACGTTCTAAGTGGTATCTAGAGAGTGGGATAGGTTTAATAAATACCCTAACCCTAACGCATACCCAAATCCTGACCCCTACCCTAACCCTAACACCTACACTAATCCTAACCTGTACCCTAAACCGAGCCCTAACCCTAAAACTAAACATAACCCTAACACATACCCGAACCCGTACTAGAACCCGTACCCGAACCCGTACCCTAAGCCGTACCCTAACACTAACCCTAACCCTAACTGTAACCCGAAGCTACCCTTGACTGATTATGCCTCAAATAGATTTCCTAAGCACTAGTGTTTTAAGGAACAGGTTAAAAAGATAATCATAATGTGATTTCTTTTTAACGGGTGTGTTCCTTATCTTATCCTAGTGTCTAAACTCTTCTCCATGGCTGGACCCCAAATAATAATCATTTACGTGCTAAGTGTTATTTAGAGTGTGCCATAGGTTTAATAAATACCCTAAACCTAAGGTGTACCCTAACCCTAACCCTACCATAAACCTAACACGTACCCTAATCCTAACCCATACCCAAAACCGAGCCCTAACCCTAAAACTAACCCTAATCCTAAACCTAACACAAAACCTAACCCGTAGCCGAACCCGTACCCTAAGCCATACCCTAACCCTAACGCCAACCCTAAGCTACCCTTGACTGCTTCTACCTCCATTAGATTTCCTAAGCACTAGTGTTTTAAGGAACAGAGTAAAAAGAGAATCCTAATGTCATTTCTTTATAATAGGTGTGTTCCTTATGTTATCCTAGTGTGTAAACTATTCTCCATGGCTGGACCCAAATAATATTCCTTTACGTGCTAAGTGGTATCTAGAGAGTGGGATAGGTTTAATAAATACCCTAACCCTAACGCGTACCCTAACCCTAACCCCTACCCTAACCCTAACACGTACCCCAATCCTAACCCGTACACTAAACCGAGCCCTAACCCTAAAACTAACCCTAACCCTAACCCTAACCCTTACCCTACGCCGTACCCGAACCCGTACCCGAACCCGTACCATAAGCAGTACCTTAACACTAACCCTATCCCTAAGCTACCCTTGACTGCTTCTGCTTCAAATAGACTTCCTAAGCACTAGTGTTTTAAGGAACAGGTTAAAAAGAGCATCCTAATGTGATTTCTTTATAATGGGTGTGTTCCTGATATTATCCTAGTGCCTAAACTCTTCTCCAAGGCTGGATTCCTAATAATATTCCTTTACGTTCTAAGTGGTATCTAGAGAGTGGGATACGTTTAATAAATACCCTAATCCTACTGCGTACCCTAACCCTAAACCCTACCATAACTCTAACAAGTACACTAATCTTAACCCGTACCCTAAACCGAGCCCTAACCCTAAAACTAACCCTAACACTAACCCATACGCTACGCCGTACCCGAATCCGTACCCTAAGCCGTAACCTAACACTAACCCTAACACTAACCCTATCCCGATGCTACCCTTGACTCCTTCTGCCTCCAATAGATTTGCTAAGCACTAGTGTTTTAAGGAACAGGTTAAAAAGAGAATCCTAATGTGATTTCTTTATAATGGGTGTGTTCCTTATCTTATCCTAGTGTCTAAACTCTTCTCCATGGGGGAACCACAAATAATATTCCTTTACATGCTAAGTGGTATCTAGAGAGTGGGATAGGTTTAATAAATAACCTAACCTTAACGCGTATCCTAACCCTATCCACTACGATAAGTCTAACACGTACCCTAATCTTAACCCGTACCCTAAACCGAGCCCTAACCCTAAAACTAGTCCTACCCGTAACCCTAAGCCATACCCTATGCCGTACACGAACCCGTACCCGAAACCTTACCATAAGCAGTACCCTAACCCTAACCCTAACCCTAAGCTACCCTTGACTGCTTCTGCATCCAATAGATTTCCTAAGCACTAGTGTTTTAAGGAACAGGTTAAAAAGAGAATCCTAATGTGATTTATTTATAATGGGTGTGTTCCTTATCTTATCCTAGTGTCTAAACTCTTCTCCATTGATGGACCCAAAATAATATTCCTTTATGTGCTAAGTGGTATCTAGAGAGTGGGATAGGTTTAATAAATAACCTAACCTTAATGCGTACCCTAACCGTAACTCCTACCCTAACACGAACACGTACACTAATCTTAAACCGTACCCTAAACCGAGCCCTAACACTAAAACTAATGTAACCCTAACCCATACCCTACGCCGTACCTGAACCCATACCCGAATCCGTACCCTAAATCGTACCCTAACACTAACGCTAACCCAAAGCTAGCCTTGACTCCTTCTGACTCCAATAGATTTCCTAAGCACTAGTGTTTTAAGGAACAGGTTAAAAAGAGAATCCTAATGTGATTTCTTTATAATGGGTGTGTTCCTTATATTATCCTAGTGTGTAAACTCTTCTCCATGGGGGAACCACAAATAATATTCCTTTACATACTAAGTGGTATCTAGAGAGTGGGACAGGTTTAATAAATGCCCTAACCCTAACGCGTACATTAACCCTAACCCCTACCCTAACCCTAACACTTAACGTAATCCTAACCTTTACCCTAAACCTAGACCTAACCCTAAAACTAATGCTAACCCTAACCCTAAACCATACCTACGACGTATCCGAACCTGTACCATAGCCGTACCCTAACCCTAACCCTAAGGTACCCTTGACTGCTTCTGTCTCCAATAGATTTCCTAAGCCCTAGTGTTTTAAGGAACAGGTTAAAAAGTTAATCGTTATGTGATTTCTTTATAACGGGTGTGTTCCTTACCTTATCCTAGTGTCTAAACTCTTCTCCATGGCTGGACCCCAAATAATATTCCTTTACGTGCTAAGTGGTATCTAGAGAGTGGGATAGGTTTAATAAATACCCTAACCCTAACGCGTACCCTAACCCTAACGCGTACCCTAACCCTAAAACGTAACCTAATCCTGACCTGTTCCGAAAACCGAGCCCTAACTCTAAAACTAACCCTAACCCTAACCCTAACCCATACTCTACGCCGTAGCCGAACTCGTACCCTAAGCCGTACCCTAACCCTAAACCTAACCCTAACCCTAACCTTAAACCTAAGCTACCCTTGACTGCTTCTGCCTCCAATAGATTTCCTAAACACTAGTGTTTTAAGGAACAGATTAAAAAGAGAATCCCAAAGTGATTTCTTTATTATGGGTGTGTTCCTTATCTTATCCTAGTGTCTAAACTCTTCTCCATGGCTGCACCCCAAATAATATTCCTTTAAGTGCTAAGTGGTATCTAGAGAGAGGGATAGGGTTAATAAATAACCTAACCCTAACGTGTACCCTAATCCTATCCCCTTCCCTAACCCTAACACGTACCCTAATCTTAACCTGTACCCTAAACCGAGCCCTAACCGCAAAACTAACCCTAACACTAAGCCTAAACCATACCCTACGCCGTACGCGAACCCGTACCCTAAGCCGTACCCTAACCCTAACCCTAACCCTAACCCTAACCCTAAGCTACCCTTGACTGCTTCTGCATCCAATAGATTTCCTAAGCATTAGTGTTTTAAGGAACAGGTTAAAAAGAGAATCGTAATGTGATTTCTTTATAATGGGTGTGTTCCTTATCTTTTCCTACTCTCTAAACTCTTCTCCATGGCTAGAACACAAATAATATTCCTTTACGTCCTAAGTGTTATCTAGAGTGTGGGATAGGTTTAATAAAAACCCTAAACCTAATGCGTACCCTAACCCTAACCCCCACCCTAACCCTAACACGTACCCAAATCCTAATCCGTAACCTAAACTAAGCCCTAACCCTACAACTAACTCTAACCCTATCCCTAACACATACCCTATGCTGTACCCAAATCCGTACCCTAAGCCGTACCCTAACCCTAACCCTAACCCTAACACTAACCCTAAGCTAGCCTTGACTGCTTCTGCCTCCAATAGATTTCCTAAGCACTAGTGTTTTAAAGAACAGGTTAAAAAGAGAATCCTAATGTGATTTCTTTATAATAGGTGTGTTCCGTATGTTATGCTAGTGTGTAAACTATTCTCCAAGGCTGGACCCCAAATAATATTCCTTTACGTGCTAAGTGGTATCTAGAGAGTGGGATAGGTTTAATAAATACCCTAAACCTAACGCTTACACTAACCCTAACCCCTACCCTAACCCTAACACGTACCCCAATACTAACCTGTACCCTAAACCGATCCCTAACCCTAAAACTAACCCTAACGCTTACGCTAACCCATACCCTACGCCGTATCCGAACCTGTACCCAAAACCTAACCATTAGCAGTACCCTAACCCTAACCCTAACCATAACCCTAACCTACTCTTGACTGCTTCTGCATCCAATAGATTTCCTAAGCACTAATGTTTTAAGGAACAGGTTAAAAAGAGAATCCTAATGTGATTTCTTTATAATGGGTGTGTTCCTTATCTTTTCCTACTGTCTAAACGCTTCTCCATGGCTGGACCCCAAATAATATTCCTTTATATGCAAAGTGTTATCCAGAGTGTGGGATAGGTTTAATAAATACCCTTAACCTAATGCGTTCCCTAACCCTAACCCCTACCCTAACCCTAACACGTACCCTAATCCTAACCCATACCCTAACCTGAGCCCTAACCCTACAACTAACTCTAACCCTAACCCTAACCCATACCCTATGCCGTACCCGAATCCGTACCCTAAGCCGTACCCTAACCCTAACACTAACCCTAACCCTAAGCTAGCCTTGTCTGCTTCTGCCTCCAATAGATTTCCTAAGCACTAGTGTTTTAAGGAACAGGTCAAAAAGAGAATCCTAATGTGATTTTTTTTATAATAGGTGAGCTCCTTATGTTATCCTAGTTTGTAAACAATTCTCCATGGCTGGACCCCAAATACTATTCCTTTATGTGCTAAGTGGTATCGAGAGAGTGGGATAGGTTTAATAAATAACCTAACCCTATCACGTACCCTAACGCTAACCCCTACCCTAACCCTAACACGTACCCCCATTCCTAACCCGTACCCTAAACCGAGCCCTAACCCTAAAACTAACCCTAATCCTAACCCTTACCCTACGCCGTACCCGAACCCGTACCCGAACCCGTACCATAAGCAGTACCCTAACCCTAACCCTAACCCTAACCCTAAGCTACCCTTGATTGCTTCTGCATCCAATAGATTTCCTAAGCATTAGTGTTTTAAGGAACAGGTTAAAAAGAGAATCGTAATGTGATTTCTTTATAATGGGTGTGTTCCTTATCTTTTCCTACTCTCTAAACTCTTCTCCATGGCTAGAAAACAAATAATATTCCTTTACGTCCTAAGTGTTATCTAGAGTGTGGGATAGGTTTAATAAAAACCCTAAACCTAATGCGTACCCTAACCCTAACCCCCACCCTAACCCTAACACGTACCCTAATCCTAATCCGTAACCTAAACTAAGCCCTAACCCTACAACTAACTCTAACCCTAACCCTAACCCATACCCTATGCCGTACCCGAATCCGTACCCTAAGCCGTACCCTAACCCTAACACTAACCCTAACCCTAAGCTAGCCTTGTCTGCTTCTGCCTCCAATAGATTTCCTAAGCACTAGTGTTTTAAGGAACAGGTCAAAAAGAGAATCCTAATGTGATTTTTTTACAATAGGTGTGCTCCTTATGTTATCCTAGTTTGTAAACAATTCTCCATGGCTGGACCCCAAATACTATTCCTTTATGTGCTAAGTGGTATCGAGAGAGTGGGATAGGTTTAATAAATAACCTAACCCTGTCACGTACCCTAACGCTAACCCCTACCCTAACCCTAACACGTACCCCCATTCCTAACCTGTACCCTAAACCGAGCCCTAACCCTAAAACTAACCCTAATCCTAACCCTTACCCTACGCCGTACCCGAACCCGTACCCGAACCCGTACCATAAGCAGTACCCTAACCCTAACCCTAACCCTAACCCTAAGCTACCCTTGACTGCTTCTGCTTCCAATACATTTCCTAAGCACTAGTGTTGTAAGGAACAGGTTAAAAAGACAATCCTAATGTGATTTCTTTATAATGGGTGTGTTCCTGATATTATCCTAGTGCCAAAACTCTACTCCAAGGCTGGATTCCAAATAATATTCCTTTACGTTCTAAGTGGTATCTAGAGAGTGGGATAGGTTGAATAAATAATGTAACCCTAACGCGTACGCTAACCCTATCCCTTACCGTTACCCTAACACGTACCCTAATCCTAACCTGTACCCTAAACCGAGCCCTAACCATAAAACTAACCCTAAACCTAACCCTAAACCATACCCTACGACGTACCCGAACCCGTAACCGAACCCGAACCATAAGCTGTACCATAACCCTAACCCTATCCCTAAGGTACCTTTGACTGCTTCTACCTCCATTAGATTTCCTAAGCACTAGTGTTTTAAGGAACAGGTTAAAAAGAGAATCCTAATGTCATTTCTTTATAATAGGTGTGTTCCTTATGTTATCCTAGTCTGTAAACTATTCTCCATGGCTGGACCACAAATAATATTCCTTTACCTGCTAAGTGGTATATAGAGATTGGGATAGGTTTAATAAATACTCTAACCCTAAGGCATACCCTAACCCTAACCCCTACCGTAACCCTAACACGTACCCCAGTACTAACCCGTACCCTAAATCGATCCCTAACCCTAAAACTAACCATAACACTAACCCATACCCTACGCCGTACCCGAACCCGTACCCGAAACTTTACCATAAGCAGTACCCTAACCCTATCCCTTACCCTAAGGTACCCTTGACTGCTTCTGCCTCCAACAGATTTCCTAAGCACTAGTGTTTTAAGGAACAGATTAAAAAGAGAATCCTAATGTGATTTCTTTATAATGGGTGTGTTCCTTATCCTACCCTAGTGTCTAAACTCTTATCCAAGGCTGGATTCCAAATAATACAGTTGTACGTTCTAAGTGGTATCTAGAGAGTGGGATAGGTTTAATAAATACCCTAAACCTAACGTGTACCCTAACCCTAACACCTACACTAATCCTAACCCGTACCCTAAACCGAGCCCTAACCCTAAAACTAACCCTAACCCTAACCCATACACGAACCCGTACCCGAATCCGAACCCTAAGCCGTACCCTAACACTAACCCTAACCCTAACACTAACCCGAAGCTACCCTTCACTGCTTATGCCTCAAATAGATTTCCTAAGCACTAGTGTTTTAAGGAACAGGTTAAAAAGAATCCTAATGTGATTACTTTATAATGGGTGTGTTCCTTATCTTTTCCTACTGTCTAAACTCTTCTCCATGGCTGGTCCCCAAATAATATTCATTTACGTGCTAAGTGTTATCTAGAGTGTGGGATAGGTTTAACAAATACCCTAACCCTAAGGCGTACCCTAACCCTAACTCATACCCTAACCCTAACACGTACCCTAATCCTAACCCGTACACTAAACCGAGACCTAACCCTAAAACTAAACCTAAACCTAACCCTACCCCATACCCTACGCCGTATCTGAACCCGTACCCGAACCCGTACCATAAGCAGTACCCTAACCCTAACTCTAATCCTAAGCTACCCTTGACTGCTTCTGCTTCCAATAGATTTCCTAAGCACTAGTGTTTTAAGGAACAGGTTAAAAAGAGAATACTAATGTGATCTCTTTATAATGGGTGTGTTCCTTATCTTATCGTAGTGTCTAAACTCTTTTCCATGGATGGATTCCAAATAATATTCTTTTAAGTTCTAAGTGGTATCTGGAGAGTGGGATAGGTTTAATAAATACCCTAACCCTAACGCGTACCCAAATCCTAACCCCTACCCTAAACCTAACACCTACAAAAATCCTACCCTGTACCCTAAACCGAGCTCTAACCCTAAAACTAAACCTAACCCTAACCCATACCCAAACCCGTACCCGAATCCGTACCCTAAGCCGTACCCTAACACTAACCCTAACCCTAACTGTAACAAGAAGCTACCCTGGACTGATTATGCCTCCAATAGATTTCCTAAGCACTAGTGTTTTATGGAACAGGTTAAAAAGAGAATCCTAATGTGATTTCTTTATATCGGGTGTGTTCCTTATCTTATCCTAATGTCTAAACTCTTCTCCATGCCTGGACACCAAATAATATTCTTTATGTGCTAAGTGGTATCTAGAGAGTGGTATAGGTTTAATAAATACCCTAACCCTAACGCGTACCCTAACCCTATCCCCTACCATTACCCTAACACGTACCCTAATCCTAACCTGTACCCTAAAACGAGCCCTAACCCTAAAACTAACCCTAAAACTAACCCTAAACCATACCCTACGCCGTACCCGAACCCGTAACCGAACCCGTACCATAAGCCGTACACTAACCCTAACCCTAAGGTACCCTTGAATGCTTCTGCCTCCAATAGATTTCGTAAGCACTAGTGTTTTAAAGAACAGATTAAAAAGAGAATCCTAATGTGATTTCTTTATAATGGGTGTGTTCCTTATCCTATCCTAGTGTCTAAACTCTTTTCCATCCGTGGATTCCAAATAATATTCTTTTACGTTCTAAGTGGTATCTAGAGAGTGGGATAGGTTTAATAAATACCCTAAACCGAACGCGTACACTAACCCTAACCCCTACCCTAACCCTAACACCTACACTAATCCTAATTCGTACCCTAAACCGAGCCCTAACCCTAAAACTAACCCTAAACCTAACCCTAACCCATACTCGAACCCTTACCCGAATCCATACCCTAAGCCGTACCCTAACACTAACCCTAACCCTAACACTAACCCGAAGCTACCCTTGACTGCTCATGCCTTAAATAGATTTCCTAAGCCCTAGTGTTTTAAGGAACAGGTAAAAAAGAGAATCCTAATGTGATTTCTTTTTAATGGGTTTGTTCCTTATATTTTGCTACTGTCTAAACACTTTTCCATGGCTGGAACCCAAATAATATTCCTTTACGTGCGAAGTGTTACCTAGAGTGTGGGATAGGTTTAATAAATACACTAAACCTAATGCGTACCCTAACCCTAACCCCTACCCTAACCCTAACACGCAACCTAATCCTAACCTGTACCAAAAAACAGAGCCCTAACTCTAAAACTAACCCTAAACCTAACCGTAACCCATACTCCACGACGTAACCGAACCCGTACCCTAAATCGTACCCTAACCCTAAGCCTAACCCTAAGCTACCCTTGACTGCTTCTGCCTCCAATAGATTTCCTAAGCACTAGTGTTTTAAGGAACAGGTTAAAAAGAGAATCCTAATGTGATTTCTTTATAATGGGTGTGTTCCTTATCTTATCCTACTGTCTAAACTCTTCTCCATGGCTGGACCCAAATAATATTCCTTTACATGCTAAGTGGTATCTAGAGAGTGAGATAGGTTTAATAAATACCCTAACCCTAACTCGTACCCTTACCCTATCCCCACCGTTACACTAACACGTACCCCAATCCTAACCCGTAACCTAAACCGAGCCCTAACCCTAAAACTAAACTTAATCCTAACTGTAACCCATACACTATGCCATACCTGAACCCGTACCCGAACCCGTACCATAAGCAGTACCCTAATCCTAACCCTAACCCTAAGCTACCCTTGACTGCTTCTGCTTCCAATAGATTTCCTAAGCACTAGTGTTTTAAGGAACAGGTTAAAAAGAGAATCCTAATGTGTTTTCTTTATAATGAGTGTGTTCCGTATCTTATCCTAGTGTCTAAACTCTTTTCCATGGCTGGATTCCAAATAATATTCTTTGACGTTCTAAGTGGTATCTAGAGAGTGGGATAGGTTTAATAAATACCCTAACCCTAACGCATACCCAAATCCTGACCCCTACCCTAACCCTAACACCTACACTAATCCTAACCTGTACCCTAAACCGAGCCCTAACCGTAAAACTAAACGTAACCCTAACACATACCCGAACCCGTACTAGAACCCGTACCCGAACCCGTACCCTAAGCCGTACCCTAACACTAACCCTAACCCTAACTGTAACCCGAAGCTACCCTTGACTGATTATGCCTCAAATAGATTTCCTAAGCACTAGTGTTTTAAGGAACAGGTTAAAAAGATAATCATAATGTGATTTCTTTTTAACGGGTGTGTTCCTTATCTTATCCTAGTGTCTAAACTCTTCTCCATGGCTGGACCCCAAATAATATTCATTTACGTGCTAAGTGTTATTTAGAGTGTGCCATAGGTTTAATAAATACGCTAAACCTAAGGTGTACCCTAACCCTAACCCTACCATAAACCTAACACGTACCCTAATCCTAACCCATACCCAAAACCGAGCCCTAACCCTAAAACTAACCCTAATCCTAAACCTAACACAAAACCTAACCCGTAGCCGAACCCGTACCCTAAGCCATACCCTAACCCTAACGCCAACCCTAAGCTACCCTTGACTGCTTCTACCTCCATTAGATTTCCTAAGCACTAGTGTTTTAAGGAACAGAGTAAAAAGAGAATCCTAATGTCATTTCTTTATAATAGGTGTGTTCCTTATGTTATCCTAGTGTGTAAACTATTCTCCATGGCTGGACCCAAATAATATTCCTTTACGTGCTAAGTGGTATCTAGAGAGTGGGATAGGTTTAATAAATACCCTAACCCTAACGCGTACCCTAACCCTAACCCCTACCCTAACCCTAACACGTACCCCAATCCTAACCCGTACACTAAACCGAGCCCTAACCCTAAAACTAACCCTAACCCTAACCCTAACCCTTACCCTACGCCGTACCCGAACCCGTACCCGAACCCGTACCATAAGCAGTACCCTAACACTAACCCTATCCCTAAGCTACCCTTGACTGCTTCTGCTTCAAATAGACTTCCTAAGCACTAGTGTTTTAAGGAACAGGTTAAAAAGAGCATCCTAATGTGATTTCTTTATAATGGGTGTGTTCCTGATATTATCCTAGTGCCTAAACTCTTCTCCAAGGCTGGATTCCTAATAATATTCCTTTACGTTCTAAGTGGTATCTAGAGAGTGGGATACGTTTAATAAATACCCTAATCCTACTGCGTACCCTAACCCTAAACCCTACCATAACTCTAACAAGTACACTAATCTTAACCCGTACCCTAAACCGAGCCCTAACCCTAAAACTAACCCTAACACTAACCCATACGCTACGCCGTACCCGAATCCGTACCCTAAGCCGTAACCTAACACTAACCCTAACACTAACCCTATCCCGATGCTACCCTTGACTCCTTCTGCCTCCAATAGATTTGCTAAGCACTAGTGTTTTAAGGAACAGGTTAAAAAGAGAATCCTAATGTGATTTCTTTATAATGGGTGTGTTCCTTATCTTATCCTAGTGTCTAAACTCTTCTCCATGGGGGAACCACAAATAATATTCCTTTACATGCTAAGTGGTATCTAGAGAGTGGGATAGGTTTAATAAATAACCTAACCTTAACGCGTATCCTAACCCTATCCACTACGCTAAGTCTAACACGCACCCTAATCTTAACCCGTACCCTAAACCGAGCCCTAACCCTAAAACTAGTCCTACCCCTAACCCTAAGCCATACCCTATGCCGTACACGAACCCGTACCCGAAACCTTACCATAAGCAGTACCCTAACCCTAAGCTACCCTTGACTGCTTCTGCATCCAATAGATTTCCTAAGCACTAGTGTTTTAAGGAACAGGTTAAAAAGAGAATCCTAATGTGATTTATTTATAATGGGTGTGTTCCTTATCTTATCCTAGTGTCTAAACTCTTCTCCATTGATGGACCCAAAATAATATTCCTTTATGTGCTAAGTGGTATCTAGAGAGTGGGATAGGTTTAATAAATAACCTAACCTTAATGCGTACCCTAACCGTAACTCCTACCCTAACACGAACACGTACACTAATCTTAAACCGTACCCTAAACCGAGCCCTAACACTAAAACTAATGTAACCCTAACCCATACCCTACGCCGTACCTGAACCCATACCCGAATCCGTACCCTAAATCGTACCCTAACACTAACGCTAACCCAAAGCTAGCCTTGACTCCTTCTGACTCCAATAGATTTCCTAAGCACTAGTGTTTTAAGGAACAGGTTAAAAAGAGAATCCTAATGTGATTTCTTTATAATGGGTGTGTTCCTTATATTATCCTAGTGTGTAAACTCTTCTCCATGGGGGAACCACAAATAATATTCCTTTACATACTAAGTGGTATCTAGAGAGTGGGACAGGTTTAATAAATGCCCTAACCCTAACGCGTACATTAACCCTAACCCCTACCCTAACCCTAACACTTAACGTAATCCTAACCTGTACCCTAAACCTAGACCTAACCCTAAAACTAATGCTAACCCTAACCCTAAACCATACCTACGACGTATCCGAACCTGTACCATAGCCGTACCCTAACCCTAACCCTAAGGTACCCTTGACTGCTTCTGTCTCCAATAGATTTCCTAAGCCCTAGTGTTTTAAGGAACAGGTTAAAAAGTTAATCGTTATGTGATTTCTTTATAACGGGTGTGTTCCTTACCTTATCCTAGTGTCTAAACTCTTCTCCATGGCTGGACCCCAAATAATATTCCTTTACGTGCTAAGTGGTATCTAGAGAGTGGGATAGGTTTAATAAATACCCTAACCCTAACGCGTACCCTAACCCTAACGCGTACCCTAACCCTAAAACGTAACCTAATCCTGACCTGTTCCGAAAACCGAGCCCTAACTCTAAAACTAACCCTAACCCTAACCCTAACCCATACTCTACGCCGTAGCCGAACTCGTACCCTAAGCCGTACCCTAACCCTAACCCTAACCCTAACCCTAACCTTAAACCTAAGCTACCCTTGACTGCTTCTGCCTCCAATAGATTTCCTAAACACTAGTGTTTTAAGGAACAGATTAAAAAGAGAATCCCAAAGTGATTTCTTTATTATGGGTGTGTTCCTTATCTTATCCTAGTGTCTAAACTCTTCTCCATGGCTGGACCCCAAATAATATTCCTTTAAGTGCTAAGTGGTATCTAGAGAGAGGGATAGGGTTAATAAATAACCTAACCCTAACGTGTACCCTAATCCTATCCCCTACCCTAACCCTAACACGTACCCTAATCTTAACCCGTACCCTAAACCGAGCCCTAACCGCAAAACTAACCCTAACACTAAGCCTAAACCATACCCTACGCCGTACGCGAACCCGTACCCTAAGCCGTACCCTAACCCTAACCCTAACCCTAACCCTAACCCTAACCCTAAGCTACCCTTGACTGCTTCTGCATCCAATAGATTTCCTAAGCATTAGTGTTTTAAGGAACAGGTTAAAAAGAGAATCGTAATGTGATTTCTTTATAATGGGTGTGTTCCTTATCTTTTCCTACTCTCTAAACTCTTCTCCATGGCTAGAACACAAATAATATTCCTTTACGTCCTAAGTGTTATCTAGAGTGTGGGATAGGTTTAATAAAAACCCTAAACCTAATGCGTACCCTAACCCTAACCCCCACCCTAACCCTAACACGTACCCTAATCCTAATCCGTAACCTAAACTAAGCCCTAACCCTACAACTAACTCTAACCCTATCCCTAACACATACCCTATGCTGTACCCAAATCCGTACCCTAAGCCGTACCCTAACCCTAACCCTAACCCTAACACTAACCCTAAGCTAGCCTTGACTGCTTCTGCCTCCAATAGATTTCCTAAGCACTAGTGTTTTAAAGAACAGGTTAAAAAGAGAATCCTAATGTGATTTCTTTATAATAGGTGTGTTCCGTATGTTATGCTAGTGTGTAAACTATTCTCCAAGGCTGGACCCCAAATAATATTCCTTTACGTGCTAAGTGGTATCTAGAGAGTGGGATAGGTTTAATAAATACCCTAAACCTAACGCTTACACTAACCCTAACCCCTACCCTAACCCTAACACGTACCCCAATACTAACCTGTACCCTAAACCGATCCCTAACCCTAAAACTAACCCTAACGCTTACGCTAACCCATACCCTACGCCGTATCCGAACCTGTACCCAAAACCTAACCATTAGCAGTACCCTAACCCTAACCCTAACCATAACCCTAACCTACTCTTGACTGCTTCTGCATCCAATAGATTTCCTAAGCACTAATGTTTTAAGGAACAGGTTAAAAAGAGAATCCTAATGTGATTTCTTTATAATGGGTGTGTTCCTTATCTTTTCCTACTGTCTAAACGCTTCTCCATGGCTGGACCCCAAATAATATTCCTTTATATGCAAAGTGTTATCCAGAGTGTGGGATAGGTTTAATAAATACCCTTAACCTAATGCGTTCCCTAACCCTAACCCCTACCCTAACCCTAACACGTACCCTAATCCTAACCCATACCCTAACCTGAGCCCTAACCCTACAACTAACTCTAACCCTAACCCTAACCCATACCCTATGCCGTACCCGAATCCGTACCCTAAGCCGTACCCTAACCCTAACACTAACCCTAACCCTAAGCTAGCCTTGTCTGCTTCTGCCTCCAATAGATTTCCTAAGCACTAGTGTTTTAAGGAACAGGTCAAAAAGAGAATCCTAATGTGATTTTTTTTATAATAGGTGAGCTCCTTATGTTATCCTAGTTTGTAAACAATTCTCCATGGCTGGACCCCAAATACTATTCCTTTATGTGCTAAGTGGTATCGAGAGAGTGGGATAGGTTTAATAAATAACCTAACCCTATCACGTACCCTAACGCTAACCCCTACCCTAACCCTAACACGTACCCCCATTCCTAACCCGTACCCTAAACCGAGCCCTAACCCTAAAACTAACCCTAATCCTAACCCTTACCCTACGCCGTACCCGAACCCGTACCCGAACCCGTACCATAAGCAGTACCCTAACCCTAACCCTAACCCTAACCCTAAGCTACCCTTGATTGCTTCTGCATCCAATAGATTTCCTAAGCATTAGTGTTTTAAGGAACAGGTTAAAAAGAGAATCGTAATGTGATTTCTTTATAATGGGTGTGTTCCTTATCTTTTCCTACTCTCTAAACTCTTCTCCATGGCTAGAAAACAAATAATATTCCTTTACGTCCTAAGTGTTATCTAGAGTGTGGGATAGGTTTAATAAAAACCCTAAACCTAATGCGTACCCTAACCCTAACCCCCACCCTAACCCTAACACGTACCCTAATCCTAATCCGTAACCTAAACTAAGCCCTAACCCTACAACTAACTCTAACCCTAACCCTAACCCATACCCTATGCCGTACCCGAATCCGTACCCTAAGCCGTACCCTAACCCTAACACTAACCCTAACCCTAAGCTAGCCTTGTCTGCTTCTGCCTCCAATAGATTTCCTAAGCACTAGTGTTTTAAGGAACAGGTCAAAAAGAGAATCCTAATGTGATTTTTTTACAATAGGTGTGCTCCTTATGTTATCCTAGTTTGTAAACAATTCTCCATGGCTGGACCCCAAATACTATTCCTTTATGTGCTAAGTGGTATCGAGAGAGTGGGATAGGTTTAATAAATAACCTAACCCTGTCACGTACCCTAACGCTAACCCCTACCCTAACCCTAACACGTACCCCCATTCCTAACCTGTACCCTAAACCGAGCCCTAACCCTAAAACTAACCCTAATCCTAACCCTTACCCTACGCCGTACCCGAACCCGTACCCGAACCCGTACCATAAGCAGTACCCTAACCCTAACCCTAACCCTAACCCTAAGCTACCCTTGACTGCTTCTGCTTCCAATACATTTCCTAAGCACTAGTGTTGTAAGGAACAGGTTAAAAAGACAATCCTAATGTGATTTCTTTATAATGGGTGTGTTCCTGATATTATCCTAGTGCCAAAACTCTACTCCAAGGCTGGATTCCAAATAATATTCCTTTACGTTCTAAGTGGTATCTAGAGAGTGGGATAGGTTGAATAAATAATGTAACCCTAACGCGTACGCTAACCCTATCCCTTACCGTTACCCTAACACGTACCCTAATCCTAACCTGTACCCTAAACCGAGCCCTAACCATAAAACTAACCCTAAACCTAACCCTAAACCATACCCTACGACGTACCCGAACCCGTAACCGAACCCGAACCATAAGCTGTACCATAACCCTAACCCTATCCCTAAGGTACCTTTGACTGCTTCTACCTCCATTAGATTTCCTAAGCACTAGTGTTTTAAGGAACAGGTTAAAAAGAGAATCCTAATGTCATTTCTTTATAATAGGTGTGTTCCTTATGTTATCCTAGTCTGTAAACTATTCTCCATGGCTGGACCACAAATAATATTCCTTTACCTGCTAAGTGGTATATAGAGATTGGGATAGGTTTAATAAATACTCTAACCCTAAGGCATACCCTAACCCTAACCCCTACCGTAACCCTAACACGTACCCCAGTACTAACCCGTACCCTAAATCGATCCCTAACCCTAAAACTAACCATAACACTAACCCATATCCTACGCCGTACCCGAACCCGTACCCGAAACTTTACCATAAGCAGTACCCTAACCCTATCCCTTACCCTAAGGTACCCTTGACTGCTTCTGCCTCCAACAGATTTCCTAAGCACTAGTGTTTTAAGGAACAGATTAAAAAGAGAATCCTAATGTGATTTCTTTATAATGGGTGTGTTCCTTATCCTACCCTAGTGTCTAAACTCTTATCCAAGGCTGGATTCCAAATAATACTGTTGTACGTTCTAAGTGGTATCTAGAGAGTGGGATAGGTTTAATAAATACCCTAAACCTAACGTGTACCCTAACCCTAACACCTACACTAATCCTAACCCGTACCCTAAACCGAGCCCTAACCCTAAAACTAACCCTAACCCTAACCCATACACGAACCCGTACCCGAATCCGAACCCTAAGCCGTACCCTAACACTAACCCTAACCCTAACACTAACCCGAAGCTACCCTTCACTGCTTATGCCTCAAATAGATTTCCTAAGCACTAGTGTTTTAAGGAACAGGTTAAAAAGAATCCTAATGTGATTACTTTATAATGGGTGTGTTCCTTATCTTTTCCTACTGTCTAAACTCTTCTCCATGGCTGGTCCCCAAATAATATTCATTTACGTGCTAAGTGTTATCTAGAGTGTGGGATAGGTTTAACAAATACCCTAACCCTAAGGCGTACCCTAACCCTAACTCATACCCTAACCCTAACACGTACCCTAATCCTAACCCGTACACTAAACCGAGACCTAACCCTAAAACTAAACCTAAACCTAACCCTACCCCATACCCTACGCCGTATCTGAACCCGTACCCGAACCCGTACCATAAGCAGTACCCTAACCCTAACTCTAATCCTAAGCTACCCTTGACTGCTTCTGCTTCCAATAGATTTCCTAAGCACTAGTGTTTTAAGGAACAGGTTAAAAAGAGAATACTAATGTGATCTCTTTATAATGGGTGTGTTCCTTATCTTATCGTAGTGTCTAAACTCTTTTCCATGGATGGATTCCAAATAATATTCTTTTAAGTTCTAAGTGGTATCTGGAGAGTGGGATAGGTTTAATAAATACCCTAACCCTAACGCGTACCCAAATCCTAACCCCTACCCTAAACCTAACACCTACAAAAATCCTACCCTGTACCCTAAACCGAGCTCTAACCCTAAAACTAAACCTAACCCTAACCCATACCCAAACCCGTACCCGAATCCGTACCCTAAGCCGTACCCTAACACTAACCCTAACCCTAACTGTAACAAGAAGCTACCCTGGACTGATTATGCCTCCAATAGATTTCCTAAGCACTAGTGTTTTATGGAACAGGTTAAAAAGAGAATCCTAATGTGATTTCTTTATATCGGGTGTGTTCCTTATCTTATCCTAATGTCTAAACTCTTCTCCATGCCTGGACACCAAATAATATTCTTTATGTGCTAAGTGGTATCTAGAGAGTGGTATAGGTTTAATAAATACCCTAACCCTAACGCGTACCCTAACCCTATCCCCTACCATTACCCTAACACGTACCCTAATCCTAACCTGTACCCTAAAACGAGCCCTAACCCTAAAACTAACCCTAAAACTAACCCTAAACCATACCCTACGCCGTACCCGAACCCGTAACCGAACCCGTACCATAAGCCGTACACTAACCCTAACCCTAAGGTACCCTTGAATGCTTCTGCCTCCAATAGATTTCGTAAGCACTAGTGTTTTAAAGAACAGATTAAAAAGAGAATCCTAATGTGATTTCTTTAAAATGGGTGTGTTCCTTATCCTATCCTAGTGTCTAAACTCTTTTCCATCCGTGGATTCCAAATAATATTCTTTTACGTTCTAAGTGGTATCTAGAGAGTGGGATAGGTTTAATAAATACCCTAAACCGAACGCGTACACTAACCCTAACCCCTACCCTAACCCTAACACCTACACTAATCCTAATTCGTACCCTAAACCGAGCCCTAACCCTAAAACTAACCCTAAACCTAACCCTAACCCATACTCGAACCCTTACCCGAATCCATACCCTAAGCCGTACCCTAACACTAACCCTAACCCTAACACTAACCCGAAGCTACCCTTGACTGCTCATGCCTTAAATAGATTTCCTAAGCCCTAGTGTTTTAAGGAACAGGTAAAAAAGAGAATCCTAATGTGATTTCTTTTTAATGGGTTTGTTCCTTATATTTTGCTACTGTCTAAACACTTTTCCATGGCTGGAACCCAAATAATATTCCTTTACGTGCGAAGTGTTACCTAGAGTGTGGGATAGGTTTAATAAATACACTAAACCTAATGCGTACCCTAACCCTAACCCCTACCCTAACCCTAACACGCAACCTAATCCTAACCTGTACCAAAAAACAGAGCCCTAACTCTAAAACTAACCCTAAACCTAACCGTAACCCATACTCCACGACGTAACCGAACCCGTACCCTAAATCGTACCCTAACCCTAAGCCTAACCCTAAGCTACCCTTGACTGCTTCTGCCTCCAATAGATTTCCTAAGCACTAGTGTTTTAAGGAACAGGTTAAAAAGAGAATCCTAATGTGATTTCTTTATAATGGGTGTGTTCCTTATCTTATCCTAGTGTCTAAACTCTTCTCCATGGCTGGACCCAAATAATATTCCTTTACATGCTAAGTGGTATCTAGAGAGTGAGATAGGTTTAATAAATACCCTAACCCTAACTCGTACCCTTACCCTATCCCCACCGTTACACTAACACGTACCCCAATCCTAACCCGTAACCTAAACCGAGCCCTAACCCTAAAACTAAACTTAATCCTAACTGTAACCCATACACTATGCCGTACCTGAACCCGTACCCGAACCCGTACCATAAGCAGTACCCTAATCCTAACCCTAACCCTAAGCTACCCTTGACTGCTTCTGCTTCCAATAGATTTCCTAAGCACTAGTGTTTTAAGGAACAGGTTAAAAAGAGAATCCTAATGTGTTTTCTTTATAATGAGTGTGTTCCGTATCTTATCCTAGTGTCTAAACTCTTTTCCATGGCTGGATTCCAAATAATATTCTTTGACGTTCTAAGTGGTATCTAGAGAGTGGGATAGGTTTAATAAATACCCTAACCCTAACGCATACCCAAATCCTGACCCCTACCCTAACCCTAACACCTACACTAATCCTAACCTGTACCCTAAACCGAGCCCTAACTCTAAAACTAAACGTAACCCTAACACATACCCGAACCCGTACTAGAACCCGTACCCGAACCCGTACCCTAAGCCGTACCCTAACACTAACCCTAACCCTAACTGTAACCCGAAGCTACCCTTGACTGATTATGCCTCAAATAGATTTCCTAAGCACTAGTGTTTTAAGGAACAGGTTAAAAAGATAATCATAATGTGATTTCTTTTTAACGGGTGTGTTCCTTATCTTATCCTAGTGTCTAAACTCTTCTCCATGGCTGGACCCCAAATAATATTCATTTACGTGCTAAGTGTTATTTAGAGTGTGCCATAGGTTTAATAAATACCCTAAACCTAAGGTGTACCCTAACCCTAACCCTACCATAAACCTAACACGTACCCTAATCCTAACCCATACCCAAAACCGAGCCCTAACCCTAAAACTAACCCTAATCCTAAACCTAACACAAAACCTAACCCGTAGCCGAACCCATACCCTAAGCCATACCCTAACCCTAACGCCAACCCTAAGCTACCCTTGACTGCTTCTACCTCCATTAGATTTCCTAAGCACTAGTGTTTTAAGGAACAGAGTAAAAAGAGAATCCTAATGTCATTTCTTTATAATAGGTGTGTTCCTTATGTTATCCTAGTGTGTAAACTATTCTCCATGGCTGGACCCAAATAATATTCCTTTACGTGCTAAGTGGTATCTAGAGAGTGGGATAGGTTTAATAAATACCCTAACCCTAACGCGTACCCTAACCCTAACCCCTACCCTAACCCTAACACGTACCCCAATCCTAACCCGTACACTAAACCGAGCCCTAACCCTAAAACTAACCCTAACCCTAACCCTAACCCTTACCCTACGCCGTACCCGAACCCGTACCCGAACCCGTACCATAAGCAGTACCCTAACACTAACCCTATCCCTAAGCTACCCTTGACTGCTTCTGCTTCAAATAGACTTCCTAAGCACTAGTGTTTTAAGGAACAGGTTAAAAAGAGCATCCTAATGTGATTTCTTTATAATGGGTGTGTTCCTGATATTATCCTAGTGCCTAAACTCTTCTCCAAGGCTGGATTCCTAATAATATTCCTTTACGTTCTAAGTGGTATCTAGAGAGTGGGATACGTTTAATAAATACCCTAATCCTACTGCGTACCCTAACCCTAAACCCTACCATAACTCTAACAAGTACACTAATGTTAACCCGTACCCTAAACCGAGCCCTAACCCTAAAACTAACCCTAACACTAACCCATACGCTACGCCGTACCCGAATCCGTACCCTAAGCCGTAACCTAACACTGACCCTAACACTAACACTATCCCGATGCTACCCTTGACTCCTTCTGCCTCCAATAGATTTGCTAAGCACTAGTGTTTTAAGGAACAGGTTAAAAAGAGAATCCTAATGTGATTTCTTTATAATGGGTGTGTTCCTTATCTTATCCTAGTGTCTAAACTCTTCTCCATGGGGGAACCACAAATAATATTCCTTTACATGCTAAGTGGTATCTAGAGAGTGGGATAGGTTTAATAAATAACCTAACCTTAACGCGTATCCTAACCCTATCCACTACGCTAAGTCTAACACGTACCCTAATCTTAACCCGTACCCTAAACCGAGCCCTAACCCTAAAACTAGTCCTACCCCTAACCCTAAGCCATACCCTATGCCGTACACGAACCCGTACCCGAAACCTTACCATAAGCAGTACCCTAACCCTAAGCTACCCTTGACTGCTTCTGCATCCAATAGATTTCCTAAGCACTAGTGTTTTAAGGAACAGGTTAAAAAGAGAATCCTAATGTGATTTATTTATAATGGGTGTGTTCCTTATCTTATCCTAGTGTCTAAACTCTTCTCCATTGATGGACCCAAAATAATATTCCTTTATGTGCTAAGTGGTATCTAGAGAGTGGGATAGGTTTAATAAATAACCTAACCTTAATGCGTACCCTAACCGTAACTCCTACCCTAACACGAACACGTACACTAATCTTAAACCGTACCCTAAACCGAGCCCTAACACTAAAACTAATGTAACCCTAACCCATACCCTACGCCGTACCTGAACCCATACCCGAATCCGTACCCTAAATCGTACCCTAACACTAACGCTAACCCAAAGCTAGCCTTGACTCCTTCTGACTCCAATAGATTTCCTAAGCACTAGTGTTTTAAGGAACAGGTTAAAAAGAGAATCCTAATGTGATTTCTTTATAATGGGTGTGTTCCTTATATTATCCTAGTGTGTAAACTCTTCTCCATGGGGGAACCACAAATAATATTCCTTTACATACTAAGTGGTATCTAGAGAGTGGGACAGGTTTAATAAATGCCCTAACCCTAACGCGTACATTAACCCTAACCCCTACCCTAACCCTAACACTTAACGTAATCCTAACCTGTACCCTAAACCTAGACCTAACCCTAAAACTAATGCTAACCCTAACCCTAAACCATACCTACGACGTATCCGAACCTGTACCATAGCCGTACCCTAACCCTAACCCTAAGGTACCCTTGACTGCTTCTGTCTCCAATAGATTTCCTAAGCCCAAGTGTTTTAAGGAACAGGTTAAAAAGTTAATCGTTATGTGATTTCTTTATAACGGGTGTGTTCCTTACCTTATCCTAGTGTCTAAACTCTTCTCCATGGCTGGACCCCAAATAATATTCCTTTACGTGCTAAGTGGTATCTAGAGAGTGGGATAGGTTTAATAAATACCCTAACCCTAACGCGTACCCTAACCCTAACGCGTACCCTAACCCTAAAACGTAACCTAATCCTGACCTGTTCCGAAAACCGAGCCCTAACTCTAAAACTAACCCTAACCCTAACCCTAACCCATACTCTACGCCGTAGCCGAACTCGTACCCTAAGCCGTACCCTAACCCTAACCCTAACCCTAACCCTAACCTTAAACCTAAGCTACCCTTGACTGCTTCTGCCTCCAATAGATTTCCTAAACACTAGTGTTTTAAGGAACAGATTAAAAAGAGAATCCCAAAGTGATTTCTTTATTATGGGTGTGTTCCTTATCTTATCCTAGTGTCTAAACTCTTCTCCATGGCTGGACCCCAAATAATATTCCTTTAAGTGCTAAGTGGTATCTAGAGAGAGGGATAGGGTTAATAAATAACCTAACCCTAACGTGTACCCTAATCCTATCCCCTACCCTAACCCTAACACGTACCCTAATCTTAACCCGTACCCTAAACCGAGCCCTAACCGCAAAACTAACCCTAACACTAAGCCTAAACCATACCCTACGCCGTACGCGAACCCGTACCCTAAGCCGTACCCTAACCCTAACCCTAACCCTAACCCTAACCCTAAGCTACCCTTGACTGCTTCTGCATCCAATAGATTTCCTAAGCATTAGTGTTTTAAGGAACAGGTTAAAAAGAGAATCGTAATGTGATTTCTTTATAATGGGTGTGTTCCTTATCTTTTCCTACTCTCTAAACTCTTCTCCATGGCTAGAACACAAATAATATTCCTTTACGTCCTAAGTGTTATCTAGAGTGTGGGATAGGTTTAATAAAAACCCTAAACCTAATGCGTACCCTAACCCTAACCCCCACCCTAACCCTAACACGTACCCAAATCCTAATCCGTAACCTAAACTAAGCCCTAACCCTACAACTAACTCTAACCCTATCCCTAACACATACCCTATGCTGTACCCAAATCCGTACCCTAAGCCGTACCCTAACCCTAACCCTAACCCTAACACTAACCCTAAGCTAGCCTTGACTGCTTCTGCCTCCAATAGATTTCCTAAGCACTAGTGTTTTAAAGAACAGGTTAAAAAGAGAATCCTAATGTGATTTCTTTATAATAGGTGTGTTCCGTATGTTATGCTAGTGTGTAAACTATTCTCCAAGGCTGGACCCCAAATAATATTCCTTTACGTGCTAAGTGGTATCTAGAGAGTGGGATAGGTTTAATAAATACCCTAAACCTAACGCTTACACTAACCCTAACCCCTACCCTAACCCTAACACGTACCCCAATACTAACCTGTACCCTAAACCGATCCCTAACCCTAAAACTAACCCTAACGCTTACGCTAACCCATACCCTACGCCGTATCCGAACCTGTACCCAAAACCTAACCATTAGCAGTACCCTAACCCTAACCCTAACCATAACCCTAACCTACTCTTGACTGCTTCTGCATCCAATAGATTTCCTAAGCACTAATGTTTTAAGGAACAGGTTAAAAAGAGAATCCTAATGTGATTTCTTTATAATGGGTGTGTTCCTTATCTTTTCCTACTGTCTAAACGCTTCTCCATGGCTGGACCCCAAATAATATTCCTTTATATGCAAAGTGTTATCCAGAGTGTGGGATAGGTTTAATAAATACCCTTAACCTAATGCGTTCCCTAACCCTAACCCCTACCCTAACCCTAACACGTACCCTAATCCTAACCCATACCCTAACCTGAGCCCTAACCCTACAACTAACTCTAACCCTAACCCTAACCCATACCCTATGCCGTACCCGAATCCGTACCCTAAGCCGTACCCTAACCCTAACACTAACCCTAACCCTAAGCTAGCCTTGTCTGCTTCTGCCTCCAATAGATTTCCTAAGCACTAGTGTTTTAAGGAACAGGTCAAAAAGAGAATCCTAATGTGATTTTTTTTATAATAGGTGAGCTCCTTATGTTATCCTAGTTTGTAAACAATTCTCCATGGCTGGACCCCAAATACTATTCCTTTATGTGCTAAGTGGTATCGAGAGAGTGGGATAGGTTTAATAAATAACCTAACCCTATCACGTACCCTAACGCTAACCCCTACCCTAACCCTAACACGTACCCCCATTCCTAACCCGTACCCTAAACCGAGCCCTAACCCTAAAACTAACCCTAATCCTAACCCTTACCCTACGCCGTACCCGAACCCGTACCCGAACCCGTACCATAAGCAGTACCCTAACCCTAACCCTAACCCTAACCCTAAGCTACCCTTGATTGCTTCTGCATCCAATAGATTTCCTAAGCATTAGTGTTTTAAGGAACAGGTTAAAAAGAGAATCGTAATGTGATTTCTTTATAATGGGTGTGTTCCTTATCTTTTCCTACTCTCTAAACTCTTCTCCATGGCTAGAAAACAAATAATATTCCTTTACGTCCTAAGTGTTATCTAGAGTGTGGGATAGGTTTAATAAAAACCCTAAACCTAATGCGTACCCTAACCCTAACCCCCACCCTAACCCTAACACGTACCCTAATCCTAATCCGTAACCTAAACTAAGCCCTAACCCTACAACTAACTCTAACCCTAACCCTAACCCATACCCTATGCCGTACCCGAATCCGTACCCTAAGCCGTACCCTAACCCTAACACTAACCCTAACCCTAAGCTAGCCTTGTCTGCTTCTGCCTCCAATAGATTTCCTAAGCACTAGTGTTTTAAGGAACAGGTCAAAAAGAGAATCCTAATGTGATTTTTTTACAATAGGTGTGCTCCTTATGTTATCCTAGTTTGTAAACAATTCTCCATGGCTGGACCCCAAATACTATTCCTTTATGTGCTAAGTGGTATCGAGAGAGTGGGATAGGTTTAATAAATAACCTAACCCTGTCACGTACCCTAACGCTAACCCCTACCCTAACCCTAACACGTACCCCCATTCCTAACCTGTACCCTAAACCGAGCCCTAACCCTAAAACTAACCCTAATCCTAACCCTTACCCTACGCCGTACCCGAACCCGTACCCGAACCCGTACCATAAGCAGTACCCTAACCCTAACCCTAACCCTAACCCTAAGCTACCCTTGACTGCTTCTGCTTCCAATACATTTCCTAAGCACTAGTGTTGTAAGGAACAGGTTAAAAAGACAATCCTAATGTGATTTCTTTATAATGGGTGTGTTCCTGATATTATCCTAGTGCCAAAACTCTACTCCAAGGCTGGATTCCAAATAATATTCCTTTACGTTCTAAGTGGTATCTAGAGAGTGGGATAGGTTGAATAAATAATGTAACCCTAACGCGTACGCTAACCCTATCCCTTACCGTTACCCTAACACGTACCCTAATCCTAACCTGTACCCTAAACCGAGCCCTAACCATAAAACTAACCCTAAACCTAACCCTAAACCATACCCTACGACGTACCCGAACCCGTAACCGAACCCGAACCATAAGCTGTACCATAACCCTAACCCTATCCCTAAGGTACCTTTGACTGCTTCTACCTCCATTAGATTTCCTAAGCACTAGTGTTTTAAGGAACAGGTTAAAAAGAGAATCCTAATGTCATTTCTTTATAATAGGTGTGTTCCTTATGTTATCCTAGTCTGTAAACTATTCTCCATGGCTGGACCACAAATAATATTCCTTTACCTGCTAAGTGGTATATAGAGATTGGGATAGGTTTAATAAATACTCTAACCCTAAGGCATACCCTAACCCTAACCCCTACCGTAACCCTAACACGTACCCCAGTACTAACCCGTACCCTAAATCGATCCCTAACCCTAAAACTAACCATAACACTAACCCATACCCTATGCCGTACCCGAACCCGTACCCGAAACTTTACCATAAGCAGTACCCTAACCCTATCCCTTACCCTAAGGTACCCTTGACTGCTTCTGCCTCCAACAGATTTCCTAAGCACTAGTGTTTTAAGGAACAGATTAAAAAGAGAATCCTAATGTGATTTCTTTATAATGGGTGTGTTCCTTATCCTACCCTAGTGTCTAAACTCTTATCCAAGGCTGGATTCCAAATAATACTGTTGTACGTTCTAAGTGGTATCTAGAGAGTGGGATAGGTTTAATAAATACCCTAAACCTAACGTGTACCCTAACCCTAACACCTACACTAATCCTAACCCGTACCCTAAACCGAGCCCTAACCCTAAAACTAACCCTAACCCTAACCCATACACGAACCCGTACCCGAATCCGAACCCTAAGCCGTACCCTAACACTAACCCTAACCCTAACACTAACCCGAAGCTACCCTTCACTGCTTATGCCTCAAATAGATTTCCTAAGCACTAGTGTTTTAAGGAACAGGATAAAAAGAATCCTAATGTGATTACTTTATAATGGGTGTGTTCCTTATCTTTTCCTACTGTCTAAACTCTTCTCCATGGCTGGTCCCCAAATAATATTCATTTACGTGCTAAGTGTTATCTAGAGTGTGGGATAGGTTTAACAATTTCCTTAACCCTAAGGCGTACCCTAACCCTAACTCATACCCTAACCCTAACACGTACCCTAATCCTAACCCGTACACTAAACCGAGACCTAACCCTAAAACTAAACCTAAACCTAACCCTACCCCATACCCTACGCCGTATCTGAACCCGTACCCGAACCCGTACCATAAGCAGTACCCTAACCCTAACTCTAATCCTAAGCTACCCTTGACTGCTTCTGCTTCCAATAGATTTCCTAAGCACTAGTGTTTTAAGGAACAGGTTAAAAAGAGAATACTAATGTGATCTCTTTATAATGGGTGTGTTCCTTATCTTATCGTAGTGTCTAAACTCTTTTCCATGGATGGATTCCAAATAATATTCTTTTAAGTTCTAAGTGGTATCTGGAGAGTGGGATAGGTTTAATAAATACCCTAACCCTAACGCGTACCCAAATCCTAACCCCTACCCTAAACCTAACACCTACAAAAATCCTACCCTGTACCCTAAACCGAGCTCTAACCCTAAAACTAAACCTAACCCTAACCCATACCCAAACCCGTACCCGAATCCGTACCCTAAGCCGTACCCTAACACTAACCCTAACCCTAACTGTAACAAGAAGCTACCCTGGACTGATTATGCCTCCAATAGATTTCCTAAGCACTAGTGTTTTATGGAACAGGTTAAAAAGAGAATCCTAATGTGATTTCTTTATATCGGGTGTGTTCCTTATCTTATCCTAATGTCTAAACTCTTCTCCATGCCTGGACACCAAATAATATTCTTTATGTGCTAAGTGGTATCTAGAGAGTGGTATAGGTTTAATAAATACCCTAACCCTAACGCGTACCCTAACCCTATCCCCTACCATTACCCTAACACGTACCCTAATCCTAACCTGTACCCTAAAACGAGCCCTAACCCTAAAACTAACCCTAAAACTAACCCTAAACCATACCCTACGCCGTACCCGAACCCGTAACCGAACCCGTACCATAAGCCGTACACTAACCCTAACCCTAAGGTACCCTTGAATGCTTCTGCCTCCAATAGATTTCGTAAGCACTAGTGTTTTAAAGAACAGATTAAAAAGAGAATCCTAATGTGATTTCTTTATAATGGGTGTGTTCCTTATCCTATCCTAGTGTCTAAACTCTTTTCCATCCGTGGATTCCAAATAATATTCTTTTACGTTCTAAGTGGTATCTAGAGAGTGGGATAGGTTTAATAAATACCCTAAACCGAACGCGTACACTAACCCTAACCCCTACCCTAACCCTAACACCTACACTAATCCTAATTCGTACCCTAAACCGAGCCCTAACCCTAAAACTAACCCTAAACCTAACCCTAACCCATACTCGAACCCTTACCCGAATCCATACCCTAAGCCGTACCCTAACACTAACCCTAACCCTAACACTAACCCGAAGCTACCCTTGACTGCTCATGCCTTAAATAGATTTCCTAAGCCCTAGTGTTTTAAGGAACAGGTAAAAAAGAGAATCCTAATGTGATTTCTTTTTAATGGGTTTGTTCCTTATATTTTGCTACTGTCTAAACACTTTTCCATGGCTGGAACCCAAATAATATTCCTTTACGTGCGAAGTGTTACCTAGAGTGTGGGATAGGTTTAATAAATACACTAAACCTAATGCGTACCCTAACCCTAACCCCTACCCTAACCCTAACACGCAACCTAATCCTAACCTGTACCAAAAAACAGAGCCCTAACTCTAAAACTAACCTTAAACCTAACCGTAACCCATACTCCACGACGTAACCGAACCCGTACCCTAAATCGTACCCTAACCCTAAGCCTAACCCTAAGCTACCCTTGACTGCTTCTGCCTCCAATAGATTTCCTAAGCACTAGTGTTTTAAGGAACAGGTTAAAAAGAGAATCCTAATGTGATTTCTTTATAATGGGTGTGTTCCTTATCTTATCCTACTGTCTAAACTCTTCTCCATGGCTGGACCCAAATAATATTCCTTTACATGCTAAGTGGTATCTAGAGAGTGAGATAGGTTTAATAAATACCCTAACCCTAACTCGTACCCTTACCCTATCCCCACCGTTACACTAACACGTACCCCAATCCTAACCCGTAACCTAAACCGAGCCCTAACCCTAAAACTAAACTTAATCTTAACTGTAACCCATACACTATGCCATACCTGAACCCGTACCCGAACCCGTACCATAAGCAGTACCCTAATCCTAACCCTAACCCTAAGCTACCCTTGACTGCTTCTGCTTCCAATAGATTTCCTAAGCACTAGTGTTTTAAGGAACAGGTTAAAAAGAGAATCCTAATGTGTTTTCTTTATAATGAGTGTGTTCCGTATCTTATCCTAGTGTCTAAACTCTTTTCCATGGCTGGATTCCAAATAATATTCTTTGACGTTCTAAGTGGTATCTAGAGAGTGGGATAGGTTTAATAAATACCCTAACCCTAACGCATACCCAAATCCTGACCCCTACCCTAACCCTAACACCTACACTAATCCTAACCTGTACCCTAAACCGAGCCCTAACCCTAAAACTAAACGTAACCCTAACACATACCCGAACCCGTACTAGAACCCGTACCCGAACCCGTACCCTAAGCCGTACCCTAACACTAACCCTAACCCTAACTGTAACCCGAAGCTACCCTTGACTGATTATGCCTCAAATAGATTTCCTAAGCACTAGTGTTTTAAGGAACAGGTTAAAAAGATAATCATAATGTGATTTCTTTTTAACGGGTGTGTTCCTTATCTTATCCTAGTGTCTAAACTCTTCTCCATGGCTGGACCCCAAATAATATTCATTTACGTGCTAAGTGTTATTTAGAGTGTGCCATAGGTTTAATAAATACCCTAAACCTAAGGTGTACCCTAACCCTAACCCTACCATAAACCTAACACGTACCCTAATCCTAACCCATACCCAAAACCGAGCCCTAACCCTAAAACTAACCCTAATCCTAAACCTAACACAAAACCTAACCCGTAGCCGAACCCGTACCCTAAGCCATACCCTAACCCTAACGCCAACCCTAAGCTACCCTTGACTGCTTCTACCTCCATTAGATTTCCTAAGCACTAGTGTTTTAAGGAACAGAGTAAAAAGAGAATCCTAATGTCATTTCTTTATAATAGGTGTGTTCCTTATGTTATCCTAGTGTGTAAACTATTCTCCATGGCTGGACCCAAATAATATTCCTTTACGTGCTAAGTGGTATCTAGAGAGTGGGATAGGTTTAATAAATACCCTAACCCTAACGCGTACCCTAACCCTAACCCCTACCCTAACCCTAACACGTACCCCAATCCTAACCCGTACACTAAACCGAGCCCTAACCCTAAAACTAACCCTAACCCTAACCCTAACCCTTACCCTACGCCGTACCCGAACCCGTACCCGAACCCGTACCATAAGCAGTACCCTAACACTAACCCTATCCCTAAGCTACCCTTGACTGCTTCTGCTTCAAATAGACTTCCTAAGCACTAGTGTTTTAAGGAACAGGTTAAAAAGAGCATCCTAATGTGATTTCTTTATAATGGGTGTGTTCCTGATATTATCCTAGTGCCTAAACTCTTCTCCAAGGCTGGATTCCTAATAATATTCCTTTACGTTCTAAGTGGTATCTAGAGAGTGGGATACGTTTAATAAATACCCTAATCCTACTGCGTACCCTAACCCTAAACCCTACCATAACTCTAACAAGTACACTAATGTTAACCCGTACCCTAAACCGAGCCCTAACCCTAAAACTAACCCTAACACTAACCCATACGCTACGCCGTACCCGAATCCGTACCCTAAGCCGTAACCTAACACTAACCCTAACACTAACCCTATCCCGATGCTACCCTTGACTCCTTCTGCCTCCAATAGATTTGCTAAGCACTAGTGTTTTAAGGAACAGGTTAAAAAGAGAATCCTAATGTGATTTCTTTATAATGGGTGTGTTCCTTATCTTATCCTAGTGTCTAAACTCTTCTCCATGGGGGAACCACAAATAATATTCCTTTACATGCTAAGTGGTATCTAGAGAGTGGGATAGGTTTAATAAATAACCTAACCTTAACGCGTATCCTAACCCTATCCACTACGCTAAGTCTAACACGTACCCTAATCTTAACCCGTACCCTAAACCGAGCCCTAACCCTAAAACTAGTCCTACCCCTAACCCTAAGCCATACCCTATGCCGTACACGAACCCGTACCCGAAACCTTACCATAAGCAGTACCCTAACCCTAAGCTACCCTTGACTGCTTCTGCATCCAATAGATTTCCTAAGCACTAGTGTTTTAAGGAACAGGTTAAAAAGAGAATCCTAATGTGATTTATTTATAATGGGTGTGTTCCTTATCTTATCCTAGTGTCTAAACTCTTCTCCATTGATGGACCCAAAATAATATTCCTTTATGTGCTAAGTGGTATCTAGAGAGTGGGATAGGTTTAATAAATAACCTAACCTTAACGCGTATCCTAACCCTATCCACTACGATAAGTCTAACACGTACCCTAATCTTAACCCGTACCCTAAACCGAGCCCTAACCCTAAAACTAGTCCTACCCCTAACCCTAAGCCATACCCTATGCCGTACACGAACCCGTACCCGAAACCTTACCATAAGCAGTACCCTAACCCTAACCCTAACCCTAAGCTACCCTTGACTGCTTCTGCATCCAATAGATTTCCTAAGCACTAGTGTTTTAAGGAACAGGTTAAAAAGAGAATCCTAATGTGATTTATTTATAATGGGTGTGTTCCTTATCTTATCCTAGTGTCTAAACTCTTCTCCATTGATGGACCCAAAATAATATTCCTTTATGTGCTAAGTGGTATCTAGAGAGTGGGATAGGTTTAATAAATAACCTAACCTTAATGCGTACCCTAACCGTAACTCCTACCCTAACACGAACACGTACACTAATCTTAAACCGTACCCTAAACCGAGCCCTAACACTAAAACTAATGTAACCCTAACCCATACCCTACGCCGTACCTGAACCCATACCCGAATCCGTACCCTAAATCGTACCCTAACACTAACGCTAACCCAAAGCTAGCCTTGACTCCTTCTGACTCCAATAGATTTCCTAAGCACTAGTGTTTTAAGGAACAGGTTAAAAAGAGAATCCTAATGTGATTTCTTTATAATGGGTGTGTTCCTTATATTATCCTAGTGTGTAAACTCTTCTCCATGGGGGAACCACAAATAATATTCCTTTACATACTAAGTGGTATCTAGAGAGTGGGACAGGTTTAATAAATGCCCTAACCCTAACGCGTACATTAACCCTAACCCCTACCCTAACCCTAACACTTAACGTAATCCTAACCTGTACCCTAAACCTAGACCTAACCCTAAAACTAATGCTAACCCTAACCCTAAACCATACCTACGACGTATCCGAACCTGTACCATAGCCGTACCCTAACCCTAACCCTAAGGTACCCTTGACTGCTTCTGTCTCCAATAGATTTCCTAAGCCCTAGTGTTTTAAGGAACAGGTTAAAAAGTTAATCGTTATGTGATTTCTTTATAACGGGTGTGTTCCTTACCTTATCCTAGTGTCTAAACTCTTCTCCATGGCTGGACCCCAAATAATATTCCTTTACGTGCTAAGTGGTATCTAGAGAGTGGGATAGGTTTAATAAATACCCTAACCCTAACGCGTACCCTAACCCTAACGCGTACCCTAACCCTAAAACGTAACCTAATCCTGACCTGTTCCGAAAACCGAGCCCTAACTCTAAAACTAACCCTAACCCTAACCCTAACCCATACTCTACGCCGTAGCCGAACTCGTACCCTAAGCCGTACCCTAACCCTAACCCTAACCCTAACCCTAACCTTAAACCTAAGCTACCCTTGACTGCTTCTGCCTCCAATAGATTTCCTAAACACTAGTGTTTTAAGGAACAGATTAAAAAGAGAATCCCAAAGTGATTTCTTTATTATGGGTGTGTTCCTTATCTTATCCTAGTGTCTAAACTCTTCTCCATGGCTGGACCCCAAATAATATTCCTTTAAGTGCTAAGTGGTATCTAGAGAGAGGGATAGGGTTAATAAATAACCTAACCCTAACGTGTACCCTAATCCTATCCCCTACCCTAACCCTAACACGTACCCTAATCTTAACCCGTACCCTAAACCGAGCCCTAACCGCAAAACTAACCCTAACACTAAGCCTAAACCATACCCTACGCCGTACGCGAACCCGTACCCTAAGCCGTACCCTAACCCTAACCCTAACCCTAACCCTAACCCTAAGCTACCCTTGACTGCTTCTGCATCCAATAGATTTCCTAAGCATTAGTGTTTTAAGGAACAGGTTAAAAAGAGAATCGTAATGTGATTTCTTTATAATGGGTGTGTTCCTTATCTTTTCCTACTCTCTAAACTCTTCTCCATGGCTAGAACACAAATAATATTCCTTTACGTCCTAAGTGTTATCTAGAGTGTGGGATAGGTTTAATAAAAACCCTAAACCTAATGCGTACCCTAACCCTAACCCCCACCCTAACCCTAACACGTACCCAAATCCTAATCCGTAACCTAAACTAAGCCCTAACCCTACAACTAACTCTAACCCTATCCCTAACACATACCCTATGCTGTACCCAAATCCGTACCCTAAGCCGTACCCTAACCCTAACCCTAACCCTAACACTAACCCTAAGCTAGCCTTGACTGCTTCTGCCTCCAATAGATTTCCTAAGCACTAGTGTTTTAAAGAACAGGTTAAAAAGAGAATCCTAATGTGATTTCTTTATAATAGGTGTGTTCCGTATGTTATGCTAGTGTGTAAACTATTCTCCAAGGCTGGACCCCAAATAATATTCCTTTACGTGCTAAGTGGTATCTAGAGAGTGGGATAGGTTTAATAAATACCCTAAACCTAACGCTTACACTAACCCTAACCCCTACCCTAACCCTAACACGTACCCCAATACTAACCTGTACCCTAAACCGATCCCTAACCCTAAAACTAACCCTAACGCTTACGCTAACCCATACCCTACGCCGTATCCGAACCTGTACCCAAAACCTAACCATTAGCAGTACCCTAACCCTAACCCTAACCATAACCCTAACCTACTCTTGACTGCTTCTGCATCCAATAGATTTCCTAAGCACTAATGTTTTAAGGAACAGGTTAAAAAGAGAATCCTAATGTGATTTCTTTATAATGGGTGTGTTCCTTATCTTTTCCTACTGTCTAAACGCTTCTCCATGGCTGGACCCCAAATAATATTCCTTTATATGCAAAGTGTTATCCAGAGTGTGGGATAGGTTTAATAAATACCCTTAACCTAATGCGTTCCCTAACCCTAACCCCTACCCTAACCCTAACACGTACCCTAATCCTAACCCATACCCTAACCTGAGCCCTAACCCTACAACTAACTCTAACCCTAACCCTAACCCATACCCTATGCCGTACCCGAATCCGTACCCTAAGCCGTACCCTAACCCTAACACTAACCCTAACCCTAAGCTAGCCTTGTCTGCTTCTGCCTCCAATAGATTTCCTAAGCACTAGTGTTTTAAGGAACAGGTCAAAAAGAGAATCCTAATGTGATTTTTTTTATAATAGGTGAGCTCCTTATGTTATCCTAGTTTGTAAACAATTCTCCATGGCTGGACCCCAAATACTATTCCTTTATGTGCTAAGTGGTATCGAGAGAGTGGGATAGGTTTAATAAATAACCTAACCCTATCACGTACCCTAACGCTAACCCCTACCCTAACCCTAACACGTACCCCCATTCCTAACCCGTACCCTAAACCGAGCCCTAACCCTAAAACTAACCCTAATCCTAACCCTTACCCTACGCCGTACCCGAACCCGTACCCGAACCCGTACCATAAGCAGTACCCTAACCCTAACCCTAACCCTAACCCTAAGCTACCCTTGATTGCTTCTGCATCCAATAGATTTCCTAAGCATTAGTGTTTTAAGGAACAGGTTAAAAAGAGAATCGTAATGTGATTTCTTTATAATGGGTGTGTTCCTTATCTTTTCCTACTCTCTAAACTCTTCTCCATGGCTAGAAAACAAATAATATTCCTTTACGTCCTAAGTGTTATCTAGAGTGTGGGATAGGTTTAATAAAAACCCTAAACCTAATGCGTACCCTAACCCTAACCCCCACCCTAACCCTAACACGTACCCTAATCCTAATCCGTAACCTAAACTAAGCCCTAACCCTACAACTAACTCTAACCCTAACCCTAACCCATACCCTATGCCGTACCCGAATCCGTACCCTAAGCCGTACCCTAACCCTAACACTAACCCTAACCCTAAGCTAGCCTTGTCTGCTTCTGCCTCCAATAGATTTCCTAAGCACTAGTGTTTTAAGGAACAGGTCAAAAAGAGAATCCTAATGTGATTTTTTTACAATAGGTGTGCTCCTTATGTTATCCTAGTTTGTAAACAATTCTCCATGGCTGGACCCCAAATACTATTCCTTTATGTGCTAAGTGGTATCGAGAGAGTGGGATAGGTTTAATAAATAACCTAACCCTGTCACGTACCCTAACGCTAACCCCTACCCTAACCCTAACACGTACCCCCATTCCTAACCTGTACCCTAAACCGAGCCCTAACCCTAAAACTAACCCTAATCCTAACCCTTACCCTACGCCGTACCCGAACCCGTACCCGAACCCGTACCATAAGCAGTACCCTAACCCTAACCCTAACCCTAACCCTAAGCTACCCTTGACTGCTTCTGCTTCCAATACATTTCCTAAGCACTAGTGTTGTAAGGAACAGGTTAAAAAGACAATCCTAATGTGATTTCTTTATAATGGGTGTGTTCCTGATATTATCCTAGTGCCAAAACTCTACTCCAAGGCTGGATTCCAAATAATATTCCTTTACGTTCTAAGTGGTATCTAGAGAGTGGGATAGGTTGAATAAATAATGTAACCCTAACGCGTACGCTAACCCTATCCCTTACCGTTACCCTAACACGTACCCTAATCCTAACCTGTACCCTAAACCGAGCCCTAACCATAAAACTAACCCTAAACCTAACCCTAAACCATACCCTACGACGTACCCGAACCCGTAACCGAACCCGAACCATAAGCTGTACCATAACCCTAACCCTATCCCTAAGGTACCTTTGACTGCTTCTACCTCCATTAGATTTCCTAAGCACTAGTGTTTTAAGGAACAGGTTAAAAAGAGAATCCTAATGTCATTTCTTTATAATAGGTGTGTTCCTTATGTTATCCTAGTCTGTAAACTATTCTCCATGGCTGGACCACAAATAATATTCCTTTACCTGCTAAGTGGTATATAGAGATTGGGATAGGTTTAATAAATACTCTAACCCTAAGGCATACCCTAACCCTAACCCCTACCGTAACCCTAACACGTACCCCAGTACTAACCCGTACCCTAAATCGATCCCTAACCCTAAAACTAACCATAACACTAACCCATACCCTACGCCGTACCCGAACCCGTACCCGAAACTTTACCATAAGCAGTACCCTAACCCTATCCCTTACCCTAAGGTACCCTTGACTGCTTCTGCCTCCAACAGATTTCCTAAGCACTAGTGTTTTAAGGAACAGATTAAAAAGAGAATCCTAATGTGATTTCTTTATAATGGGTGTGTTCCTTATCCTACCCTAGTGTCTAAACTCTTATCCAAGGCTGGATTCCAAATAATACAGTTGTACGTTCTAAGTGGTATCTAGAGAGTGGGATAGGTTTAATAAATACCCTAAACCTAACGTGTACCCTAACCCTAACACCTACACTAATCCTAACCCGTACCCTAAACCGAGCCCTAACCCTAAAACTAACCCTAACCCTAACCCATACACGAACCCGTACCCGAATCCGAACCCTAAGCCGTACCCTAACACTAACCCTAACCCTAACACTAACCCGAAGCTACCCTTCACTGCTTATGCCTCAAATAGATTTCCTAAGCACTAGTGTTTTAAGGAACAGGTTAAAAAGAATCCTAATGTGATTACTTTATAATGGGTGTGTTCCTTATCTTTTCCTACTGTCTAAACTCTTCTCCATGGCTGGTCCCCAAATAATATTCATTTACGTGCTAAGTGTTATCTAGAGTGTGGGATAGGTTTAACAAATACCCTAACCCTAAGGCGTACCCTAACCCTAACTCATACCCTAACCCTAACACGTACCCTAATCCTAACCCGTACACTAAACCGAGACCTAACCCTAAAACTAAACCTAAACCTAACCCTACCCCATACCCTACGCCGTATCTGAACCCGTACCCGAACCCGTACCATAAGCAGTACCCTAACCCTAACTCTAATCCTAAGCTACCCTTGACTGCTTCTGCTTCCAATAGATTTCCTAAGCACTAGTGTTTTAAGGAACAGGTTAAAAAGAGAATACTAATGTGATCTCTTTATAATGGGTGTGTTCCTTATCTTATCGTAGTGTCTAAACTCTTTTCCATGGATGGATTCCAAATAATATTCTTTTAAGTTCTAAGTGGTATCTGGAGAGTGGGATAGGTTTAATAAATACCCTAACCCTAACGCGTACCCAAATCCTAACCCCTACCCTAAACCTAACACCTACAAAAATCCTACCCTGTACCCTAAACCGAGCTCTAACCCTAAAACTAAACCTAACCCTAACCCATACCCAAACCCGTACCCGAATCCGTACCCTAAGCCGTACCCTAACACTAACCCTAACCCTAACTGTAACAAGAAGCTACCCTGGACTGATTATGCCTCCAATAGATTTCCTAAGCACTAGTGTTTTATGGAACAGGTTAAAAAGAGAATCCTAATGTGATTTCTTTATATCGGGTGTGTTCCTTATCTTATCCTAATGTCTAAACTCTTCTCCATGCCTGGACACCAAATAATATTCTTTATGTGCTAAGTGGTATCTAGAGAGTGGTATAGGTTTAATAAATACCCTAACCCTAACGCGTACCCTAACCCTATCCCCTACCATTACCCTAACACGTACC
The DNA here is from genome assembly GCF_028021215.1 of Eschrichtius robustus. Taxonomy (NCBI): domain Eukaryota; kingdom Metazoa; phylum Chordata; class Mammalia; order Artiodactyla; family Eschrichtiidae; genus Eschrichtius; species Eschrichtius robustus. Next base: position 106,400,109 of record NC_090828.1, read on the forward strand.
CTAATCCTAACCTGTACCTTAAAACGAGCCCTAACCCTAAAACTAACCCTAAAACTAACCCTAAACCATACCCTACGCCGTACCCGAACCCGTAACCGAACCCGTACCATAAGCCGTACACTAACCCTAACCCTAAGGTACCCTTGAATGCTTCTGCCTCCAATAGATTTCGTAAGCACTAGTGTTTTAAAGAACAGATTAAAAAGAGAATCCTAATGTGATTTCTTTAAAATGGGTGTGTTCCTTATCCTATCCTAGTGTCTAAACTCTTTTCCATCCGTGGATTCCAAATAATATTCTTTTACGTTCTAAGTGGTATCTAGAGAGTGGGATAGGTTTAATAAATACCCTAAACCGAACGCGTACACTAACCCTAACCCCTACCCTAACCCTAACACCTACACTAATCCTAATTCGTACCCTAAACCGAGCCCTAACCCTAAAACTAACCCTAAACCTAACCCTAACCCATACTCGAACCCTTACCCGAATCCATACCCTAAGCCGTACCCTAACACTAACCCTAACCCTAACACTAACCCGAAGCTACCCTTGACTGCTCATGCCTTAAATAGATTTCCTAAGCCCTAGTGTTTTAAGGAACAGGTAAAAAAGAGAATCCTAATGTGATTTCTTTTTAATGGGTTTGTTCCTTATATTTTGCTACTGTCTAAACACTTTTCCATGGCTGGAACCCAAATAATATTCCTTTACGTGCGAAGTGTTACCTAGAGTGTGGGATAGGTTTAATAAATACACTAAACCTAATGCGTACCCTAACCCTAACCCCTACCCTAACCCTAACACGCAACCTAATCCTAACCTGTACCAAAAAACAGAGCCCTAACTCTAAAACTAACCCTAAACCTAACCGTAACCCATACTCCACGACGTAACCGAACCCGTACCCTAAATCGTACCCTAACCCTAAGCCTAACCCTAAGCTACCCTTGACTGCTTCTGCCTCCAATAGATTTCCTAAGCACTAGTGTTTTAAGGAACAGGTTAAAAAGAGAATCCTAATGTGATTTCTTTATAATGGGTGTGTTCCTTATCTTATCCTAGTGTCTAAACTCTTCTCCATGGCTGGACCCAAATAATATTCCTTTACATGCTAAGTGGTATCTAGAGAGTGAGATAGGTTTAATAAATACCCTAACCCTAACTCGTACCCTTACCCTATCCCCACCGTTACACTAACACGTACCCCAATCCTAACCCGTAACCTAAACCGAGCCCTAACCCTAAAACTAAACTTAATCCTAACTGTAACCCATACACTATGCCGTACCTGAACCCGTACCCGAACCCGTACCATAAGCAGTACCCTAATCCTAACCCTAACCCTAAGCTACCCTTGACTGCTTCTGCTTCCAATAGATTTCCTAAGCACTAGTGTTTTAAGGAACAGGTTAAAAAGAGAATCCTAATGTGTTTTCTTTATAATGAGTGTGTTCCGTATCTTATCCTAGTGTCTAAACTCTTTTCCATGGCTGGATTCCAAATAATATTCTTTGACGTTCTAAGTGGTATCTAGAGAGTGGGATAGGTTTAATAAATACCCTAACCCTAACGCATACCCAAATCCTGACCCCTACCCTAACCCTAACACCTACACTAATCCTAACCTGTACCCTAAACCGAGCCCTAACCCTAAAACTAAACGTAACCCTAACACATACCCGAACCCGTACTAGAACCCGTACCCGAACCCGTACCCTAAGCCGTACCCTAACACTAACCCTAACCCTAACTGTAACCCGAAGCTACCCTTGACTGATTATGCCTCAAATAGATTTCCTAAGCACTAGTGTTTTAAGGAACAGGTTAAAAAGATAATCATAATGTGATTTCTTTTTAACGGGTGTGTTCCTTATCTTATCCTAGTGTCTAAACTCTTCTCCATGGCTGGACCCCAAATAATATTCATTTACGTGCTAAGTGTTATTTAGAGTGTGCCATAGGTTTAATAAATACCCTAAACCTAAGGTGTACCCTAACCCTAACCCTACCATAAACCTAACACGTACCCTAATCCTAACCCATACCCAAAACCGAGCCCTAACCCTAAAACTAACCCTAATCCTAAACCTAACACAAAACCTAACCCGTAGCCGAACCCATACCCTAAGCCATACCCTAACCCTAACGCCAACCCTAAGCTACCCTTGACTGCTTCTACCTCCATTAGATTTCCTAAGCACTAGTGTTTTAAGGAACAGAGTAAAAAGAGAATCCTAATGTCATTTCTTTATAATAGGTGTGTTCCTTATGTTATCCTAGTGTGTAAACTATTCTCCATGGCTGGACCCAAATAATATTCCTTTACGTGCTAAGTGGTATCTAGAGAGTGGGATAGGTTTAATAAATACCCTAACCCTAACGCGTACCCTAACCCTAACCCCTACCCTAACCCTAACACGTACCCCAATCCTAACCCGTACACTAAACCGAGCCCTAACCCTAAAACTAACCCTAACCCTAACCCTAACCCTTACCCTACGCCGTACCCGAACCCGTACCCGAACCCGTACCATAAGCAGTACCCTAACACTAACCCTATCCCTAAGCTACCCTTGACTGCTTCTGCTTCAAATAGACTTCCTAAGCACTAGTGTTTTAAGGAACAGGTTAAAAAGAGCATCCTAATGTGATTTCTTTATAATGGGTGTGTTCCTGATATTATCCTAGTGCCTAAACTCTTCTCCAAGGCTGGATTCCTAATAATATTCCTTTACGTTCTAAGTGGTATCTAGAGAGTGGGATACGTTTAATAAATACCCTAATCCTACTGCGTACCCTAACCCTAAACCCTACCATAACTCTAACAAGTACACTAATGTTAACCCGTACCCTAAACCGAGCCCTAACCCTAAAACTAACCCTAACACTAACCCATACGCTACGCCGTACCCGAATCCGTACCCTAAGCCGTAACCTAACACTGACCCTAACACTAACACTATCCCGATGCTACCCTTGACTCCTTCTGCCTCCAATAGATTTGCTAAGCACTAGTGTTTTAAGGAACAGGTTAAAAAGAGAATCCTAATGTGATTTCTTTATAATGGGTGTGTTCCTTATCTTATCCTAGTGTCTAAACTCTTCTCCATGGGGGAACCACAAATAATATTCCTTTACATGCTAAGTGGTATCTAGAGAGTGGGATAGGTTTAATAAATAACCTAACCTTAACGCGTATCCTAACCCTATCCACTACGCTAAGTCTAACACGTACCCTAATCTTAACCCGTACCCTAAACCGAGCCCTAACCCTAAAACTAGTCCTACCCCTAACCCTAAGCCATACCCTATGCCGTACACGAACCCGTACCCGAAACCTTACCATAAGCAGTACCCTAACCCTAAGCTACCCTTGACTGCTTCTGCATCCAATAGATTTCCTAAGCACTAGTGTTTTAAGGAACAGGTTAAAAAGAGAATCCTAATGTGATTTATTTATAATGGGTGTGTTCCTTATCTTATCCTAGTGTCTAAACTCTTCTCCATTGATGGACCCAAAATAATATTCCTTTATGTGCTAAGTGGTATCTAGAGAGTGGGATAGGTTTAATAAATAACCTAACCTTAATGCGTACCCTAACCGTAACTCCTACCCTAACACGAACACGTACACTAATCTTAAACCGTACCCTAAACCGAGCCCTAACACTAAAACTAATGTAACCCTAACCCATACCCTACGCCGTACCTGAACCCATACCCGAATCCGTACCCTAAATCGTACCCTAACACTAACGCTAACCCAAAGCTAGCCTTGACTCCTTCTGACTCCAATAGATTTCCTAAGCACTAGTGTTTTAAGGAACAGGTTAAAAAGAGAATCCTAATGTGATTTCTTTATAATGGGTGTGTTCCTTATATTATCCTAGTGTGTAAACTCTTCTCCATGGGGGAACCACAAATAATATTCCTTTACATACTAAGTGGTATCTAGAGAGTGGGACAGGTTTAATAAATGCCCTAACCCTAACGCGTACATTAACCCTAACCCCTACCCTAACCCTAACACTTAACGTAATCCTAACCTGTACCCTAAACCTAGACCTAACCCTAAAACTAATGCTAACCCTAACCCTAAACCATACCTACGACGTATCCGAACCTGTACCATAGCCGTACCCTAACCCTAACCCTAAGGTACCCTTGACTGCTTCTGTCTCCAATAGATTTCCTAAGCCCAAGTGTTTTAAGGAACAGGTTAAAAAGTTAATCGTTATGTGATTTCTTTATAACGGGTGTGTTCCTTACCTTATCCTAGTGTCTAAACTCTTCTCCATGGCTGGACCCCAAATAATATTCCTTTACGTGCTAAGTGGTATCTAGAGAGTGGGATAGGTTTAATAAATACCCTAACCCTAACGCGTACCCTAACCCTAACGCGTACCCTAACCCTAAAACGTAACCTAATCCTGACCTGTTCCGAAAACCGAGCCCTAACTCTAAAACTAACCCTAACCCTAACCCTAACCCATACTCTACGCCGTAGCCGAACTCGTACCCTAAGCCGTACCCTAACCCTAACCCTAACCCTAACCCTAACCTTAAACCTAAGCTACCCTTGACTGCTTCTGCCTCCAATAGATTTCCTAAACACTAGTGTTTTAAGGAACAGATTAAAAAGAGAATCCCAAAGTGATTTCTTTATTATGGGTGTGTTCCTTATCTTATCCTAGTGTCTAAACTCTTCTCCATGGCTGGACCCCAAATAATATTCCTTTAAGTGCTAAGTGGTATCTAGAGAGAGGGATAGGGTTAATAAATAACCTAACCCTAACGTGTACCCTAATCCTATCCCCTACCCTAACCCTAACACGTACCCTAATCTTAACCCGTACCCTAAACCGAGCCCTAACCGCAAAACTAACCCTAACACTAAGCCTAAACCATACCCTACGCCGTACGCGAACCCGTACCCTAAGCCGTACCCTAACCCTAACCCTAACCCTAACCCTAACCCTAAGCTACCCTTGACTGCTTCTGCATCCAATAGATTTCCTAAGCATTAGTGTTTTAAGGAACAGGTTAAAAAGAGAATCGTAATGTGATTTCTTTATAATGGGTGTGTTCCTTATCTTTTCCTACTCTCTAAACTCTTCTCCATGGCTAGAACACAAATAATATTCCTTTACGTCCTAAGTGTTATCTAGAGTGTGGGATAGGTTTAATAAAAACCCTAAACCTAATGCGTACCCTAACCCTAACCCCCACCCTAACCCTAACACGTACCCAAATCCTAATCCGTAACCTAAACTAAGCCCTAACCCTACAACTAACTCTAACCCTATCCCTAACACATACCCTATGCTGTACCCAAATCCGTACCCTAAGCCGTACCCTAACCCTAACCCTAACCCTAACACTAACCCTAAGCTAGCCTTGACTGCTTCTGCCTCCAATAGATTTCCTAAGCACTAGTGTTTTAAAGAACAGGTTAAAAAGAGAATCCTAATGTGATTTCTTTATAATAGGTGTGTTCCGTATGTTATGCTAGTGTGTAAACTATTCTCCAAGGCTGGACCCCAAATAATATTCCTTTACGTGCTAAGTGGTATCTAGAGAGTGGGATAGGTTTAATAAATACCCTAAACCTAACGCTTACACTAACCCTAACCCCTACCCTAACCCTAACACGTACCCCAATACTAACCTGTACCCTAAACCGATCCCTAACCCTAAAACTAACCCTAACGCTTACGCTAACCCATACCCTACGCCGTATCCGAACCTGTACCCAAAACCTAACCATTAGCAGTACCCTAACCCTAACCCTAACCATAACCCTAACCTACTCTTGACTGCTTCTGCATCCAATAGATTTCCTAAGCACTAATGTTTTAAGGAACAGGTTAAAAAGAGAATCCTAATGTGATTTCTTTATAATGGGTGTGTTCCTTATCTTTTCCTACTGTCTAAACGCTTCTCCATGGCTGGACCCCAAATAATATTCCTTTATATGCAAAGTGTTATCCAGAGTGTGGGATAGGTTTAATAAATACCCTTAACCTAATGCGTTCCCTAACCCTAACCCCTACCCTAACCCTAACACGTACCCTAATCCTAACCCATACCCTAACCTGAGCCCTAACCCTACAACTAACTCTAACCCTAACCCTAACCCATACCCTATGCCGTACCCGAATCCGTACCCTAAGCCGTACCCTAACCCTAACACTAACCCTAACCCTAAGCTAGCCTTGTCTGCTTCTGCCTCCAATAGATTTCCTAAGCACTAGTGTTTTAAGGAACAGGTCAAAAAGAGAATCCTAATGTGATTTTTTTTATAATAGGTGAGCTCCTTATGTTATCCTAGTTTGTAAACAATTCTCCATGGCTGGACCCCAAATACTATTCCTTTATGTGCTAAGTGGTATCGAGAGAGTGGGATAGGTTTAATAAATAACCTAACCCTATCACGTACCCTAACGCTAACCCCTACCCTAACCCTAACACGTACCCCCATTCCTAACCCGTACCCTAAACCGAGCCCTAACCCTAAAACTAACCCTAATCCTAACCCTTACCCTACGCCGTACCCGAACCCGTACCCGAACCCGTACCATAAGCAGTACCCTAACCCTAACCCTAACCCTAACCCTAAGCTACCCTTGATTGCTTCTGCATCCAATAGATTTCCTAAGCATTAGTGTTTTAAGGAACAGGTTAAAAAGAGAATCGTAATGTGATTTCTTTATAATGGGTGTGTTCCTTATCTTTTCCTACTCTCTAAACTCTTCTCCATGGCTAGAAAACAAATAATATTCCTTTACGTCCTAAGTGTTATCTAGAGTGTGGGATAGGTTTAATAAAAACCCTAAACCTAATGCGTACCCTAACCCTAACCCCCACCCTAACCCTAACACGTACCCTAATCCTAATCCGTAACCTAAACTAAGCCCTAACCCTACAACTAACTCTAACCCTAACCCTAACCCATACCCTATGCCGTACCCGAATCCGTACCCTAAGCCGTACCCTAACCCTAACACTAACCCTAACCCTAAGCTAGCCTTGTCTGCTTCTGCCTCCAATAGATTTCCTAAGCACTAGTGTTTTAAGGAACAGGTCAAAAAGAGAATCCTAATGTGATTTTTTTACAATAGGTGTGCTCCTTATGTTATCCTAGTTTGTAAACAATTCTCCATGGCTGGACCCCAAATACTATTCCTTTATGTGCTAAGTGGTATCGAGAGAGTGGGATAGGTTTAATAAATAACCTAACCCTGTCACGTACCCTAACGCTAACCCCTACCCTAACCCTAACACGTACCCCCATTCCTAACCTGTACCCTAAACCGAGCCCTAACCCTAAAACTAACCCTAATCCTAACCCTTACCCTACGCCGTACCCGAACCCGTACCCGAACCCGTACCATAAGCAGTACCCTAACCCTAACCCTAACCCTAACCCTAAGCTACCCTTGACTGCTTCTGCTTCCAATACATTTCCTAAGCACTAGTGTTGTAAGGAACAGGTTAAAAAGACAATCCTAATGTGATTTCTTTATAATGGGTGTGTTCCTGATATTATCCTAGTGCCAAAACTCTACTCCAAGGCTGGATTCCAAATAATATTCCTTTACGTTCTAAGTGGTATCTAGAGAGTGGGATAGGTTGAATAAATAATGTAACCCTAACGCGTACGCTAACCCTATCCCTTACCGTTACCCTAACACGTACCCTAATCCTAACCTGTACCCTAAACCGAGCCCTAACCATAAAACTAACCCTAAACCTAACCCTAAACCATACCCTACGACGTACCCGAACCCGTAACCGAACCCGAACCATAAGCTGTACCATAACCCTAACCCTATCCCTAAGGTACCTTTGACTGCTTCTACCTCCATTAGATTTCCTAAGCACTAGTGTTTTAAGGAACAGGTTAAAAAGAGAATCCTAATGTCATTTCTTTATAATAGGTGTGTTCCTTATGTTATCCTAGTCTGTAAACTATTCTCCATGGCTGGACCACAAATAATATTCCTTTACCTGCTAAGTGGTATATAGAGATTGGGATAGGTTTAATAAATACTCTAACCCTAAGGCATACCCTAACCCTAACCCCTACCGTAACCCTAACACGTACCCCAGTACTAACCCGTACCCTAAATCGATCCCTAACCCTAAAACTAACCATAACACTAACCCATACCCTATGCCGTACCCGAACCCGTACCCGAAACTTTACCATAAGCAGTACCCTAACCCTATCCCTTACCCTAAGGTACCCTTGACTGCTTCTGCCTCCAACAGATTTCCTAAGCACTAGTGTTTTAAGGAACAGATTAAAAAGAGAATCCTAATGTGATTTCTTTATAATGGGTGTGTTCCTTATCCTACCCTAGTGTCTAAACTCTTATCCAAGGCTGGATTCCAAATAATACTGTTGTACGTTCTAAGTGGTATCTAGAGAGTGGGATAGGTTTAATAAATACCCTAAACCTAACGTGTACCCTAACCCTAACACCTACACTAATCCTAACCCGTACCCTAAACCGAGCCCTAACCCTAAAACTAACCCTAACCCTAACCCATACACGAACCCGTACCCGAATCCGAACCCTAAGCCGTACCCTAACACTAACCCTAACCCTAACACTAACCCGAAGCTACCCTTCACTGCTTATGCCTCAAATAGATTTCCTAAGCACTAGTGTTTTAAGGAACAGGATAAAAAGAATCCTAATGTGATTACTTTATAATGGGTGTGTTCCTTATCTTTTCCTACTGTCTAAACTCTTCTCCATGGCTGGTCCCCAAATAATATTCATTTACGTGCTAAGTGTTATCTAGAGTGTGGGATAGGTTTAACAAATACCCTAACCCTAAGGCGTACCCTAACCCTAACTCATACCCTAACCCTAACACGTACCCTAATCCTAACCCGTACACTAAACCGAGACCTAACCCTAAAACTAAACCTAAACCTAACCCTACCCCATACCCTACGCCGTATCTGAACCCGTACCCGAACCCGTACCATAAGCAGTACCCTAACCCTAACTCTAATCCTAAGCTACCCTTGACTGCTTCTGCTTCCAATAGATTTCCTAAGCACTAGTGTTTTAAGGAACAGGTTAAAAAGAGAATACTAATGTGATCTCTTTATAATGGGTGTGTTCCTTATCTTATCGTAGTGTCTAAACTCTTTTCCATGGATGGATTCCAAATAATATTCTTTTAAGTTCTAAGTGGTATCTGGAGAGTGGGATAGGTTTAATAAATACCCTAACCCTAACGCGTACCCAAATCCTAACCCCTACCCTAAACCTAACACCTACAAAAATCCTACCCTGTACCCTAAACCGAGCTCTAACCCTAAAACTAAACCTAACCCTAACCCATACCCAAACCCGTACCCGAATCCGTACCCTAAGCCGTACCCTAACACTAACCCTAACCCTAACTGTAACAAGAAGCTACCCTGGACTGATTATGCCTCCAATAGATTTCCTAAGCACTAGTGTTTTATGGAACAGGTTAAAAAGAGAATCCTAATGTGATTTCTTTATATCGGGTGTGTTCCTTATCTTATCCTAATGTCTAAACTCTTCTCCATGCCTGGACACCAAATAATATTCTTTATGTGCTAAGTGGTATCTAGAGAGTGGTATAGGTTTAATAAATACCCTAACCCTAACGCGTACCCTAACCCTATCCCCTACCATTACCCTAACACGTACCCTAATCCTAACCTGTACCCTAAAACGAGCCCTAACCCTAAAACTAACCCTAAAACTAACCCTAAACCATACCCTACGCCGTACCCGAACCCGTAACCGAACCCGTACCATAAGCCGTACACTAACCCTAACCCTAAGGTACCCTTGAATGCTTCTGCCTCCAATAGATTTCGTAAGCACTAGTGTTTTAAAGAACAGATTAAAAAGAGAATCCTAATGTGATTTCTTTATAATGGGTGTGTTCCTTATCCTATCCTAGTGTCTAAACTCTTTTCCATCCGTGGATTCCAAATAATATTCTTTTACGTTCTAAGTGGTATCTAGAGAGTGGGATAGGTTTAATAAATACCCTAAACCGAACGCGTACACTAACCCTAACCCCTACCCTAACCCTAACACCTACACTAATCCTAATTCGTACCCTAAACCGAGCCCTAACCCTAAAACTAACCCTAAACCTAACCCTAACCCATACTCGAACCCTTACCCGAATCCATACCCTAAGCCGTACCCTAACACTAACCCTAACCCTAACACTAACCCGAAGCTACCCTTGACTGCTCATGCCTTAAATAGATTTCCTAAGCCCTAGTGTTTTAAGGAACAGGTAAAAAAGAGAATCCTAATGTGATTTCTTTTTAATGGGTTTGTTCCTTATATTTTGCTACTGTCTAAACACTTTTCCATGGCTGGAACCCAAATAATATTCCTTTACGTGCGAAGTGTTACCTAGAGTGTGGGATAGGTTTAATAAATACACTAAACCTAATGCGTACCCTAACCCTAACCCCTACCCTAACCCTAACACGCAACCTAATCCTAACCTGTACCAAAAAACAGAGCCCTAACTCTAAAACTAACCTTAAACCTAACCGTAACCCATACTCCACGACGTAACCGAACCCGTACCCTAAATCGTACCCTAACCCTAAGCCTAACCCTAAGCTACCCTTGACTGCTTCTGCCTCCAATAGATTTCCTAAGCACTAGTGTTTTAAGGAACAGGTTAAAAAGAGAATCCTAATGTGATTTCTTTATAATGGGTGTGTTCCTTATCTTATCCTACTGTCTAAACTCTTCTCCATGGCTGGACCCAAATAATATTCCTTTACATGCTAAGTGGTATCTAGAGAGTGAGATAGGTTTAATAAATACCCTAACCCTAACTCGTACCCTTACCCTATCCCCACCGTTACACTAACACGTACCCCAATCCTAACCCGTAACCTAAACCGAGCCCTAACCCTAAAACTAAACTTAATCTTAACTGTAACCCATACACTATGCCATACCTGAACCCGTACCCGAACCCGTACCATAAGCAGTACCCTAATCCTAACCCTAACCCTAAGCTACCCTTGACTGCTTCTGCTTCCAATAGATTTCCTAAGCACTAGTGTTTTAAGGAACAGGTTAAAAAGAGAATCCTAATGTGTTTTCTTTATAATGAGTGTGTTCCGTATCTTATCCTAGTGTCTAAACTCTTTTCCATGGCTGGATTCCAAATAATATTCTTTGACGTTCTAAGTGGTATCTAGAGAGTGGGATAGGTTTAATAAATACCCTAACCCTAACGCATACCCAAATCCTGACCCCTACCCTAACCCTAACAACTACACTAATCCTAACCTGTACCCTAAACCGAGCCCTAACCCTAAAACTAAACGTAACCCTAACACATACCCGAACCCGTACTAGAACCCGTACCCGAACCCGTACCCTAAGCCGTACCCTAACACTAACCCTAACCCTAACTGTAACCCGAAGCTACCCTTGACTGATTATGCCTCAAATAGATTTCCTAAGCACTAGTGTTTTAAGGAACAGGTTAAAAAGAGAATCCTAATGTGATTTCTTTATAATGGGTGTGTTCCTTATCCTATCCTAGTGTCTAAACTCTTTTCCATCCGTGGATTCCAAATAATATTCTTTTACGTTCTAAGTGGTATCTAGAGAGTGGGATAGGTTTAATAAATACCCTAAACCGAACGCGTACACTAACCCTAACCCCTACCCTAACCCTAACACCTACACTAATCCTAATTCGTACCCTAAACCGAGCCCTAACCCTAAAACTAACCCTAAACCTAACCCTAACCCATACTCGAACCCTTACCCGAATCCATACCCTAAGCCGTACCCTAACACTAACCCTAACCCTAACACTAACCCGAAGCTACCCTTGACTGCTCATGCCTTAAATAGATTTCCTAAGCCCTAGTGTTTTAAGGAACAGGTAAAAAAGAGAATCCTAATGTGATTTCTTTTTAATGGGTTTGTTCCTTATATTTTGCTACTGTCTAAACACTTTTCCATGGCTGGAACCCAAATAATATTCCTTTACGTGCGAAGTGTTACCTAGAGTGTGGGATAGGTTTAATAAATACACTAAACCTAATGCGTACCCTAACCCTAACCCCTACCCTAACCCTAACACGCAACCTAATCCTAACCTGTACCAAAAAACAGAGCCCTAACTCTAAAACTAACCTTAAACCTAACCGTAACCCATACTCCACGACGTAACCGAACCCGTACCCTAAATCGTACCCTAACCCTAAGCCTAACCCTAAGCTACCCTTGACTGCTTCTGCCTCCAATAGATTTCCTAAGCACTAGTGTTTTAAGGAACAGGTTAAAAAGAGAATCCTAATGTGATTTCTTTATAATGGGTGTGTTCCTTATCTTATCCTAGTGTCTAAACTCTTCTCCATGGCTGGACCCAAATAATATTCCTTTACATGCTAAGTGGTATCTAGAGAGTGAGATAGGTTTAATAAATACCCTAACCCTAACTCGTACCCTTACCCTATCCCCACCGTTACACTAACACGTACCCCAATCCTAACCCGTAACCTAAACCGAGCCCTAACCCTAAAACTAAACTTAATCTTAACTGTAACCCATACACTATGCCATACCTGAACCCGTACCCGAACCCGTACCATAAGCAGTACCCTAATCCTAACCCTAACCCTAAGCTACCCTTGACTGCTTCTGCTTCCAATAGATTTCCTAAGCACTAGTGTTTTAAGGAACAGGTTAAAAAGAGAATCCTAATGTGTTTTCTTTATAATGAGTGTGTTCCGTATCTTATCCTAGTGTCTAAACTCTTTTCCATGGCTGGATTCCAAATAATATTCTTTGACGTTCTAAGTGGTATCTAGAGAGTGGGATAGGTTTAATAAATACCCTAACCCTAACGCATACCCAAATCCTGACCCCTACCCTAACCCTAACACCTACACTAATCCTAACCTGTACCCTAAACCGAGCCCTAACCCTAAAACTAAACGTAACCCTAACACATACCCGAACCCGTACTAGAACCCGTACCCGAACCCGTACCCTAAGCCGTACCCTAACACTAACCCTAACCCTAACTGTAACCCGAAGCTACCCTTGACTGATTATGCCTCAAATAGATTTCCTAAGCACTAGTGTTTTAAGGAACAGGTTAAAAAGATAATCATAATGTGATTTCTTTTTAACGGGTGTGTTCCTTATCTTATCCTAGTGTCTAAACTCTTCTCCATGGCTGGACCCCAAATAATATTCATTTACGTGCTAAGTGTTATTTAGAGTGTGCCATAGGTTTAATAAATACCCTAAACCTAAGGTGTACCCTAACCCTAACCCTACCATAAACCTAACACGTACCCTAATCCTAACCCATACCCAAAACCGAGCCCTAACCCTAAAACTAACCCTAATCCTAAACCTAACACAAAACCTAACCCGTAGCCGAACCCGTACCCTAAGCCATACCCTAACCCTAACGCCAACCCTAAGCTACCCTTGACTGCTTCTACCTCCATTAGATTTCCTAAGCACTAGTGTTTTAAGGAACAGAGTAAAAAGAGAATCCTAATGTCATTTCTTTATAATAGGTGTGTTCCTTATGTTATCCTAGTGTGTAAACTATTCTCCATGGCTGGACCCAAATAATATTCCTTTACGTGCTAAGTGGTATCTAGAGAGTGGGATAGGTTTAATAAATACCCTAACCCTAACGCGTACCCTAACCCTAACCCCTACCCTAACCCTAACACGTACCCCAATCCTAACCCGTACACTAAACCGAGCCCTAACCCTAAAACTAACCCTAACCCTAACCCTAACCCTTACCCTACGCCGTACCCGAACCCGTACCCGAACCCGTACCATAAGCAGTACCCTAACACTAACCCTATCCCTAAGCTGCCCTTGACTGCTTCTGCTTCAAATAGACTTCCTAAGCACTAGTGTTTTAAGGAACAGGTTAAAAAGAGCATCCTAATGTGATTTCTTTATAATGGGTGTGTTCCTGATATTATCCTAGTGCCTAAACTCTTCTCCAAGGCTGGATTCCTAATAATATTCCTTTACGTTCTAAGTGGTATCTAGAGAGTGGGATACGTTTAATAAATACCCTAATCCTACTGCGTACCCTAACCCTAAACCCTACCATAACTCTAACAAGTACACTAATGTTAACCCGTACCCTAAACCGAGCCCTAACCCTAAAACTAACCCTAACACTAACCCATACGCTACGCCGTACCCGAATCCGTACCCTAAGCCGTAACCTAACACTAACCCTAACACTAACCCTATCCCGATGCTACCCTTGACTCCTTCTGCCTCCAATAGATTTGCTAAGCACTAGTGTTTTAAGGAACAGGTTAAAAAGAGAATCCTAATGTGATTTCTTTATAATGGGTGTGTTCCTTATCTTATCCTAGTGTCTAAACTCTTCTCCATGGGGGAACCACAAATAATATTCCTTTACATGCTAAGTGGTATCTAGAGAGTGGGATAGGTTTAATAAATAACCTAACCTTAACGCGTATCCTAACCCTATCCACTACGCTAAGTCTAACACGTACCCTAATCTTAACCCGTACCCTAAACCGAGCCCTAACCCTAAAACTAGTCCTACCCCTAACCCTAAGCCATACCCTATGCCGTACACGAACCCGTACCCGAAACCTTACCATAAGCAGTACCCTAACCCTAAGCTACCCTTGACTGCTTCTGCATCCAATAGATTTCCTAAGCACTAGTGTTTTAAGGAACAGGTTAAAAAGAGAATCCTAATGTGATTTATTTATAATGGGTGTGTTCCTTATCTTATCCTAGTGTCTAAACTCTTCTCCATTGATGGACCCAAAATAATATTCCTTTATGTGCTAAGTGGTATCTAGAGAGTGGGATAGGTTTAATAAATAACCTAACCTTAATGCGTACCCTAACCGTAACTCCTACCCTAACACGAACACGTACACTAATCTTAAACCGTACCCTAAACCGAGCCCTAACACTAAAACTAATGTAACCCTAACCCATACCCTACGCCGTACCTGAACCCATACCCGAATCCGTACCCTAAATCGTACCCTAACACTAACGCTAACCCAAAGCTAGCCTTGACTCCTTCTGACTCCAATAGATTTCCTAAGCACTAGTGTTTTAAGGAACAGGTTAAAAAGAGAATCCTAATGTGATTTCTTTATAATGGGTGTGTTCCTTATATTATCCTAGTGTGTAAACTCTTCTCCATGGGGGAACCACAAATAATATTACTTTACATACTAAGTGGTATCTAGAGAGTGGGACAGGTTTAATAAATGCCCTAACCCTAACGCGTACATTAACCCTAACCCCTACCCTAACCCTAACACTTAACGTAATCCTAACCTGTACCCTAAACCTAGACCTAACCCTAAAACTAATGCTAACCCTAACCCTAAACCATACCTACGACGTATCCGAACCTGTACCATAGCCGTACCCTAACCCTAACCCTAAGGTACCCTTGACTGCTTCTGTCTCCAATAGATTTCCTAAGCCCTAGTGTTTTAAGGAACAGGTTAAAAAGTTAATCGTTATGTGATTTCTTTATAACGGGTGTGTTCCTTACCTTATCCTAGTGTCTAAACTCTTCTCCATGGCTGGACCCCAAATAATATTCCTTTACGTGCTAAGTGGTATCTAGAGAGTGGGATAGGTTTAATAAATACCCTAACCCTAACGCGTACCCTAACCCTAACGCGTACCCTAACCCTAAAACGTAACCTAATCCTGACCTGTTCCGAAAACCGAGCCCTAACTCTAAAACTAACCCTAACCCTAACCCTAACCCATACTCTACGCCGTAGCCGAACTCGTACCCTAAGCCGTACCCTAACCCTAACCCTAACCCTAACCCTAACCTTAAACCTAAGCTACCCTTGACTGCTTCTGCCTCCAATAGATTTCCTAAACACTAGTGTTTTAAGGAACAGATTAAAAAGAGAATCCCAAAGTGATTTCTTTATTATGGGTGTGTTCCTTATCTTATCCTAGTGTCTAAACTCTTCTCCATGGCTGGACCCCAAATAATATTCCTTTAAGTGCTAAGTGGTATCTAGAGAGAGGGATAGGGTTAATAAATAACCTAACCCTAACGTGTACCCTAATCCTATCCCCTACCCTAACCCTAACACGTACCCTAATCTTAACCCGTACCCTAAACCGAGCCCTAACCGCAAAACTAACCCTAACACTAAGCCTAAACCATACCCTACGCCGTACGCGAACCCGTACCCTAAGCCGTACCCTAACCCTAACCCTAACCCTAACCCTAACCCTAAGCTACCCTTGACTGCTTCTGCATCCAATAGATTTCCTAAGCATTAGTGTTTTAAGGAACAGGTTAAAAAGAGAATCGTAATGTGATTTCTTTATAATGGGTGTGTTCCTTATCTTTTCCTACTCTCTAAACTCTTCTCCATGGCTAGAACACAAATAATATTCCTTTACGTCCTAAGTGTTATCTAGAGTGTGGGATAGGTTTAATAAAAACCCTAAACCTAATGCGTACCCTAACCCTAACCCCCACCCTAACCCTAACACGTACCCAAATCCTAATCCGTAACCTAAACTAAGCCCTAACCCTATAACTAACTCTAACCCTATCCCTAACACATACCCTATGCTGTACCCAAATCCGTACCCTAAGCCGTACCCTAACCCTAACCCTAACCCTAACACTAACCCTAAGCTAGCCTTGACTGCTTCTGCCTCCAATAGATTTCCTAAGCACTAGTGTTTTAAAGAACAGGTTAAAAAGAGAATCCTAATGTGATTTCTTTATAATAGGTGTGTTCCGTATGTTATGCTAGTGTGTAAACTATTCTCCAAGGCTGGACCCCAAATAATATTCCTTTACGTGCTAAGTGGTATCTAGAGAGTGGGATAGGTTTAATAAATACCCTAAACCTAACGCTTACACTAACCCTAACCCCTACCCTAACCCTAACACGTACCCCAATACTAACCTGTACCCTAAACCGATCCCTAACCCTAAAACTAACCCTAACGCTTACGCTAACCCATACCCTACGCCGTATCCGAACCTGTACCCAAAACCTAACCATTAGCAGTACCCTAACCCTAACCCTAACCATAACCCTAACCTACTCTTGACTGCTTCTGCTTCCAATAGATTTCCTAAGCACTAATGATTTAAGGAACAGGTTAAAAAGAGAATCCTAATGTGATTTCTTTATAATGGGTGTGTTCCTTATCTTTTCCTACTGTCTAAACGCTTCTCCATGGCTGGACCCCAAATAATATTCCTTTATATGCAAAGTGTTATCCAGAGTGTGGGATAGGTTTAATAAATACCCTTAACCTAATGCGTTCCCTAACCCTAACCCCTACCCTAACCCTAACACGTACCCTAATCCTAACCCATACCCTAACCTGAGCCCTAACCCTACAACTAACTCTAACCCTAACCCTAACCCATACCCTATGCCGTACCCGAATCCGTACCCTAAGCCGTACCCTAACCCTAACACTAACCCTAACCCTAAGCTAGCCTTGTCTGCTTCTGCCTCCAATAGATTTCCTAAGCACTAGTGTTTTAAGGAACAGGTCAAAAAGAGAATCCTAATGTGATTTTTTTTATAATAGGTGAGCTCCTTATGTTATCCTAGTTTGTAAACAATTCTCCATGGCTGGACCCCAAATACTATTCCTTTATGTGCTAAGTGGTATCGAGAGAGTGGGATAGGTTTAATAAATAACCTAACCCTATCACGTACCCTAACGCTAACCCCTACCCTAACCCTAACACGTACCCCCATTCCTAACCCGTACCCTAAACCGAGCCCTAACCCTAAAACTAACCCTAATCCTAACCCTTACCCTACGCCGTACCCGAACCCGTACCCGAACCCGTACCATAAGCAGTACCCTAACCCTAACCCTAACCCTAACCCTAAGCTACCCTTGATTGCTTCTGCATCCAATAGATTTCCTAAGCATTAGTGTTTTAAGGAACAGATTAAAAAGAGAATCGTAATGTGATTTCTTTATAATGGGTGTGTTCCTTATCTTTTCCTACTCTCTAAACTCTTCTCCATGGCTAGAAAACAAATAATATTCCTTTACGTCCTAAGTGTTATCTAGAGTGTGGGATAGGTTTAATAAAAACCCTAAACCTAATGCGTACCCTAACCCTAACCCCCACCCTAACCCTAACACGTACCCTAATCCTAATCCGTAACCTAAACTAAGCCCTAACCCTACAACTAACTCTAACCCTAACCCTAACCCATACCCTATGCCGTACCCGAATCCGTACCCTAAGCCGTACCCTAACCCTAACACTAACCCTAACCCTAAGCTAGCCTTGTCTGCTTCTGCCTCCAATAGATTTCCTAAGCACTAGTGTTTTAAGGAACAGGTCAAAAAGAGAATCCTAATGTGATTTTTTAACAATAGGTGTGCTCCTTATGTTATCCTAGTTTGTAAACAATTCTCCATGGCTGGACCCCAAATACTATTCCTTTATGTGCTAAGTGGTATCGAGAGAGTGGGATAGGTTTAATAAATAACCTAACCCTGTCACGTACCCTAACGCTAACCCCTACCCTAACCCTAACACGTACCCCCATTCCTAACCTGTACCCTAAACCGAGCCCTAACCCTAAAACTAACCCTAATCCTAACCCTTACCCTACGCCGTACCCGAACCCGTACCCGAACCCGTACCATAAGCAGTACCCTAACCCTAACCCTAACCCTAACCCTAAGCTACCCTTGACTGCTTCTGCTTCCAATACATTTCCTAAGCACTAGTGTTGTAAGGAACAGGTTAAAAAGACAATCCTAATGTGATTTCTTTATAATGGGTGTGTTCCTGATATTATCCTAGTGCCAAAACTCTACTCCAAGGCTGGATTCCAAATAATATTCCTTTACGTTCTAAGTGGTATCTAGAGAGTGGGATAGGTTGAATAAATAATGTAACCCTAACGCGTACGCTAACCCTATCCCTTACCGTTACCCTAACACGTACCCTAATCCTAACCTGTACCCTAAACCGAGCCCTAACCATAAAACTAACCCTAAACCTAACCCTAAACCATACCCTACGACGTACCTGAACCCGTAACCGAACCCGAACCATAAGCTGTACCATAACCCTAACCCTATCCCTAAGGTACCTTTGACTGCTTCTACCTCCATTAGATTTCCTAAGCACTAGTGTTTTAAGGAACAGGTTAAAAAGAGAATCCTAATGTCATTTCTTTATAATAGGTGTGTTCCTTATGTTATCCTAGTCTGTAAACTATTCTCCATGGCTGGACCACAAATAATATTCCTTTACCTGCTAAGTGGTATATAGAGATTGGGATAGGTTTAATAAATACTCTAACCCTAAGGCATACCCTAACCCTAACCCCTACCGTAACCCTAACACGTACCCCAGTACTAACCCGTACCCTAAATCGATCCCTAACCCTAAAACTAACCATAACACTAACCCATACCCTATGCCGTACCCGAACCCGTACCCGAAACTTTACCATAAGCAGTACCCTAACCCTATCCCTTACCCTAAGGTACCCTTGACTGCTTCTGCCTCCAACAGATTTCCTAAGCACTAGTGTTTTAAGGAACAGATTAAAAAGAGAATCCTAATGTGATTTCTTTATAATGGGTGTGTTCCTTATCCTACCCTAGTGTCTAAACTCTTATCCAAGGCTGGATTCCAAATAATACTGTTGTACGTTCTAAGTGGTATCTAGAGAGTGGGATAGGTTTAATAAATACCCTAAACCTAACGTGTACCCTAACCCTAACACCTACACTAATCCTAACCCGTACCCTAAACCGAGCCCTAACCCTAAAACTAACCCTAACCCTAACCCATACACGAACCCGTACCCGAATCCGAACCCTAAGCCGTACCCTAACACTAACCCTAACCCTAACACTAACCCGAAGCTACCCTTCACTGCTTATGCCTCAAATAGATTTCCTAAGCACTAGTGTTTTAAGGAACAGGATAAAAAGAATCCTAATGTGATTACTTTATAATGGGTGTGTTCCTTATCTTTTCCTACTGTCTAAACTCTTCTCCATGGCTGGTCCCCAAATAATATTCATTTACGTGCTAAGTGTTATCTAGAGTGTGGGATAGGTTTAACAAATACCCTAACCCTAAGGCGTACCCTAACCCTAACTCATACCCTAACCCTAACACGTACCCTAATCCTAACCCGTACACTAAACCGAGACCTAACCCTAAAACTAAACCTAAACCTAACCCTACCCCATACCCTACGCCGTATCTGAACCCGTACCCGAACCCGTACCATAAGCAGTACCCTAACCCTAACTCTAATCCTAAGCTACCCTTGACTGCTTCTGCTTCCAATAGATTTCCTAAGCACTAGTGTTTTAAGGAACAGGTTAAAAAGAGAATACTAATGTGATCTCTTTATAATGGGTGTGTTCCTTATCTTATCGTAGTGTCTAAACTCTTTTCCATGGATGGATTCCAAATAATATTCTTTTAAGTTCTAAGTGGTATCTGGAGAGTGGGATAGGTTTAATAAATACCCTAACCCTAACGCGTACCCAAATCCTAACCCCTACCCTAAACCTAACACCTACAAAAATCCTACCCTGTACCCTAAACCGAGCTCTAACCCTAAAACTAAACCTAACCCTAACCCATACCCAAACCCGTACCCGAATCCGTACCCTAAGCCGTACCCTAACACTAACCCTAACCCTAACTGTAACAAGAAGCTACCCTGGACTGATTATGCCTCCAATAGATTTCCTAAGCACTAGTGTTTTATGGAACAGGTTAAAAAGAGAATCCTAATGTGATTTCTTTATATCGGGTGTGTTCCTTATCTTATCCTAATGTCTAAACTCTTCTCCATGCCTGGACACCAAATAATATTCTTTATGTGCTAAGTGGTATCTAGAGAGTGGTATAGGTTTAATAAATACCCTAACCCTAACGCGTACCCTAACCCTATCCCCTACCATTACCCTAACACGTACCCTAATCCTAACCTGTACCCTAAAACGAGCCCTAACCCTAAAACTAACCCTAAAACTAACCCTAAACCATACCCTACGCCGTACCCGAACCCGTAACCGAACCCGTACCATAAGCCGTACACTAACCCTAACCCTAAGGTACCCTTGAATGCTTCTGCCTCCAATAGATTTCGTAAGCACTAGTGTTTTAAAGAACAGATTAAAAAGAGAATCCTAATGTGATTTCTTTATAATGGGTGTGTTCCTTATCCTATCCTAGTGTCTAAACTCTTTTCCATCCGTGGATTCCAAATAATATTCTTTTACGTTCTAAGTGGTATCTAGAGAGTGGGATAGGTTTAATAAATACCCTAAACCGAACGCGTACACTAACCCTAACCCCTACCCTAACCCTAACACCTACACTAATCCTAATTCGTACCCTAAACCGAGCCCTAACCCTAAAACTAACCCTAAACCTAACCCTAACCCATACTCGAACCCTTACCCGAATCCATACCCTAAGCCGTACCCTAACACTAACCCTAACCCTAACACTAACCCGAAGCTACCCTTGACTGCTCATGCCTTAAATAGATTTCCTAAGCCCTAGTGTTTTAAGGAACAGGTAAAAAAGAGAATCCTAATGTGATTTCTTTTTAATGGGTTTGTTCCTTATATTTTGCTACTGTCTAAACACTTTTCCATGGCTGGAACCCAAATAATATTCCTTTACGTGCGAAGTGTTACCTAGAGTGTGGGATAGGTTTAATAAATACACTAAACCTAATGCGTACCCTAACCCTAACCCCTACCCTAACCCTAACACGCAACCTAATCCTAACCTGTACCAAAAAACAGAGCCCTAACTCTAAAACTAACCCTAAACCTAACCGTAACCCATACTCCACGACGTAACCGAACCCGTACCCTAAATCGTACCCTAACCCTAAGCCTAACCCTAAGCTACCCTTGACTGCTTCTGCCTCCAATAGATTTCCTAAGCACTAGTGTTTTAAGGAACAGGTTAAAAAGAGAATCCTAATGTGATTTCTTTATAATGGGTGTGTTCCTTATCTTATCCTACTGTCTAAACTCTTCTCCATGGCTGGACCCAAATAATATTCCTTTACATGCTAAGTGGTATCTAGAGAGTGAGATAGGTTTAATAAATACCCTAACCCTAACTCGTACCCTTACCCTATCCCCACCGTTACACTAACACGTACCCCAATCCTAACCCGTAACCTAAACCGAGCCCTAACCCTAAAACTAAACTTAATCCTAACTGTAACCCATACACTATGCCGTACCTGAACCCGTACCCGAACCCGTACCATAAGCAGTACCCTAATCCTAACCCTAACCCTAAGCTACCCTTGACTGCTTCTGCTTCCAATAGATTTCCTAAGCACTAGTGTTTTAAGGAACAGGTTAAAAAGAGAATCCTAATGTGTTTTCTTTATAATGAGTGTGTTCCGTATCTTATCCTAGTGTCTACACTCTTCTCCATGGCTGGACCCCAAATAATATTCCTTTACGTGCTAAGTGGTATCTAGAGAGTGGGATAGGTTTAATAAATACCCTAACCCTAACGCGTACCTTAACCCTAACCCCTACCCTAATCCTAACACGTAACCTAATCCTAACCCGTACCCAAAACCGAGCCCTAACTGTAAAACTAACCCTAACCCTAACCCTAACCCATTCTCTGCACCATACCCGAAACCATACCCTAAGCCGTACACTATCCCTAACCCTAAACCTAAGCTACCCTTGATTGCTTCTGCCTCCAATAGATTTCCTAAGCACTAGTGTTTTAAGGAACAAGTTAAAAAGAGAATCCTAATGTGATTTCTTTGTAATGGGTGTGTTCCTTATCTTATCCTAATGTCTAAACTCTTCTACATGGCTAGACCCCAAATAATATTCTTTATGTGCTAAGTGGTATCTAGAGAGTGGTATAGGTTTAATAAATACCCTAACCCTAACGCGTACCCTAACCCTATCCCCTACCATTACCCTAACACGTACCCTAATCCTAACCTGTACCCTAAAACGAGCCCTAACCCTAAAACTAACCCTAAAACTAACCCTAAACCATACCCTACGCCGTAGCCGAACCCGTAACCGAACCCGTACCATAAGCCGTACACTAACCCTAACCCTAAGGTACCCTTGAATGCTTCTGCCTCCAATAGATTTCGTAAGCACTAGTGTTTTAAAGAACAGATTAAAAAGAGAATCCTAATGTGATTTCTTTATAATGGGTGTGTTCCTTATCCTATCCTAGTGTCTAAACTCTTTTCCATCCATGGATTCCAAATAATATTCTTTTACGTTCTAAGTGGTATCTAGAGAGTGGGATAGGTTTAATAAATACCCTAAACCGAACGCGTACACTAACCCTAACCCCTACCCTAACCCTAACACCTACACTAATCCTAATTCGTACCGTAAACCGAGCCCTAACCCTAAAACTAACCCTAACCCTAACCCTAACCCATACATGAACCCTTACCCGAATCCATACCCTAAGCCGTACCCTAACACTAACCCTAACCCTAACACTAACCCGAAGCTACCCTTGACTGCTCATGCCTCAAATAGATTTCCTAAGCCCTAGTGTTTTAAGGAACAGGTAAAAAAGAGAATCCTAATGTGATTTCTTTATAATGGGTGTGTTCCTTATCCTATCCTAGTGTCTAAACTCTTTTCCATCCGTGGATTCCAAATAATATTCTTTTACGTTCTAAGTGGTATCTAGAGAGTGGGATAGGTTTAATAAATACCCTAAACCGAACGCGTACACTAACCCTAACCCCTACCCTAACCCTAACACCTACACTAATCCTAATTCGTACCCTAAACCGAGCCCTAACCCTAAAACTAACCCTAACCCTAACCCTAACCCATACACGAACCCTTACCCGAATCCATACCCTAAGCCGTACCCTAACACTAACCCTAACCCTAACACTAACCCGAAGCTACCCTTGACTGCTCATGCCTTAAATAGATTTCCTAAGCCCTAGTGTTTTAAGGAACAGGTAAAAAAGAGAATCCTAATGTGATTTCTTTTTAATGGGTTTGTTCCTTATATTTTGCTACTGTCTAAACACTTTTCCATGGCTGGAACCCAAATAATATTCCTTTACGTGCGAAGTGTTACCTAGAGTGTGGGATAGGTTTAATAAATACACTAAACCTAATGCGTACCCTAACCCTAACCCCTACCCTAACCCTAACACGCAACCTAATCCTAACCTGTACCAAAAAACAGAGCCCTAACTCTAAAACTAACCCTAAACCTAACCGTAACCCATACTCCACGACGTAACCGAACCCGTACCCTAAATCGTACCCTAACCCTAAGCCTAACCCTAAGCTACCCTTGACTGCTTCTGCCTCCAATAGATTTCCTAAGCACTAGTGTTTTAAGGAACAGGTTAAAAAGAGAATCCTAATGTGATTTCTTTATAATGGGTGTGTTCCTTATCTTATCCTAGTGTCTAAACTCTTCTCCATGGCTGGACCCAAATAATATTCCTTTACATGCTAAGTGGTATCTAGAGAGTGAGATAGGTTTAATAAATACCCTAACCCTAACTCGTACCCTTACCCTATCCCCACCGTTACACTAACACGTACCCCAATCCTAACCCGTACCCTAAACCGAGCCCTAACCCTAAAACTAAACTTAATCCTAACTGTAACACATACACTATGCCGTACCTGAACCCGTACCCGAACCCGTACCATAAGCAGTACCCTAACCCTAACGCCAACCCTAAGCTACCCTTGACTGCTTCTACCTCCATTAGATTTCCTAAGCACTAGTGTTTTAAGGAACAGAGTAAAAAGAGAATCCTAATGTCATTTCTTTATAATAGGTGTGTTCCTTATGTTATCCTAGTGTGTAAACTATTCTCCATGGCTGGACCCAAATAATATTCCTTTACGTGCTATGTGGTATCTAGAGAGTGGGATAGGTTTAATAAATAACCTAACCCTAACGCGTACCCTAACCCTGACCCCTACCCTAACCCTAACACGTACCCCAATCCTAACCCGTACACTAAACCGAGCCCTAACCCTAAAACTAACCCCAGCCTTAACCCTAACCCTTACCCTACGCCGTACCCGAACCCGTACCCGAACCCGTACCATAAGCAGTACCCTAACCCTAACCCTATCCCTAAACTACCCTTGACTGCTTCTGCTTCAAATAGACTTCCTAAGCACTAGTGTTTTAAGGAACAGGTTAAAAAGAGCATCCTAATGTGATTTCTTTATAATGGGTGTGTTCCTGATATTATCCTAGTGCCTAAACTCTTCTCCAAGGCTGGATTCCCAATAATATTCCTTTACGTTCTAAGTGGTATCTAGAGAGTGGGATACGTTTAATAAATACCCTAATCCTACTGCGTACCCTAACCCTAAAACCTACCATAACTCTAACAAGTACACTAATCTTAACCCGTACCCTAAACCGAGCCCTAACCCTAAAACTAACCCTAACACTAACCCATACACTACGCCGTACCCGAATCCGTACCCTAAGCCGTAACCTAACACTAACCCTAACACTAACCCTATCCCGATGCTACCCTTGACTCCTTCTGCCTCCAATAGATTTGCTAAGCACTAGTGTTTTAAGGAACAGGTTAAAAAGAGAATCCTAATGTGATTTCTTTATAATGGGTGTGTTCCTTATCT
Source organism: Eschrichtius robustus (assembly GCF_028021215.1). NCBI lineage: Eukaryota > Metazoa > Chordata > Mammalia > Artiodactyla > Eschrichtiidae > Eschrichtius > Eschrichtius robustus. The sequence continues at coordinate 106,425,851 of NC_090828.1, forward strand.
TATCCTAGTGTCTAAACTCTTCTCCATGGGGGAACCACAAATAATATTCCTTTACATGCTAAGTGGTATCTAGAGAGTGGGATAGGTTTAATAAATAACCTAACCTTAACGCGTATCCTAACCCTATCCACTACCCTAAGCCTAACACGTACACTAATCTTAACCCGTGCCCTAAACCGAGCCCTAACCCTAAATCTAGTCCTACCCCTAACCCTAAGCCATACCCTATGCCGTACACGAACCCGTACCCGAAACCTTACCATAAGCAGTACCCTAACCCTAACCCTAACCCTAAGCTACCCTTGACTGCTTCTGCTTCCAATAGATTTCCTAAGCACTAGTGTTTTAAGGAACAGGTTAAAAAGAGAATCCTAATGTGATTTCTTTATAATGGGTGTGTTCCTTATATTATCCTAGTGTGTAAACTCTTCTCCATGGGGGAACCACAAATAATATTCCTTTACATACTAAGTGGTATCTAGAGAGTGGGACAGGTTTAATAAATGCCCTAACCCTAACGCGTACATTAACCCTAACCCCTACCCTAACCTTAACACTTAACGTAATCCTAACCTGTACCCTAAACCTAGACCTAACCCTAAAACTAATGCTAACCCTAACCCTAAACCATACCTACGACGTATCCGAACCTGTACCATAGCCGTACCCTAACCCTAACCCTAAGGTACCCTTGACTGCTTCTGTCTCCAATAGATTTCCTAAGCCCTAGTGTTTTAAGGAACAGGTTAAAAAGTTAATCGTTATGTGATTTCTTTATAACGGGTGTGTTCCTTACCTTATCCTAGTGTCTAAACTCTTCTCCATGGCTGGACGCCAAATAATATTCCTTTACGTGCTAAGTGGTATCTAGAGAGTGGGATAGGTTTAATAAATACCCTAACCATAATGCGTACCCTAACCCTAACGCGTACCCTAACCCTAAAACGTAACCTAATCCTGACCTGTTCCGAAAACCGAGCCCTAACTCTAAAACTAACCCTAACCCTAACCCTAACCCATACTCTACGCCGTAGCCGAACTCGTACCCTAAGCCGTACCCTAACCCTAACCCTAACCCTAACCCTAACCTTAAACCTAAGCTACCCTTGACTGCTTCTGCCTCCAATAGATTTCCTAAACACTAGTGTTTTAAGGAACAGATTAAAAAGAGAATCCCAAAGTGATTTCTTTATTATGGGTGTGTTCCTTATCTTATCCTAGTGTCTAAACTCTTCTCCATGGCTGGACCCCAAATAATATTCCTTTAAGTGCTAAGTGGTATCTAGAGAGAGGGATAGGGTTAATAAATAACCTAACCCTAACGTGTACCATAATCCTATCCCCTACCCTAACCCTAACACGTACCCTAATCTTAACCCGTACCCTAAACCGAGCCCTAACCGCAAAACTAACCCTAACACTAAGCCTAAACCATACCCTACGCCGTACGCGAACTCGTACCCTAAGCCGTACCCTAACCCTAACCCTAACCCTAACCCTAACCCTAAGCTACCCTTGACTGCTTCTGCATCCAATAGATTTCCTAAGCATTAGTGTTTTAAGGAACAGGTTAAAAAGAGAATCGTAATGTGATTTCTTTATAATGGGTGTGTTCCTTATCTTTTCCTACTCTCTAAACTCTTCTCCATGGCTAGAACACAAATAATATTCCTTTACGTCCTAAGTGTTATCTAGAGTGTGGGATAGGTTTAATAAAAACCCTAAACCTAATGCGTACCCTAACCCTAACCCCCACCCTAACCCTAACACGTACCCTAATCCTAACCCATACCCTAACCTGAGCCCTAACCCTACAACTAACTCTAACCCTAACACTAACCCATACCGTATGCCGTACCCGAATCCGTACCCTAAGCCGTACCCTAACCCTAACACTAACCCTAACCCTAAGCTAGCCTTGTCTGCTTCTGCCTCCAATAGATTTCCTAAGCACTAGTGTTTTAAGGAACAGGTTAAAAAGAGAATCCTAATGTGATTTTTTTATAATAGGTGTGCTCCTTATGTTATCCTAGTTTGTAAACAATTCTCCATGGCTGGACCCCAAATACTATTCCTTTACGTGCTAAGGGGTATCGAGAGAGTGGGATAGGTTTAATAAATAACCTAACCCTATCACGTACCCTAACGCTAACCCCTACCCTAACCCTAATACATACCCCCATTCCTAACCCGTACCCTAAACCGAGCCCTAACCCTAAAACTAACCCTAATCCTAACCCTTACCCTACGCCGTACCCGAACCCGTACCCGAACCCGTACCATAAGCAGTACCCTAACCCTAACCCTAACCTTAACCCTAAGCTACCCTTGACTGCTTCTGCTTCCAATACATTTCCTAAGCACTAGTGTTTTAAGGAACAGGTTAAAAAGAGAATCCTAATGTGATTTCTTTATAATGGGTGTGTTCCTGATATTATCCTAGTGCCAAAACTCTACTCCAAGGCTGGATTCCAAATAATATTCCTTTACGTTCTAAGTGGTATCTAGAGAGTGGGAGAGGTTGAATAAATAACGTAACCCTAACGCGTACGCTAACCCTATCCCTTACCGTTACCCTAACACGTACCCTAATCCTAACCTGTACCCTAAACCGAGCCCTAACCATAAAACTAACCCTAAACCTAACCCTAAACCATACCCTACGACGTACCCGAACCCATAACCGAACCCGAACCATAAGCTGTACCATAACCCTAACCCTATCCCTAAGGTACCCTTGACTGCTTCTGCCTCCAATAGACTTCCTAAGCACTAGTGTTTTAAGGAACAGGTTAAAAAGAGAATCCTAATGTGATTCATTTATAATGGGTGTGTTCCTTATCTTATCCTAGTGTCTAAACTGTTCTCCATGGCTGGACCCCAAATAATATTCCTTTACATGCTAAGTGGTATCTAGAGAGTGGGATAGGTTTAATAAATACCCTAAACCTAACGTGTACCCTAATCCTATCCCCTACCCTAACCCTAACACATATCCTAATCTTAACCCGTACCCTAAACCGAGCCCTAACCCTAAAACTAACCCTAAACGTAACCCTAAACCATAACCTATGCCGTACCCTAAGCCGTACCCTAACACTAACCCTAACTCTAACCCTAACCCTAAGCTACCCTTGACTGCTTCTGCCTCCAATAGATTTTCTAAACACTAGTGTTTTAAGGAACAGATTAAAAAGAGAATCCCAAAGTGATTTCTTTATTATGGGTGTGTTCCTTATCTTATACTAGTGTCTAAACTCTTCTCCATTGCTGGACCCAAAATAATATTCCTTTATGTGCTAAGTGGTAGCTAGAGATTGGGATACGTTTAATAACTAACCTAACCTAAATGCATACCCTAACCCTATCCCCTACCCTAACCCTAACACGTAACCTAATCCTAACCTGTACCCTAAACCGAGCCATAACCCTAAAACTGACCCTAATCCTAACCCTAACACAAAACCTAAGCCATACCCGAACCCGTACCCTAAGCCGTACCCTAACCCTAACAATAACCCTAATCTACCCTTGACTGCTTCTACCTCCATTAGATTTCGTAAGCACTAGTGTTTTAAAGAACAGATTAAAAAGAGAATCCTAATGTGATTTCTTTATAATGGGTGTGTTCCTTATCCTATCCTAGTGTCTAAATTCTTTTCCATCCCTGGATTCCAAATAATACTCTTTTACGTTCTAAGTGGTATCTAGAGAGTGGGATAGGTTTAATAAATACCCTAAACCGAACACGTACACTAACCCTAACCCCTACCCTAACCCTAACACCTACACTAATCCTAATTCGTACCGTAAACCGAGCCCTAACCCTAAAACTAACCCTAACCCTAACCCTAACCCATACACGAACCCTTACCCGAATCCATACCCTAAGCCGTACCCTAACACTAACCCTAACCCTAACACTAACCCGAAGCTACCCTTGACTGCTCATGCCTCAAATAGATTTCCTAAGCCCTAGTGTTTTAAGGAACAGGTAAAAAAGAGAATCCTAATGTGATTTCTTTTTAATGGGTTTGTTCCTTATATTTTGCTACTGTCTAAACACTTTTCCATGGCTGGAAGCCAAATAATATTCCTTTACGTGCTAAGTGTTACCTAGAGTGTGGGATAGGTTTAATAAATACACTAAACCTAATGCGTACCCTAACCCTAACCCCTAACCTAACCCTAACACGCAACCTAATCCTAACCTGTACCAAAAAACAGAGCCCTAACTCTAAAACTAACCCTAAACCTAACCGTAACCCATACTCCACGACGTAACCGAACCCGTACCCTAAATCATACCCTAACCCTAAGCCTAACCCTAAGCTACCCTTGACTGCTTCTGCCTCCAATAGATTTCCTAAGCACTAGTGTTTTAAGGAACAGGTTAAAAAGAGAATCCTAATGTGATTTCTTTATAATGGGTGTGTTCCTTATCTTATCCTAGTGTCTAAACTCTTCTCCATGGCTGGACCCAAATAATATTCCTTTACATGCTAAGTGGTATCTAGAGAGTGGGATAGGTTTAATAAATACCCTAAACCGAACACGTACACTAACCCTAACCCCTACCCTAACCCTAACACCTACACTAATCCTAATTCGTACCGTAAACCGAGCCCTAACCCTAAAACTAACCCTAACCCTAACCCTAACCCATACACGAACCCTTACCCGAATCCATACCCTAAGCCGTACCCTAACACTAACCCTAACCCTAACACTAACCCGAAGCTACCCTTGACTGCTCATGCCTCAAATAGATTTCCTAAGCCCTAGTGTTTTAAGGAACAGGTAAAAAAGAGAATCCTAATGTGATTTCTTTTTAATGGGTTTGTTCCTTATATTTTGCTACTGTCTAAACACTTTTCCATGGCTGGAAGCCAAATAATATTCCTTTACGTGCTAAGTGTTACCTAGAGTGTGGGATAGGTTTAATAAATACACTAAACCTAATGCGTACCCTAACCCTAACCCCTAACCTAACCCTAACACGCAACCTAATCCTAACCTGTACCAAAAAACAGAGCCCTAACTCTAAAACTAACCCTAAACCTAACCGTAACCCATACTCCACGACGTAACCGAACCCGTACCCTAAATCGTACCCTAACCCTAAGCCTAACCCTAAGCTACCCTTGACTGCTTCTGCCTCCAATAGATTTCCTAAGCACTAGTGTTTTAAGGAACAGGTTAAAAAGAGAATCCTAATGTGATTTCTTTATAATGGGTGTGTTCCTTATCTTATCCTAGTGTCTAAACTCTTCTCCATGGCTGGACCCAAATAATATTCCTTTACATGCTAAGTGGTATCTAGAGAGTGAGATAGGTTTAATAAATACCCTAACCCTAACTCGTACCCTTACCCTATCCCCACCGTTACACTAACACGTACCCCAATCCTAACCCGTACCCTAAACCGAGCCCTAACCCTAAAATTAACTTAATCCTAACTGTAACCCATACACTATGCCGTACCTGAACCCGTACCCGAACCCGTACCATAAGCAGTACCCTAACCCTAACGCCAACCCTAAGCTACCCTTGACTGCTTCTACCTCCATTAGATTTCCTAAGCACTAGTGTTTTAAGGAACAGAGTAAAAAGAGAATCCTAATGTCATTTCTTTATAATAGGTGTGTTCCTTATGTTATCCTAGTGTGTAAACTATTCTCCATGGTTGGACCCAAATAATATTCCTTTACGTGCTATGTGGTATCTAGAGAGTGGGATAGGTTTAATAAATAACCTAACCCTAATGCGTACCCTAACCCTGACCCCTACCCTAACACTAACACGTACCCCAATCCTAACCCGTACACTAAACCGAGCCCTAACCCTAAAACTAACCCCAGCCTTAACCCTAACCCTTACCCTACGCCGTACCCGAACCCGTACCCGAACCCGTACCATAAGCAGTACCCTAACCCTAACCCTATCCCTAAGCTACCCTTGACTGCTTCTGCTTCAAATAGACTTCCTAAGCACTAGTGTTTTAAGGAACAGGTTAAAAAGAGCATCCTAATGTGATTTCTTTATAATGGGTGTGTTCCTGATATTATCCTAGTGCCTAAACTCTTCTCCAAGGCTGGATTCCCAATAATATTCCTTTACGTTCTAAGTGGTATCTAGAGAGTGGGATACGTTTAATAAATACCCTAATCCTACTGCGTACCCTAACCCTAAAACCTACCATAACTCTAACAAGTACACTAATCTTAACCCGTACCCTAAACCGAGCCCTAACCCTAAAACTAACCCTAACACTAACCCATACACTACGCCGTACCCGAATCCGTACCCTAAGCCGTAACCTAACACTAACCCTAACACTAACCCTATCCCGATGCTACCCTTGACTCCTTCTGCCTCCAATAGATTTGCTAAGCACTAGTGTTTTAAGGAACAGGTTAAAAAGAGAATCCTAATGTGATTTCTTTATAATGGGTGTGTTCCTTATCTTATCCTAGTGTCTAAACTCTTCTCCATGGGGGAACCACAAATAATATTCCTTTACATGCTAAGTGGTATCTAGAGAGTGGGATAGGTTTAATAAATAACCTAACCTTAACGCGTATCCTAACCCTATCCACTACCCTAAGCCTAACACGTACCCTAATCTTAACCCGTGCCCTAAACCGAGCCCTAACCTAAATCTAGTCCTACCCCTAACCCTAAGCCATACCCTATGCCGTACACGAACCCGTACCCGAAACCTTACCATAAGCAGTACCCTAACCCTAACCCTAACCCTAAGCTACCCTTGACTGCTTCTGCATCCAATAGATTTCCTAAGCACTAGTGTTTTAAGGAACAGGTTAAAAAGAGAATCCTAATGTGATTTCTTTATAATGGGTGTGTTCCTTATCTTATCCTAGTGTCTAAACTCTTCTCCATTGCTGGACCCAAAATAATATTCCTTTATGTGCTAAGTGGTATCTAGAGAGTGGGATAGGTTTAATAAATAACCTAACCTTAACGCGTACCCTAACCCTAACTCCTACCCTAACACGAACACGTACACTAATCTTAAACCGTACCCTAAACCGAGCCCTAACCCTAAAACTAATGTAACCCTAACCCATACCCTACGCCGTACCCGAACCCATACCCGAATCCGTACCCTAAGTCGTACCCTAACACTAACGCTAACCCAAAGCTAGCCTTGACTCCTTCTGACTCCAATAGATTTCCTAAGCACTAGTGTTTTAAGGAACAGGTTAAAAAGAGAATCCTAATGTGATTTCTTTATAATGGGTGTGTTCCTTATATTATCCTAGTGTGTAAACTCTTCTCCATGGGGGAACCACAAATAACATTCCTTTACATACTAAGTGGTATCTAGAGAGTGGGACAGGTTTAATAAATGCCCTAACCCTAACGCGTACATTAACCCTAACCCCTACCCTAACCTTAACACTTAACGTAATCCTAACCTGTACCCTAAACCTAGACCTAACCCTAAAACTAATGCTAACCCTAACCCTAAACCATACCTACGACGTATCCGAACCTGTACCATAGCCGTACCCTAACCCTAACCCTAAGGTACCCTTGACTGCTTCTGTCTCCAATAGATTTCCTAAGCCCTAGTGTTTTAAGGAACAGGTTAAAAAGTTAATCGTTATGTGATTTCTTTATAACGGGTGTGTTCCTTACCTTATCCTAGTGTCTAAACTCTTCTCCATGGCTGGACGCCAAATAATATTCCTTTACGTGCTAAGTGGTATCTAGAGAGTGGGATAGGTTTAATAAATACCCTAACCCTAACGCGTACCCTAACCCTAACGCGTACCCTAACCCTAAAACGTAACCTAAACCTGACCTTTTCCGAAAACCGAGCCCTAACTCTAAAACTAACCCTAACCCTAACCCTAACCCATACTCTACGCCTTAGCCGAACTCGTACCCTAAGCCGTACCCTAACCCTAACCCTAACCCTAACCCTAACCTTAAACCTAAGCTACCCTTGACTGCTTCTGCCTCCAATAGATTTCCTAAACACTAGTGTTTTAAGGAACAGATTAAAAAGAGAATCCCAAAGTGATTTCTTTATTATGGGTGTGTTCCTTATCTTATCCTAGTGTCTAAACTCTTCTCCATGGCTGGACCCCAAATAATATTCCTTTAAGTGCTAAGTGGTATCTAGAGAGAGGGATAGGGTTAATAAATAACCTAACCCTAACGTGTACCATAATCCTATCCCCTACCCTAACCCTAACACGTACCCTAATCTTAACCCGTACCCTAAACCGAGCCCTAACCGCAAAACTAACCCTAACACTAAGCCTAAACCATACCCTACGCCGTACGCGAACTCGTACCCTAAGCCGTACCCTAACCCTAACCCTAACCCTAACCCTAACCCTAAGCTACCCTTGACTGCTTCTGCATCCAATAGATTTCCTAAGCATTAGTGTTTTAAGGAACAGGTTAAAAAGAGAATCGTAATGTGATTTCTTTATAATGGGTGTGTTCCTTATCTTTTCCTACTCTCTAAACTCTTCTCCATGGCTAGAACACAAATAATATTCCTTTACATCCTAAGTGTTATCTAGAGTGTGGGATAGGTTTAATAAAAACCCTAAACCTAATGCGTACCCTAACCCTAACCCCCACCCTAACCCTAACACGTACCCTAATCCTAACCCATACCCTAACCTGAGCCCTAACCCTACAACTAACTCTAACCCTAACCCTAACCCATACCCTATGCCGTACCCGAATCCGTACCCTAAGCCGTACCCTAACCCTAACACTAACCCTAACCCTAAGCTAGCCTTGTCTGCTTCTGCCTCCAATAGATTTCCTAAGCACTAGTGTTTTAAGGAACAGGTCAAAAAGAGAATCCTAATGTGATTTTTTTATAATAGGTGTGCTCCTTATGTTATCCTAGTTTGTAAACAATTCTCCATGGCTGGACCCCAAATACTATTCCTTTACGTGCTAAGTGGTATCGAGAGAGTGGGATAGGTTTAATAAATAACCTAACCCTAATGCGTACCCTAACGCTAACCCCTACCCTAACCCTAACACATACCCCCATTCCTAACCCGTACCCTAAACCGAGCCCTAACCCTAAAACTAACCCTAATCCTAACCCTTACCCTACGCCGTACCCGAACCCGTACCCGAACCCGTACCATAAGCAGTACCCTAACCCAAACCCTAACCTTAACCCTAAGCTACCCTTGACTGCTTCTGCTTCCAATACATTTCCTAAGCACTAGTGTTTTAAGGAACAGGTTAAAAAGAGAATCCTAATGTGATTTCTTTATAATGGGTGTGTTCCTGATATTATCCTAGTGCCAAAACTCTACTCCAAGGCTGGATTCCAAATAATATTCCTTTACGTTCTAAGTGGTATCTAGAGAGTGGGAGAGGTTGAATAAATAACGTAACCCTAACGCGTACGCTAACCCTATCCCTTACCGTTACCCTAACACGTACCCTAATCCTAACCTGTACCCTAAACCGAGCCCTAACCATAAAACTAACCCTAAACCTAACCCTAAACCATACCCTACGACGTACCCGAACCCATAACCGAACCCGAACCATAAGCTGTACCATAACCCTAACCCTATCCCTAAGGTACCCTTGACTGCTTCTGCCTCCAATAGACTTCCTAAGCACTAGTGTTTTAAGGAACAGGTTAAAAAGAGAATCCTAATGTGATTCATTTATAATGGGTGTGTTCCTTATCTTATCCTAGTGTCTAAACTGTTCTCCATGGCTGGACCCCAAATAATATTCCTTTACATGCTAAGTGGTATCTAGAGAGTGGGATAGGTTTAATAAATACCCTAAACCTAACGTGTACCCTAATCCTATCCCCTACCCTAACCCTAACACATATCCTAATCTTAACCCGTACCCTAAACCGAGCCCTAACCCTAAAACTAACCCTAAACGTAACCCTAAACCATAACCTATGCCGTACCCTAAGCCGTACCCTAACACTAACCCTAACTCTAACCCTAACCCTAAGCTACCCTTGACTGCTTCTGCCTCCAATAGATTTTCTAAACACTAGTGTTTTAAGGAACAGATTAAAAAGAGAATCCCAAAGTGATTTCTTTATTATGGGTGTGTTCCTTATCTTATACTAGTGTCTAAACTCTTCTCCATTGCTGGACCCAAAATAATATTCCTTTATGTGCTAAGTGGTAGCTAGAGATTGGGATACGTTTAATAACTAACCTAACCTAAATGCATACCCTAACCCTATCCCCTACCCTAACCCTAACACGTAACCTAATCCTAACCTGTACCCTAAACCGAGCCATAACCCTAAAACTGACCCTAATCCTAACCCTAACACAAAACCTAAGCCATACCCGAACCCGTACCCTAACCCGTACCCTAACCCTAACAATAACCCTAATCTACCCTTGACTGCTTCTACCTCCATTAGATTTCATAAGCATTAGTGTTTTAAGGAACAGATTAAAAAGAGAATCCTAATGTGATTTCTTTATAATGGGTGTGTTCCTTATATTATCCTAGTGTGTAAACTCTTCTCCATGGGGGAACCACAAATAATATTCCTTTACATACTAAGTGGTATCTAGAGAGTGGGACAGGTTTAATAAATGCCCTAACCCTAACGCGTACATTAACCCTAACCCCTACCCTAACCTTAACACTTAACGTAATCCTAACCTGTACCCTAAACCTAGACCTAACCCTAAAACTAATGCTAACCCTAACCCTAAACCATACCTACGACGTATCCGAACCTGTACCATAGCCGTATCCTAACCCTAACCCTAAGGTACCCTTGACTGCTTCTGTCTCCAATAGATTTCCTAAGCCCTAGTGTTTTAAGGAACAGGTTAAAAAGTTAATCGTTATGTGATTTCTTTATAACGGGTGTGTTCCTTACCTTATCCTAGTGTCTAAACTCTTCTCCATGGCTGGACGCCAAATAATATTCCTTTACGTGCTAAGTGGTATCTAGAGAGTGGGATAGGTTTAATAAATACCCTAACCCTAACGCGTACCCTAACCCTAACGCGTACCCTAACCCTAAAACGTAACCTAATCCTGACCTTTTCCGAAAACCGAGCCCTAACTCTAAAACGAACCCTAACCCTAACCCTAACCCATACTCTACGCCTTAGCCGAACTCGTACCCTAAGCCGTACCCTAACCCTAACCCTAACCCTAACCCTAACCTTAAACCTAAGCTACCCTTGACTGCTTCTGCCTCCAATAGATTTCCTAAACACTAGTGTTTTAAGGAACAGATTAAAAAGAGAATCCCAAAGTGATTTCTTTATTATGGGTGTGTTCCTTATCTTATCCTAGTGTCTAAACTCTTCTCCATGGCTGGACCCCAAATAATATTCCTTTAAGTGCTAAGTGGTATCTAGAGAGAGGGATAGGGTTAATAAATAACCTAACCCTAACGTGTACCATAATCCTATCCCCTACCCTAACCCTAACACGTACCCTAATCTTAACCCGTACCCTAAACCGAGCCCTAACCGCAAAACTAACCCTAACACTAAGCCTAAACCATACCCTACGCCGTACGCGAACTCGTACCCTAAGCCGTACCCTAACCCTAACCCTAACCCTAACCCTAACCCTAAGCTACCCTTGACTGCTTCTGCATCCAATAGATTTCCTAAGCATTAGTGTTTTAAGGAACAGGTTAAAAAGAGAATCGTAATGTGATTTCTTTATAATGGGTGTGTTCCTTATCTTTTCCTACTCTCTAAACTCTTCTCCATGGCTAGAACACAAATAATATTCCTTTACATCCTAAGTGTTATCTAGAGTGTGGGATAGGTTTAATAAAAACCCTAAACCTAATGCGTACCCTAACCCTAACCCCCACCCTAACCCTAACACGTACCCAAATCCTAATCCGTAACCTAAACTAAGCCCTAACCCTACAACTAACTCTAACCCTATCCCTAACACATACCCTATGCTGTACCCAAATCCGTACCCTAAGCCGTACCCTAACCCTAACCCTAACCCTAACACTAACCCTAAGCTAGCCTTGACTGCTTCTGCCTCCAATAGATTTCCTAAGCACTAGTGTTTTAAAGAACAGGTTAAAAAGAGAATCCTAATGTGATTTCTTTATAATAGGTGTGTTCCGTATGTTATGCTAGTGTGTAAACTATTCTCCAAGGCTGGACCCCAAATAATATTCCTTTACGTGCTAAGTGGTATCTAGAGAGTGGGATAGGTTTAATAAATACCCTAAACCTAACGCTTACACTAACCCTAACCCCTACCCTAACCCTAACACGTACCCCAATACTAACCTGTACCCTAAACCGATCCCTAACCCTAAAACTAACCCTAACGCTTACGCTAACCCATACCCTACGCCGTATCCGAACCTGTACCCAAAACCTAACCATTAGCAGTACCCTAACCCTAACCCTAACCATAACCCTAACCTACTCTTGACTGCTTCTGCATCCAATAGATTTCCTAAGCACTAATGTTTTAAGGAACAGGTTAAAAAGAGAATCCTAATGTGATTTCTTTATAATGGGTGTGTTCCTTATCTTTTCCTACTGTCTAAACGCTTCTCCATGGCTGGACCCCAAATAATATTCCTTTATATGCAAAGTGTTATCCAGAGTGTGGGATAGGTTTAATAAATACCCTTAACCTAATGCGTTCCCTAACCCTAACCCCTACCCTAACCCTAACACGTACCCTAATCCTAACCCATACCCTAACCTGAGCCCTAACCCTACAACTAACTCTAACCCTAACCCTAACCCATACCCTATGCCGTACCCGAATCCGTACCCTAAGCCGTACCCTAACCCTAACACTAACCCTAACCCTAAGCTAGCCTTGTCTGCTTCTGCCTCCAATAGATTTCCTAAGCACTAGTGTTTTAAGGAACAGGTCAAAAAGAGAATCCTAATGTGATTTTTTTTATAATAGGTGAGCTCCTTATGTTATCCTAGTTTGTAAACAATTCTCCATGGCTGGACCCCAAATACTATTCCTTTATGTGCTAAGTGGTATCGAGAGAGTGGGATAGGTTTAATAAATAACCTAACCCTATCACGTACCCTAACGCTAACCCCTACCCTAACCCTAACACGTACCCCCATTCCTAACCCGTACCCTAAACCGAGCCCTAACCCTAAAACTAACCCTAATCCTAACCCTTACCCTACGCCGTACCCGAACCCGTACCCGAACCCGTACCATAAGCAGTACCCTAACCCTAACCCTAACCCTAACCCTAAGCTACCCTTGATTGCTTCTGCATCCAATAGATTTCCTAAGCATTAGTGTTTTAAGGAACAGGTTAAAAAGAGAATCGTAATGTGATTTCTTTATAATGGGTGTGTTCCTTATCTTTTCCTACTCTCTAAACTCTTCTCCATGGCTAGAAAACAAATAATATTCCTTTACGTCCTAAGTGTTATCTAGAGTGTGGGATAGGTTTAATAAAAACCCTAAACCTAATGCGTACCCTAACCCTAACCCCCACCCTAACCCTAACACGTACCCTAATCCTAATCCGTAACCTAAACTAAGCCCTAACCCTACAACTAACTCTAACCCTAACCCTAACCCATACCCTATGCCGTACCCGAATCCGTACCCTAAGCCGTACCCTAACCCTAACACTAACCCTAACCCTAAGCTAGCCTTGTCTGCTTCTGCCTCCAATAGATTTCCTAAGCACTAGTGTTTTAAGGAACAGGTCAAAAAGAGAATCCTAATGTGATTTTTTTACAATAGGTGTGCTCCTTATGTTATCCTAGTTTGTAAACAATTCTCCATGGCTGGACCCCAAATACTATTCCTTTATGTGCTAAGTGGTATCGAGAGAGTGGGATAGGTTTAATAAATAACCTAACCCTGTCACGTACCCTAACGCTAACCCCTACCCTAACCCTAACACGTACCCCCATTCCTAACCTGTACCCTAAACCGAGCCCTAACCCTAAAACTAACCCTAATCCTAACCCTTACCCTACGCCGTACCCGAACCCGTACCCGAACCCGTACCATAAGCAGTACCCTAACCCTAACCCTAACCCTAACCCTAAGCTACCCTTGACTGCTTCTGCTTCCAATACATTTCCTAAGCACTAGTGTTGTAAGGAACAGGTTAAAAAGACAATCCTAATGTGATTTCTTTATAATGGGTGTGTTCCTGATATTATCCTAGTGCCAAAACTCTACTCCAAGGCTGGATTCCAAATAATATTCCTTTACGTTCTAAGTGGTATCTAGAGAGTGGGATAGGTTGAATAAATAATGTAACCCTAACGCGTACGCTAACCCTATCCCTTACCGTTACCCTAACACGTACCCTAATCCTAACCTGTACCCTAAACCGAGCCCTAACCATAAAACTAACCCTAAACCTAACCCTAAACCATACCCTACGACGTACCCGAACCCGTAACCGAACCCGAACCATAAGCTGTACCATAACCCTAACCCTATCCCTAAGGTACCTTTGACTGCTTCTACCTCCATTAGATTTCCTAAGCACTAGTGTTTTAAGGAACAGGTTAAAAAGAGAATCCTAATGTCATTTCTTTATAATAGGTGTGTTCCTTATGTTATCCTAGTCTGTAAACTATTCTCCATGGCTGGACCACAAATAATATTCCTTTACCTGCTAAGTGGTATATAGAGATTGGGATAGGTTTAATAAATACTCTAACCCTAAGGCATACCCTAACCCTAACCCCTACCGTAACCCTAACACGTACCCCAGTACTAACCCGTACCCTAAATCGATCCCTAACCCTAAAACTAACCATAACACTAACCCATACCCTATGCCGTACCCGAACCCGTACCCGAAACTTTACCATAAGCAGTACCCTAACCCTATCCCTTACCCTAAGGTACCCTTGACTGCTTCTGCCTCCAACAGATTTCCTAAGCACTAGTGTTTTAAGGAACAGATTAAAAAGAGAATCCTAATGTGATTTCTTTATAATGGGTGTGTTCCTTATCCTACCCTAGTGTCTAAACTCTTATCCAAGGCTGGATTCCAAATAATACTGTTGTACGTTCTAAGTGGTATCTAGAGAGTGGGATAGGTTTAATAAATACCCTAAACCTAACGTGTACCCTAACCCTAACACCTACACTAATCCTAACCCGTACCCTAAACCGAGCCCTAACCCTAAAACTAACCCTAACCCTAACCCATACACGAACCCGTACCCGAATCCGAACCCTAAGCCGTACCCTAACACTAACCCTAACCCTAACACTAACCCGAAGCTACCCTTCACTGCTTATGCCTCAAATAGATTTCCTAAGCACTAGTGTTTTAAGGAACAGGATAAAAAGAATCCTAATGTGATTACTTTATAATGGGTGTGTTCCTTATCTTTTCCTACTGTCTAAACTCTTCTCCATGGCTGGTCCCCAAATAATATTCATTTACGTGCTAAGTGTTATCTAGAGTGTGGGATAGGTTTAACAAATACCCTAACCCTAAGGCGTACCCTAACCCTAACTCATACCCTAACCCTAACACGTACCCTAATCCTAACCCGTACACTAAACCGAGACCTAACCCTAAAACTAAACCTAAACCTAACCCTACCCCATACCCTACGCCGTATCTGAACCCGTACCCGAACCCGTACCATAAGCAGTACCCTAACCCTAACTCTAATCCTAAGCTACCCTTGACTGCTTCTGCTTCCAATAGATTTCCTAAGCACTAGTGTTTTAAGGAACAGGTTAAAAAGAGAATACTAATGTGATCTCTTTATAATGGGTGTGTTCCTTATCTTATCGTAGTGTCTAAACTCTTTTCCATGGATGGATTCCAAATAATATTCTTTTAAGTTCTAAGTGGTATCTGGAGAGTGGGATAGGTTTAATAAATACCCTAACCCTAACGCGTACCCAAATCCTAACCCCTACCCTAAACCTAACACCTACAAAAATCCTACCCTGTACCCTAAACCGAGCTCTAACCCTAAAACTAAACCTAACCCTAACCCATACCCAAACCCGTACCCGAATCCGTACCCTAAGCCGTACCCTAACACTAACCCTAACCCTAACTGTAACAAGAAGCTACCCTGGACTGATTATGCCTCCAATAGATTTCCTAAGCACTAGTGTTTTATGGAACAGGTTAAAAAGAGAATCCTAATGTGATTTCTTTATATCGGGTGTGTTCCTTATCTTATCCTAATGTCTAAACTCTTCTCCATGCCTGGACACCAAATAATATTCTTTATGTGCTAAGTGGTATCTAGAGAGTGGTATAGGTTTAATAAATACCCTAACCCTAACGCGTACCCTAACCCTATCCCCTACCATTACCCTAACACGTACCCTAATCCTAACCTGTACCCTAAAACGAGCCCTAACCCTAAAACTAACCCTAAAACTAACCCTAAACCATACCCTACGCCGTACCCGAACCCGTAACCGAACCCGTACCATAAGCCGTACACTAACCCTAACCCTAAGGTACCCTTGAATGCTTCTGCCTCCAATAGATTTCGTAAGCACTAGTGTTTTAAAGAACAGATTAAAAAGAGAATCCTAATGTGATTTCTTTATAATGGGTGTGTTCCTTATCCTATCCTAGTGTCTAAACTCTTTTCCATCCGTGGATTCCAAATAATATTCTTTTACGTTCTAAGTGGTATCTAGAGAGTGGGATAGGTTTAATAAATACCCTAAACCGAACGCGTACACTAACCCTAACCCCTACCCTAACCCTAACACCTACACTAATCCTAATTCGTACCCTAAACCGAGCCCTAACCCTAAAACTAACCCTAAACCTAACCCTAACCCATACTCGAACCCTTACCCGAATCCATACCCTAAGCCGTACCCTAACACTAACCCTAACCCTAACACTAACCCGAAGCTACCCTTGACTGCTCATGCCTTAAATAGATTTCCTAAGCCCTAGTGTTTTAAGGAACAGGTAAAAAAGAGAATCCTAATGTGATTTCTTTTTAATGGGTTTGTTCCTTATATTTTGCTACTGTCTAAACACTTTTCCATGGCTGGAACCCAAATAATATTCCTTTACGTGCGAAGTGTTACCTAGAGTGTGGGATAGGTTTAATAAATACACTAAACCTAATGCGTACCCTAACCCTAACCCCTACCCTAACCCTAACACGCAACCTAATCCTAACCTGTACCAAAAAACAGAGCCCTAACTCTAAAACTAACCTTAAACCTAACCGTAACCCATACTCCACGACGTAACCGAACCCGTACCCTAAATCGTACCCTAACCCTAAGCCTAACCCTAAGCTACCCTTGACTGCTTCTGCCTCCAATAGATTTCCTAAGCACTAGTGTTTTAAGGAACAGGTTAAAAAGAGAATCCTAATGTGATTTCTTTATAATGGGTGTGTTCCTTATCTTATCCTACTGTCTAAACTCTTCTCCATGGCTGGACCCAAATAATATTCCTTTACATGCTAAGTGGTATCTAGAGAGTGAGATAGGTTTAATAAATACCCTAACCCTAACTCGTACCCTTACCCTATCCCCACCGTTACACTAACACGTACCCCAATCCTAACCCGTAACCTAAACCGAGCCCTAACCCTAAAACTAAACTTAATCTTAACTGTAACCCATACACTATGCCATACCTGAACCCGTACCCGAACCCGTACCATAAGCAGTACCCTAATCCTAACCCTAACCCTAAGCTACCCTTGACTGCTTCTGCTTCCAATAGATTTCCTAAGCACTAGTGTTTTAAGGAACAGGTTAAAAAGAGAATCCTAATGTGTTTTCTTTATAATGAGTGTGTTCCGTATCTTATCCTAGTGTCTAAACTCTTTTCCATGGCTGGATTCCAAATAATATTCTTTGACGTTCTAAGTGGTATCTAGAGAGTGGGATAGGTTTAATAAATACCCTAACCCTAACGCATACCCAAATCCTGACCCCTACCCTAACCCTAACACCTACACTAATCCTAACCTGTACCCTAAACCGAGCCCTAACCCTAAAACTAAACGTAACCCTAACACATACCCGAACCCGTACTAGAACCCGTACCCGAACCCGTACCCTAAGCCGTACCCTAACACTAACCCTAACCCTAACTGTAACCCGAAGCTACCCTTGACTGATTATGCCTCAAATAGATTTCCTAAGCACTAGTGTTTTAAGGAACAGGTTAAAAAGATAATCATAATGTGATTTCTTTTTAACGGGTGTGTTCCTTATCTTATCCTAGTGTCTAAACTCTTCTCCATGGCTGGACCCCAAATAATATTCATTTACGTGCTAAGTGTTATTTAGAGTGTGCCATAGGTTTAATAAATACCCTAAACCTAAGGTGTACCCTAACCCTAACCCTACCATAAACCTAACACGTACCCTAATCCTAACCCATACCCAAAACCGAGCCCTAACCCTAAAACTAACCCTAATCCTAAACCTAACACAAAACCTAACCCGTAGCCGAACCCGTACCCTAAGCCATACCCTAACCCTAACGCCAACCCTAAGCTACCCTTGACTGCTTCTACCTCCATTAGATTTCCTAAGCACTAGTGTTTTAAGGAACAGAGTAAAAAGAGAATCCTAATGTCATTTCTTTATAATAGGTGTGTTCCTTATGTTATCCTAGTGTGTAAACTATTCTCCATGGCTGGACCCAAATAATATTCCTTTACGTGCTAAGTGGTATCTAGAGAGTGGGATAGGTTTAATAAATACCCTAACCCTAACGCGTACCCTAACCCTAACCCCTACCCTAACCCTAACACGTACCCCAATCCTAACCCGTACACTAAACCGAGCCCTAACCCTAAAACTAACCCTAACCCTAACCCTAACCCTTACCCTACGCCGTACCCGAACCCGTACCCGAACCCGTACCATAAGCAGTACCCTAACACTAACCCTATCCCTAAGCTACCCTTGACTGCTTCTGCTTCAAATAGACTTCCTAAGCACTAGTGTTTTAAGGAACAGGTTAAAAAGAGCATCCTAATGTGATTTCTTTATAATGGGTGTGTTCCTGATATTATCCTAGTGCCTAAACTCTTCTCCAAGGCTGGATTCCTAATAATATTCCTTTACGTTCTAAGTGGTATCTAGAGAGTGGGATACGTTTAATAAATACCCTAATCCTACTGCGTACCCTAACCCTAAACCCTACCATAACTCTAACAAGTACACTAATGTTAACCCGTACCCTAAACCGAGCCCTAACCCTAAAACTAACCCTAACACTAACCCATACGCTACGCCGTACCCGAATCCGTACCCTAAGCCGTAACCTAACACTAACCCTAACACTAACCCTATCCCGATGCTACCCTTGACTCCTTCTGCCTCCAATAGATTTGCTAAGCACTAGTGTTTTAAGGAACAGGTTAAAAAGAGAATCCTAATGTGATTTCTTTATAATGGGTGTGTTCCTTATCTTATCCTAGTGTCTAAACTCTTCTCCATGGGGGAACCACAAATAATATTCCTTTACATGCTAAGTGGTATCTAGAGAGTGGGATAGGTTTAATAAATAACCTAACCTTAACGCGTATCCTAACCCTATCCACTACGCTAAGTCTAACACGTACCCTAATCTTAACCCGTACCCTAAACCGAGCCCTAACCCTAAAACTAGTCCTACCCCTAACCCTAAGCCATACCCTATGCCGTACACGAACCCGTACCCGAAACCTTACCATAAGCAGTACCCTAACCCTAAGCTACCCTTGACTGCTTCTGCATCCAATAGATTTCCTAAGCACTAGTGTTTTAAGGAACAGGTTAAAAAGAGAATCCTAATGTGATTTATTTATAATGGGTGTGTTCCTTATCTTATCCTAGTGTCTAAACTCTTCTCCATTGATGGACCCAAAATAATATTCCTTTATGTGCTAAGTGGTATCTAGAGAGTGGGATAGGTTTAATAAATAACCTAACCTTAATGCGTACCCTAACCGTAACTCCTACCCTAACACGAACACGTACACTAATCTTAAACCGTACCCTAAACCGAGCCCTAACACTAAAACTAATGTAACCCTAACCCATACCCTACGCCGTACCTGAACCCATACCCGAATCCGTACCCTAAATCGTACCCTAACACTAACGCTAACCCAAAGCTAGCCTTGACTCCTTCTGACTCCAATAGATTTCCTAAGCACTAGTGTTTTAAGGAACAGGTTAAAAAGAGAATCCTAATGTGATTTCTTTATAATGGGTGTGTTCCTTATATTATCCTAGTGTGTAAACTCTTCTCCATGGGGGAACCACAAATAATATTACTTTACATACTAAGTGGTATCTAGAGAGTGGGACAGGTTTAATAAATGCCCTAACCCTAACGCGTACATTAACCCTAACCCCTACCCTAACCCTAACACTTAACGTAATCCTAACCTGTACCCTAAACCTAGACCTAACCCTAAAACTAATGCTAACCCTAACCCTAAACCATACCTACGACGTATCCGAACCTGTACCATAGCCGTACCCTAACCCTAACCCTAAGGTACCCTTGACTGCTTCTGTCTCCAATAGATTTCCTAAGCCCTAGTGTTTTAAGGAACAGGTTAAAAAGTTAATCGTTATGTGATTTCTTTATAACGGGTGTGTTCCTTACCTTATCCTAGTGTCTAAACTCTTCTCCATGGCTGGACCCCAAATAATATTCCTTTACGTGCTAAGTGGTATCTAGAGAGTGGGATAGGTTTAATAAATACCCTAACCCTAACGCGTACCCTAACCCTAACGCGTACCCTAACCCTAAAACGTAACCTAATCCTGACCTGTTCCGAAAACCGAGCCCTAACTCTAAAACTAACCCTAACCCTAACCCTAACCCATACTCTACGCCGTAGCCGAACTCGTACCCTAAGCCGTACCCTAACCCTAACCCTAACCCTAACCCTAACCTTAAACCTAAGCTACCCTTGACTGCTTCTGCCTCCAATAGATTTCCTAAACACTAGTGTTTTAAGGAACAGATTAAAAAGAGAATCCCAAAGTGATTTCTTTATTATGGGTGTGTTCCTTATCTTATCCTAGTGTCTAAACTCTTCTCCATGGCTGGACCCCAAATAATATTCCTTTAAGTGCTAAGTGGTATCTAGAGAGAGGGATAGGGTTAATAAATAACCTAACCCTAACGTGTACCCTAATCCTATCCCCTACCCTAACCCTAACACGTACCCTAATCTTAACCCGTACCCTAAACCGAGCCCTAACCGCAAAACTAACCCTAACACTAAGCCTAAACCATACCCTACGCCGTACGCGAACCCGTACCCTAAGCCGTACCCTAACCCTAACCCTAACCCTAACCCTAACCCTAAGCTACCCTTGACTGCTTCTGCATCCAATAGATTTCCTAAGCATTAGTGTTTTAAGGAACAGGTTAAAAAGAGAATCGTAATGTGATTTCTTTATAATGGGTGTGTTCCTTATCTTTTCCTACTCTCTAAACTCTTCTCCATGGCTAGAACACAAATAATATTCCTTTACGTCCTAAGTGTTATCTAGAGTGTGGGATAGGTTTAATAAAAACCCTAAACCTAATGCGTACCCTAACCCTAACCCCCACCCTAACCCTAACACGTACCCAAATCCTAATCCGTAACCTAAACTAAGCCCTAACCCTATAACTAACTCTAACCCTATCCCTAACACATACCCTATGCTGTACCCAAATCCGTACCCTAAGCCGTACCCTAACCCTAACCCTAACCCTAACACTAACCCTAAGCTAGCCTTGACTGCTTCTGCCTCCAATAGATTTCCTAAGCACTAGTGTTTTAAAGAACAGGTTAAAAAGAGAATCCTAATGTGATTTCTTTATAATAGGTGTGTTCCGTATGTTATGCTAGTGTGTAAACTATTCTCCAAGGCTGGACCCCAAATAATATTCCTTTACGTGCTAAGTGGTATCTAGAGAGTGGGATAGGTTTAATAAATACCCTAAACCTAACGCTTACACTAACCCTAACCCCTACCCTAACCCTAACACGTACCCCAATACTAACCTGTACCCTAAACCGATCCCTAACCCTAAAACTAACCCTAACGCTTACGCTAACCCATACCCTACGCCGTATCCGAACCTGTACCCAAAACCTAACCATTAGCAGTACCCTAACCCTAACCCTAACCATAACCCTAACCTACTCTTGACTGCTTCTGCTTCCAATAGATTTCCTAAGCACTAATGATTTAAGGAACAGGTTAAAAAGAGAATCCTAATGTGATTTCTTTATAATGGGTGTGTTCCTTATCTTTTCCTACTGTCTAAACGCTTCTCCATGGCTGGACCCCAAATAATATTCCTTTATATGCAAAGTGTTATCCAGAGTGTGGGATAGGTTTAATAAATACCCTTAACCTAATGCGTTCCCTAACCCTAACCCCTACCCTAACCCTAACACGTACCCTAATCCTAACCCATACCCTAACCTGAGCCCTAACCCTACAACTAACTCTAACCCTAACCCTAACCCATACCCTATGCCGTACCCGAATCCGTACCCTAAGCCGTACCCTAACCCTAACACTAACCCTAACCCTAAGCTAGCCTTGTCTGTTTCTGCCTCCAATAGATTTCCTAAGCACTAGTGTTTTAAGGAACAGGTCAAAAAGAGAATCCTAATGTGATTTTTTTTATAATAGGTGAGCTCCTTATGTTATCCTAGTTTGTAAACAATTCTCCATGGCTGGACCCCAAATACTATTCCTTTATGTGCTAAGTGGTATCGAGAGAGTGGGATAGGTTTAATAAATAACCTAACCCTATCACGTACCCTAACGCTAACCCCTACCCTAACCCTAACACGTACCCCCATTCCTAACCCGTACCCTAAACCGAGCCCTAACCCTAAAACTAACCCTAATCCTAACCCTTACCCTACGCCGTACCCGAACCCGTACCCGAACCCGTACCATAAGCAGTACCCTAACCCTAACCCTAACCCTAACCCTAAGCTACCCTTGATTGCTTCTGCATCCAA
Source organism: Eschrichtius robustus (assembly GCF_028021215.1). NCBI lineage: Eukaryota > Metazoa > Chordata > Mammalia > Artiodactyla > Eschrichtiidae > Eschrichtius > Eschrichtius robustus. The sequence goes on from NC_090828.1 coordinate 106,448,830, forward strand.
TAGATTTCCTAAGCATTAGTGTTTTAAGGAACAGATTAAAAAGAGAATCGTAATGTGATTTCTTTATAATGGGTGTGTTCCTTATCTTTTCCTACTCTCTAAACTCTTCTCCATGGCTAGAAAACAAATAATATTCCTTTACGTCCTAAGTGTTATCTAGAGTGTGGGATAGGTTTAATAAAAACCCTAAACCTAATGCGTACCCTAACCCTAACCCCCACCCTAACCCTAACACGTACCCTAATCCTAATCCGTAACCTAAACTAAGCCCTAACCCTACAACTAACTCTAACCCTAACCCTAACCCATACCCTATGCCGTACCCGAATCCGTACCCTAAGCCGTACCCTAACCCTAACACTAACCCTAACCCTAAGCTAGCCTTGTCTGCTTCTGCCTCCAATAGATTTCCTAAGCACTAGTGTTTTAAGGAACAGGTCAAAAAGAGAATCCTAATGTGATTTTTTAACAATAGGTGTGCTCCTTATGTTATCCTAGTTTGTAAACAATTCTCCATGGCTGGACCCCAAATACTATTCCTTTATGTGCTAAGTGGTATCGAGAGAGTGGGATAGGTTTAATAAATAACCTAACCCTGTCACGTACCCTAACGCTAACCCCTACCCTAACCCTAACACGTACCCCCATTCCTAACCTGTACCCTAAACCGAGCCCTAACCCTAAAACTAACCCTAATCCTAACCCTTACCCTACGCCGTACCCGAACCCGTACCCGAACCCGTACCATAAGCAGTACCCTAACCCTAACCCTAACCCTAACCCTAAGCTACCCTTGACTGCTTCTGCTTCCAATACATTTCCTAAGCACTAGTGTTGTAAGGAACAGGTTAAAAAGACAATCCTAATGTGATTTCTTTATAATGGGTGTGTTCCTGATATTATCCTAGTGCCAAAACTCTACTCCAAGGCTGGATTCCAAATAATATTCCTTTACGTTCTAAGTGGTATCTAGAGAGTGGGATAGGTTGAATAAATAATGTAACCCTAACGCGTACGCTAACCCTATCCCTTACCGTTACCCTAACACGTACCCTAATCCTAACCTGTACCCTAAACCGAGCCCTAACCATAAAACTAACCCTAAACCTAACCCTAAACCATACCCTACGACGTACCTGAACCCGTAACCGAACCCGAACCATAAGCTGTACCATAACCCTAACCCTATCCCTAAGGTACCTTTGACTGCTTCTACCTCCATTAGATTTCCTAAGCACTAGTGTTTTAAGGAACAGGTTAAAAAGAGAATCCTAATGTCATTTCTTTATAATAGGTGTGTTCCTTATGTTATCCTAGTCTGTAAACTATTCTCCATGGCTGGACCACAAATAATATTCCTTTACCTGCTAAGTGGTATATAGAGATTGGGATAGGTTTAATAAATACTCTAACCCTAAGGCATACCCTAACCCTAACCCCTACCGTAACCCTAACACGTACCCCAGTACTAACCCGTACCCTAAATCGATCCCTAACCCTAAAACTAACCATAACACTAACCCATACCCTATGCCGTACCCGAACCCGTACCCGAAACTTTACCATAAGCAGTACCCTAACCCTATCCCTTACCCTAAGGTACCCTTGACTGCTTCTGCCTCCAACAGATTTCCTAAGCACTAGTGTTTTAAGGAACAGATTAAAAAGAGAATCCTAATGTGATTTCTTTATAATGGGTGTGTTCCTTATCCTACCCTAGTGTCTAAACTCTTATCCAAGGCTGGATTCCAAATAATACTGTTGTACGTTCTAAGTGGTATCTAGAGAGTGGGATAGGTTTAATAAATACCCTAAACCTAACGTGTACCCTAACCCTAACACCTACACTAATCCTAACCCGTACCCTAAACCGAGCCCTAACCCTAAAACTAACCCTAACCCTAACCCATACACGAACCCGTACCCGAATCCGAACCCTAAGCCGTACCCTAACACTAACCCTAACCCTAACACTAACCCGAAGCTACCCTTCACTGCTTATGCCTCAAATAGATTTCCTAAGCACTAGTGTTTTAAGGAACAGGATAAAAAGAATCCTAATGTGATTACTTTATAATGGGTGTGTTCCTTATCTTTTCCTACTGTCTAAACTCTTCTCCATGGCTGGTCCCCAAATAATATTCATTTACGTGCTAAGTGTTATCTAGAGTGTGGGATAGGTTTAACAAATACCCTAACCCTAAGGCGTACCCTAACCCTAACTCATACCCTAACCCTAACACGTACCCTAATCCTAACCCGTACACTAAACCGAGACCTAACCCTAAAACTAAACCTAAACCTAACCCTACCCCATACCCTACGCCGTATCTGAACCCGTACCCGAACCCGTACCATAAGCAGTACCCTAACCCTAACTCTAATCCTAAGCTACCCTTGACTGCTTCTGCTTCCAATAGATTTCCTAAGCACTAGTGTTTTAAGGAACAGGTTAAAAAGAGAATACTAATGTGATCTCTTTATAATGGGTGTGTTCCTTATCTTATCGTAGTGTCTAAACTCTTTTCCATGGATGGATTCCAAATAATATTCTTTTAAGTTCTAAGTGGTATCTGGAGAGTGGGATAGGTTTAATAAATACCCTAACCCTAACGCGTACCCAAATCCTAACCCCTACCCTAAACCTAACACCTACAAAAATCCTACCCTGTACCCTAAACCGAGCTCTAACCCTAAAACTAAACCTAACCCTAACCCATACCCAAACCCGTACCCGAATCCGTACCCTAAGCCGTACCCTAACACTAACCCTAACCCTAACTGTAACAAGAAGCTACCCTGGACTGATTATGCCTCCAATAGATTTCCTAAGCACTAGTGTTTTATGGAACAGGTTAAAAAGAGAATCCTAATGTGATTTCTTTATATCGGGTGTGTTCCTTATCTTATCCTAATGTCTAAACTCTTCTCCATGCCTGGACACCAAATAATATTCTTTATGTGCTAAGTGGTATCTAGAGAGTGGTATAGGTTTAATAAATACCCTAACCCTAACGCGTACCCTAACCCTATCCCCTACCATTACCCTAACACGTACCCTAATCCTAACCTGTACCCTAAAACGAGCCCTAACCCTAAAACTAACCCTAAAACTAACCCTAAACCATACCCTACGCCGTACCCGAACCCGTAACCGAACCCGTACCATAAGCCGTACACTAACCCTAACCCTAAGGTACCCTTGAATGCTTCTGCCTCCAATAGATTTCGTAAGCACTAGTGTTTTAAAGAACAGATTAAAAAGAGAATCCTAATGTGATTTCTTTATAATGGGTGTGTTCCTTATCCTATCCTAGTGTCTAAACTCTTTTCCATCCGTGGATTCCAAATAATATTCTTTTACGTTCTAAGTGGTATCTAGAGAGTGGGATAGGTTTAATAAATACCCTAAACCGAACGCGTACACTAACCCTAACCCCTACCCTAACCCTAACACCTACACTAATCCTAATTCGTACCCTAAACCGAGCCCTAACCCTAAAACTAACCCTAAACCTAACCCTAACCCATACTCGAACCCTTACCCGAATCCATACCCTAAGCCGTACCCTAACACTAACCCTAACCCTAACACTAACCCGAAGCTACCCTTGACTGCTCATGCCTTAAATAGATTTCCTAAGCCCTAGTGTTTTAAGGAACAGGTAAAAAAGAGAATCCTAATGTGATTTCTTTTTAATGGGTTTGTTCCTTATATTTTGCTACTGTCTAAACACTTTTCCATGGCTGGAACCCAAATAATATTCCTTTACGTGCGAAGTGTTACCTAGAGTGTGGGATAGGTTTAATAAATACACTAAACCTAATGCGTACCCTAACCCTAACCCCTACCCTAACCCTAACACGCAACCTAATCCTAACCTGTACCAAAAAACAGAGCCCTAACTCTAAAACTAACCCTAAACCTAACCGTAACCCATACTCCACGACGTAACCGAACCCGTACCCTAAATCGTACCCTAACCCTAAGCCTAACCCTAAGCTACCCTTGACTGCTTCTGCCTCCAATAGATTTCCTAAGCACTAGTGTTTTAAGGAACAGGTTAAAAAGAGAATCCTAATGTGATTTCTTTATAATGGGTGTGTTCCTTATCTTATCCTACTGTCTAAACTCTTCTCCATGGCTGGACCCAAATAATATTCCTTTACATGCTAAGTGGTATCTAGAGAGTGAGATAGGTTTAATAAATACCCTAACCCTAACTCGTACCCTTACCCTATCCCCACCGTTACACTAACACGTACCCCAATCCTAACCCGTAACCTAAACCGAGCCCTAACCCTAAAACTAAACTTAATCCTAACTGTAACCCATACACTATGCCGTACCTGAACCCGTACCCGAACCCGTACCATAAGCAGTACCCTAATCCTAACCCTAACCCTAAGCTACCCTTGACTGCTTCTGCTTCCAATAGATTTCCTAAGCACTAGTGTTTTAAGGAACAGGTTAAAAAGAGAATCCTAATGTGTTTTCTTTATAATGAGTGTGTTCCGTATCTTATCCTAGTGTCTACACTCTTCTCCATGGCTGGACCCCAAATAATATTCCTTTACGTGCTAAGTGGTATCTAGAGAGTGGGATAGGTTTAATAAATACCCTAACCCTAACGCGTACCTTAACCCTAACCCCTACCCTAATCCTAACACGTAACCTAATCCTAACCCGTACCCAAAACCGAGCCCTAACTGTAAAACTAACCCTAACCCTAACCCTAACCCATTCTCTGCACCATACCCGAAACCATACCCTAAGCCGTACACTATCCCTAACCCTAAACCTAAGCTACCCTTGATTGCTTCTGCCTCCAATAGATTTCCTAAGCACTAGTGTTTTAAGGAACAAGTTAAAAAGAGAATCCTAATGTGATTTCTTTGTAATGGGTGTGTTCCTTATCTTATCCTAATGTCTAAACTCTTCTACATGGCTAGACCCCAAATAATATTCTTTATGTGCTAAGTGGTATCTAGAGAGTGGTATAGGTTTAATAAATACCCTAACCCTAACGCGTACCCTAACCCTATCCCCTACCATTACCCTAACACGTACCCTAATCCTAACCTGTACCCTAAAACGAGCCCTAACCCTAAAACTAACCCTAAAACTAACCCTAAACCATACCCTACGCCGTAGCCGAACCCGTAACCGAACCCGTACCATAAGCCGTACACTAACCCTAACCCTAAGGTACCCTTGAATGCTTCTGCCTCCAATAGATTTCGTAAGCACTAGTGTTTTAAAGAACAGATTAAAAAGAGAATCCTAATGTGATTTCTTTATAATGGGTGTGTTCCTTATCCTATCCTAGTGTCTAAACTCTTTTCCATCCATGGATTCCAAATAATATTCTTTTACGTTCTAAGTGGTATCTAGAGAGTGGGATAGGTTTAATAAATACCCTAAACCGAACGCGTACACTAACCCTAACCCCTACCCTAACCCTAACACCTACACTAATCCTAATTCGTACCGTAAACCGAGCCCTAACCCTAAAACTAACCCTAACCCTAACCCTAACCCATACATGAACCCTTACCCGAATCCATACCCTAAGCCGTACCCTAACACTAACCCTAACCCTAACACTAACCCGAAGCTACCCTTGACTGCTCATGCCTCAAATAGATTTCCTAAGCCCTAGTGTTTTAAGGAACAGGTAAAAAAGAGAATCCTAATGTGATTTCTTTATAATGGGTGTGTTCCTTATCCTATCCTAGTGTCTAAACTCTTTTCCATCCGTGGATTCCAAATAATATTCTTTTACGTTCTAAGTGGTATCTAGAGAGTGGGATAGGTTTAATAAATACCCTAAACCGAACGCGTACACTAACCCTAACCCCTACCCTAACCCTAACACCTACACTAATCCTAATTCGTACCCTAAACCGAGCCCTAACCCTAAAACTAACCCTAACCCTAACCCTAACCCATACACGAACCCTTACCCGAATCCATACCCTAAGCCGTACCCTAACACTAACCCTAACCCTAACACTAACCCGAAGCTACCCTTGACTGCTCATGCCTTAAATAGATTTCCTAAGCCCTAGTGTTTTAAGGAACAGGTAAAAAAGAGAATCCTAATGTGATTTCTTTTTAATGGGTTTGTTCCTTATATTTTGCTACTGTCTAAACACTTTTCCATGGCTGGAACCCAAATAATATTCCTTTACGTGCGAAGTGTTACCTAGAGTGTGGGATAGGTTTAATAAATACACTAAACCTAATGCGTACCCTAACCCTAACCCCTACCCTAACCCTAACACGCAACCTAATCCTAACCTGTACCAAAAAACAGAGCCCTAACTCTAAAACTAACCCTAAACCTAACCGTAACCCATACTCCACGACGTAACCGAACCCGTACCCTAAATCGTACCCTAACCCTAAGCCTAACCCTAAGCTACCCTTGACTGCTTCTGCCTCCAATAGATTTCCTAAGCACTAGTGTTTTAAGGAACAGGTTAAAAAGAGAATCCTAATGTGATTTCTTTATAATGGGTGTGTTCCTTATCTTATCCTAGTGTCTAAACTCTTCTCCATGGCTGGACCCAAATAATATTCCTTTACATGCTAAGTGGTATCTAGAGAGTGAGATAGGTTTAATAAATACCCTAACCCTAACTCGTACCCTTACCCTATCCCCACCGTTACACTAACACGTACCCCAATCCTAACCCGTACCCTAAACCGAGCCCTAACCCTAAAACTAAACTTAATCCTAACTGTAACACATACACTATGCCGTACCTGAACCCGTACCCGAACCCGTACCATAAGCAGTACCCTAACCCTAACGCCAACCCTAAGCTACCCTTGACTGCTTCTACCTCCATTAGATTTCCTAAGCACTAGTGTTTTAAGGAACAGAGTAAAAAGAGAATCCTAATGTCATTTCTTTATAATAGGTGTGTTCCTTATGTTATCCTAGTGTGTAAACTATTCTCCATGGCTGGACCCAAATAATATTCCTTTACGTGCTATGTGGTATCTAGAGAGTGGGATAGGTTTAATAAATAACCTAACCCTAACGCGTACCCTAACCCTGACCCCTACCCTAACCCTAACACGTACCCCAATCCTAACCCGTACACTAAACCGAGCCCTAACCCTAAAACTAACCCCAGCCTTAACCCTAACCCTTACCCTACGCCGTACCCGAACCCGTACCCGAACCCGTACCATAAGCAGTACCCTAACCCTAACCCTATCCCTAAGCTACCCTTGACTGCTTCTGCTTCAAATAGACTTCCTAAGCACTAGTGTTTTAAGGAACAGGTTAAAAAGAGCATCCTAATGTGATTTCTTTATAATGGGTGTGTTCCTGATATTATCCTAGTGCCTAAACTCTTCTCCAAGGCTGGATTCCCAATAATATTCCTTTACGTTCTAAGTGGTATCTAGAGAGTGGGATACGTTTAATAAATACCCTAATCCTACTGCGTACCCTAACCCTAAAACCTACCATAACTCTAACAAGTACACTAATCTTAACCCGTACCCTAAACCGAGCCCTAACCCTAAAACTAACCCTAACACTAACCCATACACTACGCCGTACCCGAATCCGTACCCTAAGCCGTAACCTAACACTAACCCTAACACTAACCCTATCCCGATGCTACCCTTGACTCCTTCTGCCTCCAATAGATTTGCTAAGCACTAGTGTTTTAAGGAACAGGTTAAAAAGAGAATCCTAATGTGATTTCTTTATAATGGGTGTGTTCCTTATCTTATCCTAGTGTCTAAACTCTTCTCCATGGGGGAACCACAAATAATATTCCTTTACATGCTAAGTGGTATCTAGAGAGTGGGATAGGTTTAATAAATAACCTAACCTTAACGCGTATCCTAACCCTATCCACTACCCTAAGCCTAACACGTACACTAATCTTAACCCGTGCCCTAAACCGAGCCCTAACCCTAAATCTAGTCCTACCCCTAACCCTAAGCCATACCCTATGCCGTACACGAACCCGTACCCGAAACCTTACCATAAGCAGTACCCTAACCCTAACCCTAACCCTAAGCTACCCTTGACTGCTTCTGCTTCCAATAGATTTCCTAAGCACTAGTGTTTTAAGGAACAGGTTAAAAAGAGAATCCTAATGTGATTTCTTTATAATGGGTGTGTTCCTTATATTATCCTAGTGTGTAAACTCTTCTCCATGGGGGAACCACAAATAATATTCCTTTACATACTAAGTGGTATCTAGAGAGTGGGACAGGTTTAATAAATGCCCTAACCCTAACGCGTACATTAACCCTAACCCCTACCCTAACCTTAACACTTAACGTAATCCTAACCTGTACCCTAAACCTAGACCTAACCCTAAAACTAATGCTAACCCTAACCCTAAACCATACCTACGACGTATCCGAACCTGTACCATAGCCGTACCCTAACCCTAACCCTAAGGTACCCTTGACTGCTTCTGTCTCCAATAGATTTCCTAAGCCCTAGTGTTTTAAGGAACAGGTTAAAAAGTTAATCGTTATGTGATTTCTTTATAACGGGTGTGTTCCTTACCTTATCCTAGTGTCTAAACTCTTCTCCATGGCTGGACGCCAAATAATATTCCTTTACGTGCTAAGTGGTATCTAGAGAGTGGGATAGGTTTAATAAATACCCTAACCATAATGCGTACCCTAACCCTAACGCGTACCCTAACCCTAAAACGTAACCTAATCCTGACCTGTTCCGAAAACCGAGCCCTAACTCTAAAACTAACCCTAACCCTAACCCTAACCCATACTCTACGCCGTAGCCGAACTCGTACCCTAAGCCGTACCCTAACCCTAACCCTAACCCTAACCCTAACCTTAAACCTAAGCTACCCTTGACTGCTTCTGCCTCCAATAGATTTCCTAAACACTAGTGTTTTAAGGAACAGATTAAAAAGAGAATCCCAAAGTGATTTCTTTATTATGGGTGTGTTCCTTATCTTATCCTAGTGTCTAAACTCTTCTCCATGGCTGGACCCCAAATAATATTCCTTTAAGTGCTAAGTGGTATCTAGAGAGAGGGATAGGGTTAATAAATAACCTAACCCTAACGTGTACCATAATCCTATCCCCTACCCTAACCCTAACACGTACCCTAATCTTAACCCGTACCCTAAACCGAGCCCTAACCGCAAAACTAACCCTAACACTAAGCCTAAACCATACCCTACGCCGTACGCGAACTCGTACCCTAAGCCGTACCCTAACCCTAACCCTAACCCTAACCCTAACCCTAAGCTACCCTTGACTGCTTCTGCATCCAATAGATTTCCTAAGCATTAGTGTTTTAAGGAACAGGTTAAAAAGAGAATCGTAATGTGATTTCTTTATAATGGGTGTGTTCCTTATCTTTTCCTACTCTCTAAACTCTTCTCCATGGCTAGAACACAAATAATATTCCTTTACGTCCTAAGTGTTATCTAGAGTGTGGGATAGGTTTAATAAAAACCCTAAACCTAATGCGTACCCTAACCCTAACCCCCACCCTAACCCTAACACGTACCCTAATCCTAACCCATACCCTAACCTGAGCCCTAACCCTACAACTAACTCTAACCCTAACACTAACCCATACCGTATGCCGTACCCGAATCCGTACCCTAAGCCGTACCCTAACCCTAACACTAACCCTAACCCTAAGCTAGCCTTGTCTGCTTCTGCCTCCAATAGATTTCCTAAGCACTAGTGTTTTAAGGAACAGGTTAAAAAGAGAATCCTAATGTGATTTTTTTATAATAGGTGTGCTCCTTATGTTATCCTAGTTTGTAAACAATTCTCCATGGCTGGACCCCAAATACTATTCCTTTACGTGCTAAGGGGTATCGAGAGAGTGGGATAGGTTTAATAAATAACCTAACCCTATCACGTACCCTAACGCTAACCCCTACCCTAACCCTAATACATACCCCCATTCCTAACCCGTACCCTAAACCGAGCCCTAACCCTAAAACTAACCCTAATCCTAACCCTTACCCTACGCCGTACCCGAACCCGTACCCGAACCCGTACCATAAGCAGTACCCTAACCCTAACCCTAACCTTAACCCTAAGCTACCCTTGACTGCTTCTGCTTCCAATACATTTCCTAAGCACTAGTGTTTTAAGGAACAGGTTAAAAAGAGAATCCTAATGTGATTTCTTTATAATGGGTGTGTTCCTGATATTATCCTAGTGCCAAAACTCTACTCCAAGGCTGGATTCCAAATAATATTCCTTTACGTTCTAAGTGGTATCTAGAGAGTGGGAGAGGTTGAATAAATAACGTAACCCTAACGCGTACGCTAACCCTATCCCTTACCGTTACCCTAACACGTACCCTAATCCTAACCTGTACCCTAAACCGAGCCCTAACCATAAAACTAACCCTAAACCTAACCCTAAACCATACCCTACGACGTACCCGAACCCATAACCGAACCCGAACCATAAGCTGTACCATAACCCTAACCCTATCCCTAAGGTACCCTTGACTGCTTCTGCCTCCAATAGACTTCCTAAGCACTAGTGTTTTAAGGAACAGGTTAAAAAGAGAATCCTAATGTGATTCATTTATAATGGGTGTGTTCCTTATCTTATCCTAGTGTCTAAACTGTTCTCCATGGCTGGACCCCAAATAATATTCCTTTACATGCTAAGTGGTATCTAGAGAGTGGGATAGGTTTAATAAATACCCTAAACCTAACGTGTACCCTAATCCTATCCCCTACCCTAACCCTAACACATATCCTAATCTTAACCCGTACCCTAAACCGAGCCCTAACCCTAAAACTAACCCTAAACGTAACCCTAAACCATAACCTATGCCGTACCCTAAGCCGTACCCTAACACTAACCCTAACTCTAACCCTAACCCTAAGCTACCCTTGACTGCTTCTGCCTCCAATAGATTTTCTAAACACTAGTGTTTTAAGGAACAGATTAAAAAGAGAATCCCAAAGTGATTTCTTTATTATGGGTGTGTTCCTTATCTTATACTAGTGTCTAAACTCTTCTCCATTGCTGGACCCAAAATAATATTCCTTTATGTGCTAAGTGGTAGCTAGAGATTGGGATACGTTTAATAACTAACCTAACCTAAATGCATACCCTAACCCTATCCCCTACCCTAACCCTAACACGTAACCTAATCCTAACCTGTACCCTAAACCGAGCCATAACCCTAAAACTGACCCTAATCCTAACCCTAACACAAAACCTAAGCCATACCCGAACCCGTACCCTAAGCCGTACCCTAACCCTAACAATAACCCTAATCTACCCTTGACTGCTTCTACCTCCATTAGATTTCGTAAGCACTAGTGTTTTAAAGAACAGATTAAAAAGAGAATCCTAATGTGATTTCTTTATAATGGGTGTGTTCCTTATCCTATCCTAGTGTCTAAATTCTTTTCCATCCCTGGATTCCAAATAATACTCTTTTACGTTCTAAGTGGTATCTAGAGAGTGGGATAGGTTTAATAAATACCCTAAACCGAACACGTACACTAACCCTAACCCCTACCCTAACCCTAACACCTACACTAATCCTAATTCGTACCGTAAACCGAGCCCTAACCCTAAAACTAACCCTAACCCTAACCCTAACCCATACACGAACCCTTACCCGAATCCATACCCTAAGCCGTACCCTAACACTAACCCTAACCCTAACACTAACCCGAAGCTACCCTTGACTGCTCATGCCTCAAATAGATTTCCTAAGCCCTAGTGTTTTAAGGAACAGGTAAAAAAGAGAATCCTAATGTGATTTCTTTTTAATGGGTTTGTTCCTTATATTTTGCTACTGTCTAAACACTTTTCCATGGCTGGAAGCCAAATAATATTCCTTTACGTGCTAAGTGTTACCTAGAGTGTGGGATAGGTTTAATAAATACACTAAACCTAATGCGTACCCTAACCCTAACCCCTAACCTAACCCTAACACGCAACCTAATCCTAACCTGTACCAAAAAACAGAGCCCTAACTCTAAAACTAACCCTAAACCTAACCGTAACCCATACTCCACGACGTAACCGAACCCGTACCCTAAATCATACCCTAACCCTAAGCCTAACCCTAAGCTACCCTTGACTGCTTCTGCCTCCAATAGATTTCCTAAGCACTAGTGTTTTAAGGAACAGGTTAAAAAGAGAATCCTAATGTGATTTCTTTATAATGGGTGTGTTCCTTATCTTATCCTAGTGTCTAAACTCTTCTCCATGGCTGGACCCAAATAATATTCCTTTACATGCTAAGTGGTATCTAGAGAGTGGGATAGGTTTAATAAATACCCTAAACCGAACACGTACACTAACCCTAACCCCTACCCTAACCCTAACACCTACACTAATCCTAATTCGTACCGTAAACCGAGCCCTAACCCTAAAACTAACCCTAACCCTAACCCTAACCCATACACGAACCCTTACCCGAATCCATACCCTAAGCCGTACCCTAACACTAACCCTAACCCTAACACTAACCCGAAGCTACCCTTGACTGCTCATGCCTCAAATAGATTTCCTAAGCCCTAGTGTTTTAAGGAACAGGTAAAAAAGAGAATCCTAATGTGATTTCTTTTTAATGGGTTTGTTCCTTATATTTTGCTACTGTCTAAACACTTTTCCATGGCTGGAAGCCAAATAATATTCCTTTACGTGCTAAGTGTTACCTAGAGTGTGGGATAGGTTTAATAAATACACTAAACCTAATGCGTACCCTAACCCTAACCCCTAACCTAACCCTAACACGCAACCTAATCCTAACCTGTACCAAAAAACAGAGCCCTAACTCTAAAACTAACCCTAAACCTAACCGTAACCCATACTCCACGACGTAACCGAACCCGTACCCTAAATCGTACCCTAACCCTAAGCCTAACCCTAAGCTACCCTTGACTGCTTCTGCCTCCAATAGATTTCCTAAGCACTAGTGTTTTAAGGAACAGGTTAAAAAGAGAATCCTAATGTGATTTCTTTATAATGGGTGTGTTCCTTATCTTATCCTAGTGTCTAAACTCTTCTCCATGGCTGGACCCAAATAATATTCCTTTACATGCTAAGTGGTATCTAGAGAGTGAGATAGGTTTAATAAATACCCTAACCCTAACTCGTACCCTTACCCTATCCCCACCGTTACACTAACACGTACCCCAATCCTAACCCGTACCCTAAACCGAGCCCTAACCCTAAAATTAACTTAATCCTAACTGTAACCCATACACTATGCCGTACCTGAACCCGTACCCGAACCCGTACCATAAGCAGTACCCTAACCCTAACGCCAACCCTAAGCTACCCTTGACTGCTTCTACCTCCATTAGATTTCCTAAGCACTAGTGTTTTAAGGAACAGAGTAAAAAGAGAATCCTAATGTCATTTCTTTATAATAGGTGTGTTCCTTATGTTATCCTAGTGTGTAAACTATTCTCCATGGTTGGACCCAAATAATATTCCTTTACGTGCTATGTGGTATCTAGAGAGTGGGATAGGTTTAATAAATAACCTAACCCTAATGCGTACCCTAACCCTGACCCCTACCCTAACACTAACACGTACCCCAATCCTAACCCGTACACTAAACCGAGCCCTAACCCTAAAACTAACCCCAGCCTTAACCCTAACCCTTACCCTACGCCGTACCCGAACCCGTACCCGAACCCGTACCATAAGCAGTACCCTAACCCTAACCCTATCCCTAAGCTACCCTTGACTGCTTCTGCTTCAAATAGACTTCCTAAGCACTAGTGTTTTAAGGAACAGGTTAAAAAGAGCATCCTAATGTGATTTCTTTATAATGGGTGTGTTCCTGATATTATCCTAGTGCCTAAACTCTTCTCCAAGGCTGGATTCCCAATAATATTCCTTTACGTTCTAAGTGGTATCTAGAGAGTGGGATACGTTTAATAAATACCCTAATCCTACTGCGTACCCTAACCCTAAAACCTACCATAACTCTAACAAGTACACTAATCTTAACCCGTACCCTAAACCGAGCCCTAACCCTAAAACTAACCCTAACACTAACCCATACACTACGCCGTACCCGAATCCGTACCCTAAGCCGTAACCTAACACTAACCCTAACACTAACCCTATCCCGATGCTACCCTTGACTCCTTCTGCCTCCAATAGATTTGCTAAGCACTAGTGTTTTAAGGAACAGGTTAAAAAGAGAATCCTAATGTGATTTCTTTATAATGGGTGTGTTCCTTATCTTATCCTAGTGTCTAAACTCTTCTCCATGGGGGAACCACAAATAATATTCCTTTACATGCTAAGTGGTATCTAGAGAGTGGGATAGGTTTAATAAATAACCTAACCTTAACGCGTATCCTAACCCTATCCACTACCCTAAGCCTAACACGTACCCTAATCTTAACCCGTGCCCTAAACCGAGCCCTAACCTAAATCTAGTCCTACCCCTAACCCTAAGCCATACCCTATGCCGTACACGAACCCGTACCCGAAACCTTACCATAAGCAGTACCCTAACCCTAACCCTAACCCTAAGCTACCCTTGACTGCTTCTGCATCCAATAGATTTCCTAAGCACTAGTGTTTTAAGGAACAGGTTAAAAAGAGAATCCTAATGTGATTTCTTTATAATGGGTGTGTTCCTTATCTTATCCTAGTGTCTAAACTCTTCTCCATTGCTGGACCCAAAATAATATTCCTTTATGTGCTAAGTGGTATCTAGAGAGTGGGATAGGTTTAATAAATAACCTAACCTTAACGCGTACCCTAACCCTAACTCCTACCCTAACACGAACACGTACACTAATCTTAAACCGTACCCTAAACCGAGCCCTAACCCTAAAACTAATGTAACCCTAACCCATACCCTACGCCGTACCCGAACCCATACCCGAATCCGTACCCTAAGTCGTACCCTAACACTAACGCTAACCCAAAGCTAGCCTTGACTCCTTCTGACTCCAATAGATTTCCTAAGCACTAGTGTTTTAAGGAACAGGTTAAAAAGAGAATCCTAATGTGATTTCTTTATAATGGGTGTGTTCCTTATATTATCCTAGTGTGTAAACTCTTCTCCATGGGGGAACCACAAATAACATTCCTTTACATACTAAGTGGTATCTAGAGAGTGGGACAGGTTTAATAAATGCCCTAACCCTAACGCGTACATTAACCCTAACCCCTACCCTAACCTTAACACTTAACGTAATCCTAACCTGTACCCTAAACCTAGACCTAACCCTAAAACTAATGCTAACCCTAACCCTAAACCATACCTACGACGTATCCGAACCTGTACCATAGCCGTACCCTAACCCTAACCCTAAGGTACCCTTGACTGCTTCTGTCTCCAATAGATTTCCTAAGCCCTAGTGTTTTAAGGAACAGGTTAAAAAGTTAATCGTTATGTGATTTCTTTATAACGGGTGTGTTCCTTACCTTATCCTAGTGTCTAAACTCTTCTCCATGGCTGGACGCCAAATAATATTCCTTTACGTGCTAAGTGGTATCTAGAGAGTGGGATAGGTTTAATAAATACCCTAACCCTAACGCGTACCCTAACCCTAACGCGTACCCTAACCCTAAAACGTAACCTAATCCTGACCTTTTCCGAAAACCGAGCCCTAACTCTAAAACTAACCCTAACCCTAACCCTAACCCATACTCTACGCCTTAGCCGAACTCGTACCCTAAGCCGTACCCTAACCCTAACCCTAACCCTAACCCTAACCTTAAACCTAAGCTACCCTTGACTGCTTCTGCCTCCAATAGATTTCCTAAACACTAGTGTTTTAAGGAACAGATTAAAAAGAGAATCCCAAAGTGATTTCTTTATTATGGGTGTGTTCCTTATCTTATCCTAGTGTCTAAACTCTTCTCCATGGCTGGACCCCAAATAATATTCCTTTAAGTGCTAAGTGGTATCTAGAGAGAGGGATAGGGTTAATAAATAACCTAACCCTAACGTGTACCATAATCCTATCCCCTACCCTAACCCTAACACGTACCCTAATCTTAACCCGTACCCTAAACCGAGCCCTAACCGCAAAACTAACCCTAACACTAAGCCTAAACCATACCCTACGCCGTACGCGAACTCGTACCCTAAGCCGTACCCTAACCCTAACCCTAACCCTAACCCTAACCCTAAGCTACCCTTGACTGCTTCTGCATCCAATAGATTTCCTAAGCATTAGTGTTTTAAGGAACAGGTTAAAAAGAGAATCGTAATGTGATTTCTTTATAATGGGTGTGTTCCTTATCTTTTCCTACTCTCTAAACTCTTCTCCATGGCTAGAACACAAATAATATTCCTTTACATCCTAAGTGTTATCTAGAGTGTGGGATAGGTTTAATAAAAACCCTAAACCTAATGCGTACCCTAACCCTAACCCCCACCCTAACCCTAACACGTACCCTAATCCTAACCCATACCCTAACCTGAGCCCTAACCCTACAACTAACTCTAACCCTAACCCTAACCCATACCCTATGCCGTACCCGAATCCGTACCCTAAGCCGTACCCTAACCCTAACACTAACCCTAACCCTAAGCTAGCCTTGTCTGCTTCTGCCTCCAATAGATTTCCTAAGCACTAGTGTTTTAAGGAACAGGTCAAAAAGAGAATCCTAATGTGATTTTTTTATAATAGGTGTGCTCCTTATGTTATCCTAGTTTGTAAACAATTCTCCATGGCTGGACCCCAAATACTATTCCTTTACGTGCTAAGTGGTATCGAGAGAGTGGGATAGGTTTAATAAATAACCTAACCCTAATGCGTACCCTAACGCTAACCCCTACCCTAACCCTAACACATACCCCCATTCCTAACCCGTACCCTAAACCGAGCCCTAACCCTAAAACTAACCCTAATCCTAACCCTTACCCTACGCCGTATCCGAACCCGTACCCGAACCCGTACCATAAGCAGTACCCTAACCCTAACCCTAACCTTAACCCTAAGCTACCCTTGACTGCTTCTGCTTCCAATACATTTCCTAAGCACTAGTGTTTTAAGGAACAGGTTAAAAAGAGAATCCTAATGTGATTTCTTTATAATGGGTGTGTTCCTGATATTATCCTAGTGCCAAAACTCTACTCCAAGGCTGGATTCCAAATAATATTCCTTTACGTTCTAAGTGGTATCTAGAGAGTGGGAGAGGTTGAATAAATAACGTAACCCTAACGCGTACGCTAACCCTATCCCTTACCGTTACCCTAACACGTACCCTAATCCTAACCTGTACCCTAAACCGAGCCCTAACCATAAAACTAACCCTAAACCTAACCCTAAACCATACCCTACGACGTACCCGAACCCATAACCGAACCCGAACCATAAGCTGTACCATAACCCTAACCCTATCCCTAAGGTACCCTTGACTGCTTCTGCCTCCAATAGACTTCCTAAGCACTAGTGTTTTAAGGAACAGGTTAAAAAGAGAATCCTAATGTGATTCATTTATAATGGGTGTGTTCCTTATCTTATCCTAGTGTCTAAACTGTTCTCCATGGCTGGACCCCAAATAATATTCCTTTACATGCTAAGTGGTATCTAGAGAGTGGGATAGGTTTAATAAATACCCTAAACCTAACGTGTACCCTAATCCTATCCCCTACCCTAACCCTAACACATATCCTAATCTTAACCCGTACCCTAAACCGAGCCCTAACCCTAAAACTAACCCTAAACGTAACCCTAAACCATAACCTATGCCGTACCCTAAGCCGTACCCTAACACTAACCCTAACTCTAACCCTAACCCTAAGCTACCCTTGACTGCTTCTGCCTCCAATAGATTTTCTAAACACTAGTGTTTTAAGGAACAGATTAAAAAGAGAATCCCAAAGTGATTTCTTTATTATGGGTGTGTTCCTTATCTTATACTAGTGTCTAAACTCTTCTCCATTGCTGGACCCAAAATAATATTCCTTTATGTGCTAAGTGGTAGCTAGAGATTGGGATACGTTTAATAACTAACCTAACCTAAATGCATACCCTAACCCTATCCCCTACCCTAACCCTAACACGTAACCTAATCCTAACCTGTACCCTAAACCGAGCCATAACCCTAAAACTGACCCTAATCCTAACCCTAACACAAAACCTAAGCCATACCCGAACCCGTACCCTAACCCGTACCCTAACCCTAACAATAACCCTAATCTACCCTTGACTGCTTCTACCTCCATTAGATTTCATAAGCACTAGTGTTTTAAGGAACAGATTAAAAAGAGAATCCTAATGTGATTTCTTTATAATGGGTGTGTTCCTTATATTATCCTAGTGTGTAAACTCTTCTCCATGGGGGAACCACAAATAATATTCCTTTACATACTAAGTGGTATCTAGAGAGTGGGACAGGTTTAATAAATGCCCTAACCCTAACGCGTACATTAACCCTAACCCCTACCCTAACCTTAACACTTAACGTAATCCTAACCTGTACCCTAAACCTAGACCTAACCCTAAAACTAATGCTAACCCTAACCCTAAACCATACCTACGACGTATCCGAACCTGTACCATAGCCGTACCCTAACCCTAACCCTAAGGTACCCTTGACTGCTTCTGTCTCCAATAGATTTCCTAAGCCCTAGTGTTTTAAGGAACAGGTTAAAAAGTTAATCGTTATGTGATTTCTTTATAACGGGTGTGTTCCTTACCTTATCCTAGTGTCTAAACTCTTCTCCATGGCTGGACGCCAAATAATATTCCTTGACGTGCTAAGGGGTATCTAGAGAGTGGGATAGGGTTAATAAATAACCTAACCCTAACGTGTACCATAATCCTATCCCCTACCCTAACCCTAACACGTACCCTAATCTTAACCCGTACCCTAAACCGAGCCCTAACCGCAAAACTAACCCTAACACTAAGCCTAAACCATACCCTACGCCGTACGCGAACTCGTACCCTAAGCCGTACCCTAACCCTAACCCTAACCCTAACCGTAACCCTAAGCTACCCTTGACTGCTTCTGCATCCAATAGATTTCCTAAGCATTAGTGTTTTAAGGAACAGGTTAAAAAGAGAATCGTAATGTGATTTCTTTATAATGGGTGTGTTCCTTATCTTTTCCTACTCTCTAAACTCTTCTCCATGGCTAGAACACAAATAATATTCCTTTACATCCTAAGTGTTATCTAGAGTGTGGGATAGGTTTAATAAAAACCCTAAACCTAATGCGTACCCTAACCCTAACCCCCACCCTAACCCTAACACGTACCCTAATCCTAACCCATACCCTAACCTGAGCCCTAACCCTACAACTAACTCTAACCCTAACCCTAACCCATACCCTATGCCGTACCCGAATCCGTACCCTAAGCCGTACCCTAACCCTAACACTAACCCTAACCCTAAGCTAGCCTTGTCTGCTTCTGCCTCCAATAGATTTCCTAAGCACTAGTGTTTTAAGGAACAGGTCAAAAAGAGAATCCTAATGTGATTTTTTTATAATAGGTGTGCTCCTTATGTTATCCTAGTTTGTAAACAATTCTCCATGGCTGGACCCCAAATACTATTCCTTTACGTGCTAAGTGGTATCGAGAGAGTGGGATAGGTTTAATAAATAACCTAACCCTAATGCGTACCCTAACGCTAACCCCTACCCTAACCCTAACACATACCCCCATTCCTAACCCGTACCCTAAACCGAGCCCTAACCCTAAAACTAACCCTAATCCTAACCCTTACCCTACGCCGTACCCGAACCCGTACCCGAACCCGTACCATAAGCAGTACCCTAACCCTAACCCTAACCTTAACCCTAAGCTACCCTTGACTGCTTCTGCTTCCAATACATTTCCTAAGCACTAGTGTTTTAAGGAACAGGTTAAAAAGAGAATCCTAATGTGATTTCTTTATAATGGGTGTGTTCCTGATATTATCCTAGTGCCAAAACTCTACTCCAAGGCTGGATTCCAAATAATATTCCTTTACGTTCTAAGTGGTATCTAGAGAGTGGGAGAGGTTGAATAAATAACGTAACCCTAACGCGTACGCTAACCCTATCCCTTACCGTTACCCTAACACGTACCCTAATCCTAACCTGTACCCTAAACCGAGCCCTAACCATAAAACTAACCCTAAACCTAACCCTAAACCATACCCTACGACGTACCCGAACCCATAACCGAACCCGAACCATAAGCTGTACCATAACCCTAACCCTATCCCTAAGGTACCCTTGACTGCTTCTGCCTCCAATAGACTTCCTAAGCACTAGTGTTTTAAGGAACAGGTTAAAAAGAGAATCCTAATGTGATTCATTTATAATGGGTGTGTTCCTTATCTTATCCTAGTGTCTAAACTGTTCTCCATGGCTGGACCCCAAATAATATTCCTTTACATGCTAAGTGGTATCTAGAGAGTGGGATAGGTTTAATAAATACCCTAAACCTAACGTGTACCCTAATCCTATCCCCTACCCTAACCCTAACACATATCCTAATCTTAACCCGTACCCTAAACCGAGCCCTAACCCTAAAACTAACCCTAAACGTAACCCTAAACCATAACCTATGCCGTACCCTAAGCCGTACCCTAACACTAACCCTAACTCTAACCCTAACCCTAAGCTACCCTTGACTGCTTCTGCCTCCAATAGATTTTCTAAACACTAGTGTTTTAAGGAACAGATTAAAAAGAGAATCCCAAAGTGATTTCTTTATTATGGGTGTGTTCCTTATCTTATACTAGTGTCTAAACTCTTCTCCATTGCTGGACCCAAAATAATATTCCTTTATGTGCTAAGTGGTAGCTAGAGATTGGGATACGTTTAATAACTAACCTAACCTAAATGCATACCCTAACCCTATCCCCTACCCTAACCCTAACACGTAACCTAATCCTAACCTGTACCCTAAACCGAGCCATAACCCTAAAACTGACCCTAATCCTAACCCTAACACAAAACCTAAGCCATACCCGAACCCGTACCCTAAGCCGTACCCTAACCCTAACAATAACCCTAATCTACCCTTGACTGCTTCTACCTCCATTAGATTTCGTAAGCACTAGTGTTTTAAAGAACAGATTAAAAAGAGAATCCTAATGTGATTTCTTTATAATGGGTGTGTTCCTTATCCTATCCTAGTGTCTAAATTCTTTTCCATCCCTGGATTCCAAATAATACTCTTTTACGTTCTAAGTGGTATCTAGAGAGTGGGATAGGTTTAATAAATACCCTAAACCGAACACGTACACTAACCCTAACCCCTACCCTAACCCTAACACCTACACTAATCCTAATTCGTACCGTAAACCGAGCCCTAACCCTAAAACTAACCCTAACCCTAACCCTAACCCATACACGAACCCTTACCCGAATCCATACCCTAAGCCGTACCCTAACACTAACCCTAACCCTAACACTAACCCGAAGCTACCCTTGACTGCTCATGCCTCAAATAGATTTCCTAAGCCCTAGTGTTTTAAGGAACAGGTAAAAAAGAGAATCCTAATGTGATTTCTTTTTAATGGGTTTGTTCCTTATATTTTGCTACTGTCTAAACACTTTTCCATGGCTGGAAGCCAAATAATATTCCTTTACGTGCTAAGTGTTACCTAGAGTGTGGGATAGGTTTAATAAATACACTAAACCTAATGCGTACCCTAACCCTAACCCCTAACCTAACCCTAACACGCAACCTAATCCTAACCTGTACCAAAAAACAGAGCCCTAACTCTAAAACTAACCCTAAACCTAACCGTAACCCATACTCCACGACGTAACCGAACCCGTACCCTAAATCATACCCTAACCCTAAGCCTAACCCTAAGCTACCCTTGACTGCTTCTGCCTCCAATAGATTTCCTAAGCACTAGTGTTTTAAGGAACAGGTTAAAAAGAGAATCCTAATGTGATTTCTTTATAATGGGTGTGTTCCTTATCTTATCCTAGTGTCTAAACTCTTCTCCATGGCTGGACCCAAATAATATTCCTTTACATGCTAAGTGGTATCTAGAGAGTGGGATAGGTTTAATAAATACCCTAAACCGAACACGTACACTAACCCTAACCCCTACCCTAACCCTAACACCTACACTAATCCTAATTCGTACCGTAAACCGAGCCCTAACCCTAAAACTAACCCTAACCCTAACCCTAACCCATACACGAACCCTTACCCGAATCCATACCCTAAGCCGTACCCTAACACTAACCCTAACCCTAACACTAACCCGAAGCTACCCTTGACTGCTCATGCCTCAAATAGATTTCCTAAGCCCTAGTGTTTTAAGGAACAGGTAAAAAAGAGAATCCTAATGTGATTTCTTTTTAATGGGTTTGTTCCTTATATTTTGCTACTGTCTAAACACTTTTCCATGGCTGGAAGCCAAATAATATTCCTTTACGTGCTAAGTGTTACCTAGAGTGTGGGATAGGTTTAATAAATACACTAAACCTAATGCGTACCCTAACCCTAACCCCTAACCTAACCCTAACACGCAACCTAATCCTAACCTGTACCAAAAAACAGAGCCCTAACTCTAAAACTAACCCTAAACCTAACCGTAACCCATACTCCACGACGTAACCGAACCCGTACCCTAAATCGTACCCTAACCCTAAGCCTAACCCTAAGCTACCCTTGACTGCTTCTGCCTCCAATAGATTTCCTAAGCACTAGTGTTTTAAGGAACAGGTTAAAAAGAGAATCCTAATGTGATTTCTTTATAATGGGTGTGTTCCTTATCTTATCCTAGTGTCTAAACTCTTCTCCATGGCTGGACCCAAATAATATTCCTTTACATGCTAAGTGGTATCTAGAGAGTGAGATAGGTTTAATAAATACCCTAACCCTAACTCGTACCCTTACCCTATCCCCACCGTTACACTAACACGTACCCCAATCCTAACCCGTACCCTAAACCGAGCCCTAACCCTAAAATTAACTTAATCCTAACTGTAACCCATACACTATGCCGTACCTGAACCCGTACCCGAACCCGTACCATAAGCAGTACCCTAACCCTAACGCCAACCCTAAGCTACCCTTGACTGCTTCTACCTCCATTAGATTTCCTAAGCACTAGTGTTTTAAGGAACAGAGTAAAAAGAGAATCCTAATGTCATTTCTTTATAATAGGTGTGTTCCTTATGTTATCCTAGTGTGTAAACTATTCTCCATGGTTGGACCCAAATAATATTCCTTTACGTGCTATGTGGTATCTAGAGAGTGGGATAGGTTTAATAAATAACCTAACCCTAATGCGTACCCTAACCCTGACCCCTACCCTAACACTAACACGTACCCCAATCCTAACCCGTACACTAAACCGAGCCCTAACCCTAAAACTAACCCCAGCCTTAACCCTAACCCTTACCCTACGCCGTACCCGAACCCGTACCCGAACCCGTACCATAAGCAGTACCCTAACCCTAACCCTATCCCTAAGCTACCCTTGACTGCTTCTGCTTCAAATAGACTTCCTAAGCACTAGTGTTTTAAGGAACAGGTTAAAAAGAGCATCCTAATGTGATTTCTTTATAATGGGTGTGTTCCTGATATTATCCTAGTGCCTAAACTCTTCTCCAAGGCTGGATTCCCAATAATATTCCTTTACGTTCTAAGTGGTATCTAGAGAGTGGGATACGTTTAATAAATACCCTAATCCTACTGCGTACCCTAACCCTAAAACCTACCATAACTCTAACAAGTACACTAATCTTAACCCGTACCCTAAACCGAGCCCTAACCCTAAAACTAACCCTAACACTAACCCATACACTACGCCGTACCCGAATCCGTACCCTAAGCCGTAACCTAACACTAACCCTAACACTAACCCTATCCCGATGCTACCCTTGACTCCTTCTGCCTCCAATAGATTTGCTAAGCACTAGTGTTTTAAGGAACAGGTTAAAAAGAGAATCCTAATGTGATTTCTTTATAATGGGTGTGTTCCTTATCTTATCCTAGTGTCTAAACTCTTCTCCATGGGGGAACCACAAATAATATTCCTTTACATGCTAAGTGGTATCTAGAGAGTGGGATAGGTTTAATAAATAACCTAACCTTAACGCGTATCCTAACCCTATCCACTACCCTAAGCCTAACACGTACCCTAATCTTAACCCGTGCCCTAAACCGAGCCCTAACCTAAATCTAGTCCTACCCCTAACCCTAAGCCATACCCTATGCCGTACACGAACCCGTACCCGAAACCTTACCATAAGCAGTACCCTAACCCTAACCCTAACCCTAAGCTACCCTTGACTGCTTCTGCATCCAATAGATTTCCTAAGCACTAGTGTTTTAAGGAACAGGTTAAAAAGAGAATCCTAATGTGATTTCTTTATAATGGGTGTGTTCCTTATCTTATCCTAGTGTCTAAACTCTTCTCCATTGCTGGACCCAAAATAATATTCCTTTATGTGCTAAGTGGTATCTAGAGAGTGGGATAGGTTTAATAAATAACCTAACCTTAACGCGTACCCTAACCCTAACTCCTACCCTAACACGAACACGTACACTAATCTTAAACCGTACCCTAAACCGAGCCCTAACCCTAAAACTAATGTAACCCTAACCCATACCCTACGCCGTACCCGAACCCATACCCGAATCCGTACCCTAAGTCGTACCCTAACACTAACGCTAACCCAAAGCTAGCCTTGACTCCTTCTGACTCCAATAGATTTCCTAAGCACTAGTGTTTTAAGGAACAGGTTAAAAAGAGAATCCTAATGTGATTTCTTTATAATGGGTGTGTTCCTTATATTATCCTAGTGTGTAAACTCTTCTCCATGGGGGAACCACAAATAACATTCCTTTACATACTAAGTGGTATCTAGAGAGTGGGACAGGTTTAATAAATGCCCTAACCCTAACGCGTACATTAACCCTAACCCCTACCCTAACCTTAACACTTAACGTAATCCTAACCTGTACCCTAAACCTAGACCTAACCCTAAAACTAATGCTAACCCTAACCCTAAACCATACCTACGACGTATCCGAACCTGTACCATAGCCGTACCCTAACCCTAACCCTAAGGTACCCTTGACTGCTTCTGTCTCCAATAGATTTCCTAAGCCCTAGTGTTTTAAGGAACAGGTTAAAAAGTTAATCGTTATGTGATTTCTTTATAACGGGTGTGTTCCTTACCTTATCCTAGTGTCTAAACTCTTCTCCATGGCTGGACGCCAAATAATATTCCTTTACGTGCTAAGTGGTATCTAGAGAGTGGGATAGGTTTAATAAATACCCTAACCCTAACGCGTACCCTAACCCTAACGCGTACCCTAACCCTAAAACGTAACCTAATCCTGACCTTTTCCGAAAACCGAGCCCTAACTCTAAAACTAACCCTAACCCTAACCCTAACCCATACTCTACGCCTTAGCCGAACTCGTACCCTAAGCCGTACCCTAACCCTAACCCTAACCCTAACCCTAACCTTAAACCTAAGCTACCCTTGACTGCTTCTGCCTCCAATAGATTTCCTAAACACTAGTGTTTTAAGGAACAGATTAAAAAGAGAATCCCAAAGTGATTTCTTTATTATGGGTGTGTTCCTTATCTTATCCTAGTGTCTAAACTCTTCTCCATGGCTGGACCCCAAATAATATTCCTTTAAGTGCTAAGTGGTATCTAGAGAGAGGGATAGGGTTAATAAATAACCTAACCCTAACGTGTACCATAATCCTATCCCCTACCCTAACCCTAACACGTACCCTAATCTTAACCCGTACCCTAAACCGAGCCCTAACCGCAAAACTAACCCTAACACTAAGCCTAAACCATACCCTACGCCGTACGCGAACTCGTACCCTAAGCCGTACCCTAACCCTAACCCTAACCCTAACCCTAACCCTAAGCTACCCTTGACTGCTTCTGCATCCAATAGATTTCCTAAGCATTAGTGTTTTAAGGAACAGGTTAAAAAGAGAATCGTAATGTGATTTCTTTATAATGGGTGTGTTCCTTATCTTTTCCTACTCTCTAAACTCTTCTCCATGGCTAGAACACAAATAATATTCCTTTACATCCTAAGTGTTATCTAGAGTGTGGGATAGGTTTAATAAAAACCCTAAACCTAATGCGTACCCTAACCCTAACCCCCACCCTAACCCTAACACGTACCCTAATCCTAACCCATACCCTAACCTGAGCCCTAACCCTACAACTAACTCTAACCCTAACCCTAACCCATACCCTATGCCGTACCCGAATCCGTACCCTAAGCCGTACCCTAACCCTAACACTAACCCTAACCCTAAGCTAGCCTTGTCTGCTTCTGCCTCCAATAGATTTCCTAAGCACTAGTGTTTTAAGGAACAGGTCAAAAAGAGAATCCTAATGTGATTTTTTTATAATAGGTGTGCTCCTTATGTTATCCTAGTTTGTAAACAATTCTCCATGGCTGGACCCCAAATACTATTCCTTTACGTGCTAAGTGGTATCGAGAGAGTGGGATAGGTTTAATAAATAACCTAACCCTAATGCGTACCCTAACGCTAACCCCTACCCTAACCCTAACACATACCCCCATTCCTAACCCGTACCCTAAACCGAGCCCTAACCCTAAAACTAACCCTAATCCTAACCCTTACCCTACGCCGTACCCGAACCCGTACCCGAACCCGTACCATAAGCAGTACCCTAACCCTAACCCTAACCTTAACCCTAAGCTACCCTTGACTGCTTCTGCTTCCAATACATTTCCTAAGCACTAGTGTTTTAAGGAACAGGTTAAAAAGAGAATCCTAATGTGATTTCTTTATAATGGGTGTGTTCCTGATATTATCCTAGTGCCAAAACTCTACTCCAAGGCTGGATTCCAAATAATATTCCTTTACGTTCTAAGTGGTATCTAGAGAGTGGGAGAGGTTGAATAAATAACGTAACCCTAACGCGTACGCTAACCCTATCCCTTACCGTTACCCTAACACGTACCCTAATCCTAACCTGTACCCTAAACCGAGCCCTAACCATAAAACTAACCCTAAACCTAACCCTAAACCATACCCTACGACGTACCCGAACCCATAACCGAACCCGAACCATAAGCTGTACCATAACCCTAACCCTATCCCTAAGGTACCCTTGACTGCTTCTGCCTCCAATAGACTTCCTAAGCACTAGTGTTTTAAGGAACAGGTTAAAAAGAGAATCCTAATGTGATTCATTTATAATGGGTGTGTTCCTTATCTTATCCTAGTGTCTAAACTGTTCTCCATGGCTGGACCCCAAATAATATTCCTTTACATGCTAAGTGGTATCTAGAGAGTGGGATAGGTTTAATAAATACCCTAAACCTAACGTGTACCCTAATCCTATCCCCTACCCTAACCCTAACACATATCCTAATCTTAACCCGTACCCTAAACCGAGCCCTAACCCTAAAACTAACCCTAAACGTAACCCTAAACCATAACCTATGCCGTACCCTAAGCCGTACCCTAACACTAACCCTAACTCTAACCCTAACCCTAAGCTACCCTTGACTGCTTCTGCCTCCAATAGATTTTCTAAACACTAGTGTTTTAAGGAACAGATTAAAAAGAGAATCCCAAAGTGATTTCTTTATTATGGGTGTGTTCCTTATCTTATACTAGTGTCTAAACTCTTCTCCATTGCTGGACCCAAAATAATATTCCTTTATGTGCTAAGTGGTAGCTAGAGATTGGGATACGTTTAATAACTAACCTAACCTAAATGCATACCCTAACCCTATCCCCTACCCTAACCCTAACACGTAACCTAATCCTAACCTGTACCCTAAACCGAGCCATAACCCTAAAACTGACCCTAATCCTAACCCTAACACAAAACCTAAGCCATACCCGAACCCGTACCCTAAGCCGTACCCTAACCCTAACAATAACCCTAATCTACCCTTGACTGCTTCTACCTCCATTAGATTTCGTAAGCACTAGTGTTTTAAAGAACAGATTAAAAAGAGAATCCTAATGTGATTTCTTTATAATGGGTGTGTTCCTTATCCTATCCTAGTGTCTAAATTCTTTTCCATCCCTGGATTCCAAATAATACTCTTTTACGTTCTAAGTGGTATCTAGAGAGTGGGATAGGTTTAATAAATACCCTAAACCGAACACGTACACTAACCCTAACCCCTACCCTAACCCTAACACCTACACTAATCCTAATTCGTACCGTAAACCGAGCCCTAACCCTAAAACTAACCCTAACCCTAACCCTAACCCATACACGAACCCTTACCCGAATCCATACCCTAAGCCGTACCCTAACACTAACCCTAACCCTAACACTAACCCGAAGCTACCCTTGACTGCTCATGCCTCAAATAGATTTCCTAAGCCCTAGTGTTTTAAGGAACAG
This sequence comes from Eschrichtius robustus, assembly GCF_028021215.1. Classification (NCBI taxonomy): domain Eukaryota; kingdom Metazoa; phylum Chordata; class Mammalia; order Artiodactyla; family Eschrichtiidae; genus Eschrichtius; species Eschrichtius robustus. The sequence continues at coordinate 106,477,132 of NC_090828.1, forward strand.
GTAAAAAAGAGAATCCTAATGTGATTTCTTTTTAATGGGTTTGTTCCTTATATTTTGCTACTGTCTAAACACTTTTCCATGGCTGGAAGCCAAATAATATTCCTTTACGTGCTAAGTGTTACCTAGAGTGTGGGATAGGTTTAATAAATACACTAAACCTAATGCGTACCCTAACCCTAACCCCTAACCTAACCCTAACACGCAACCTAATCCTAACCTGTACCAAAAAACAGAGCCCTAACTCTAAAACTAACCCTAAACCTAACCGTAACCCATACTCCACGACGTAACCGAACCCGTACCCTAAATCATACCCTAACCCTAAGCCTAACCCTAAGCTACCCTTGACTGCTTCTGCCTCCAATAGATTTCCTAAGCACTAGTGTTTTAAGGAACAGGTTAAAAAGAGAATCCTAATGTGATTTCTTTATAATGGGTGTGTTCCTTATCTTATCCTAGTGTCTAAACTCTTCTCCATGGCTGGACCCAAATAATATTCCTTTACATGCTAAGTGGTATCTAGAGAGTGGGATAGGTTTAATAAATACCCTAAACCGAACACGTACACTAACCCTAACCCCTACCCTAACCCTAACACCTACACTAATCCTAATTCGTACCGTAAACCGAGCCCTAACCCTAAAACTAACCCTAACCCTAACCCTAACCCATACACGAACCCTTACCCGAATCCATACCCTAAGCCGTACCCTAACACTAACCCTAACCCTAACACTAACCCGAAGCTACCCTTGACTGCTCATGCCTCAAATAGATTTCCTAAGCCCTAGTGTTTTAAGGAACAGGTAAAAAAGAGAATCCTAATGTGATTTCTTTTTAATGGGTTTGTTCCTTATATTTTGCTACTGTCTAAACACTTTTCCATGGCTGGAAGCCAAATAATATTCCTTTACGTGCTAAGTGTTACCTAGAGTGTGGGATAGGTTTAATAAATACACTAAACCTAATGCGTACCCTAACCCTAACCCCTAACCTAACCCTAACACGCAACCTAATCCTAACCTGTACCAAAAAACAGAGCCCTAACTCTAAAACTAACCCTAAACCTAACCGTAACCCATACTCCACGACGTAACCGAACCCGTACCCTAAATCGTACCCTAACCCTAAGCCTAACCCTAAGCTACCCTTGACTGCTTCTGCCTCCAATAGATTTCCTAAGCACTAGTGTTTTAAGGAACAGGTTAAAAAGAGAATCCTAATGTGATTTCTTTATAATGGGTGTGTTCCTTATCTTATCCTAGTGTCTAAACTCTTCTCCATGGCTGGACCCAAATAATATTCCTTTACATGCTAAGTGGTATCTAGAGAGTGAGATAGGTTTAATAAATACCCTAACCCTAACTCGTACCCTTACCCTATCCCCACCGTTACACTAACACGTACCCCAATCCTAACCCGTACCCTAAACCGAGCCCTAACCCTAAAATTAACTTAATCCTAACTGTAACCCATACACTATGCCGTACCTGAACCCGTACCCGAACCCGTACCATAAGCAGTACCCTAACCCTAACGCCAACCCTAAGCTACCCTTGACTGCTTCTACCTCCATTAGATTTCCTAAGCACTAGTGTTTTAAGGAACAGAGTAAAAAGAGAATCCTAATGTCATTTCTTTATAATAGGTGTGTTCCTTATGTTATCCTAGTGTGTAAACTATTCTCCATGGTTGGACCCAAATAATATTCCTTTACGTGCTATGTGGTATCTAGAGAGTGGGATAGGTTTAATAAATAACCTAACCCTAATGCGTACCCTAACCCTGACCCCTACCCTAACACTAACACGTACCCCAATCCTAACCCGTACACTAAACCGAGCCCTAACCCTAAAACTAACCCCAGCCTTAACCCTAACCCTTACCCTACGCCGTACCCGAACCCGTACCCGAACCCGTACCATAAGCAGTACCCTAACCCTAACCCTATCCCTAAGCTACCCTTGACTGCTTCTGCTTCAAATAGACTTCCTAAGCACTAGTGTTTTAAGGAACAGGTTAAAAAGAGCATCCTAATGTGATTTCTTTATAATGGGTGTGTTCCTGATATTATCCTAGTGCCTAAACTCTTCTCCAAGGCTGGATTCCCAATAATATTCCTTTACGTTCTAAGTGGTATCTAGAGAGTGGGATACGTTTAATAAATACCCTAATCCTACTGCGTACCCTAACCCTAAAACCTACCATAACTCTAACAAGTACACTAATCTTAACCCGTACCCTAAACCGAGCCCTAACCCTAAAACTAACCCTAACACTAACCCATACACTACGCCGTACCCGAATCCGTACCCTAAGCCGTAACCTAACACTAACCCTAACACTAACCCTATCCCGATGCTACCCTTGACTCCTTCTGCCTCCAATAGATTTGCTAAGCACTAGTGTTTTAAGGAACAGGTTAAAAAGAGAATCCTAATGTGATTTCTTTATAATGGGTGTGTTCCTTATCTTATCCTAGTGTCTAAACTCTTCTCCATGGGGGAACCACAAATAATATTCCTTTACATGCTAAGTGGTATCTAGAGAGTGGGATAGGTTTAATAAATAACCTAACCTTAACGCGTATCCTAACCCTATCCACTACCCTAAGCCTAACACGTACCCTAATCTTAACCCGTGCCCTAAACCGAGCCCTAACCTAAATCTAGTCCTACCCCTAACCCTAAGCCATACCCTATGCCGTACACGAACCCGTACCCGAAACCTTACCATAAGCAGTACCCTAACCCTAACCCTAACCCTAAGCTACCCTTGACTGCTTCTGCATCCAATAGATTTCCTAAGCACTAGTGTTTTAAGGAACAGGTTAAAAAGAGAATCCTAATGTGATTTCTTTATAATGGGTGTGTTCCTTATCTTATCCTAGTGTCTAAACTCTTCTCCATTGCTGGACCCAAAATAATATTCCTTTATGTGCTAAGTGGTATCTAGAGAGTGGGATAGGTTTAATAAATAACCTAACCTTAACGCGTACCCTAACCCTAACTCCTACCCTAACACGAACACGTACACTAATCTTAAACCGTACCCTAAACCGAGCCCTAACCCTAAAACTAATGTAACCCTAACCCATACCCTACGCCGTACCCGAACCCATACCCGAATCCGTACCCTAAGTCGTACCCTAACACTAACGCTAACCCAAAGCTAGCCTTGACTCCTTCTGACTCCAATAGATTTCCTAAGCACTAGTGTTTTAAGGAACAGGTTAAAAAGAGAATCCTAATGTGATTTCTTTATAATGGGTGTGTTCCTTATATTATCCTAGTGTGTAAACTCTTCTCCATGGGGGAACCACAAATAACATTCCTTTACATACTAAGTGGTATCTAGAGAGTGGGACAGGTTTAATAAATGCCCTAACCCTAACGCGTACATTAACCCTAACCCCTACCCTAACCTTAACACTTAACGTAATCCTAACCTGTACCCTAAACCTAGACCTAACCCTAAAACTAATGCTAACCCTAACCCTAAACCATACCTACGACGTATCCGAACCTGTACCATAGCCGTACCCTAACCCTAACCCTAAGGTACCCTTGACTGCTTCTGTCTCCAATAGATTTCCTAAGCCCTAGTGTTTTAAGGAACAGGTTAAAAAGTTAATCGTTATGTGATTTCTTTATAACGGGTGTGTTCCTTACCTTATCCTAGTGTCTAAACTCTTCTCCATGGCTGGACGCCAAATAATATTCCTTTACGTGCTAAGTGGTATCTAGAGAGTGGGATAGGTTTAATAAATACCCTAACCCTAACGCGTACCCTAACCCTAACGCGTACCCTAACCCTAAAACGTAACCTAATCCTGACCTTTTCCGAAAACCGAGCCCTAACTCTAAAACTAACCCTAACCCTAACCCTAACCCATACTCTACGCCTTAGCCGAACTCGTACCCTAAGCCGTACCCTAACCCTAACCCTAACCCTAACCCTAACCTTAAACCTAAGCTACCCTTGACTGCTTCTGCCTCCAATAGATTTCCTAAACACTAGTGTTTTAAGGAACAGATTAAAAAGAGAATCCCAAAGTGATTTCTTTATTATGGGTGTGTTCCTTATCTTATCCTAGTGTCTAAACTCTTCTCCATGGCTGGACCCCAAATAATATTCCTTTAAGTGCTAAGTGGTATCTAGAGAGAGGGATAGGGTTAATAAATAACCTAACCCTAACGTGTACCATAATCCTATCCCCTACCCTAACCCTAACACGTACCCTAATCTTAACCCGTACCCTAAACCGAGCCCTAACCGCAAAACTAACCCTAACACTAAGCCTAAACCATACCCTACGCCGTACGCGAACTCGTACCCTAAGCCGTACCCTAACCCTAACCCTAACCCTAACCCTAACCCTAAGCTACCCTTGACTGCTTCTGCATCCAATAGATTTCCTAAGCATTAGTGTTTTAAGGAACAGGTTAAAAAGAGAATCGTAATGTGATTTCTTTATAATGGGTGTGTTCCTTATCTTTTCCTACTCTCTAAACTCTTCTCCATGGCTAGAACACAAATAATATTCCTTTACATCCTAAGTGTTATCTAGAGTGTGGGATAGGTTTAATAAAAACCCTAAACCTAATGCGTACCCTAACCCTAACCCCCACCCTAACCCTAACACGTACCCTAATCCTAACCCATACCCTAACCTGAGCCCTAACCCTACAACTAACTCTAACCCTAACCCTAACCCATACCCTATGCCGTACCCGAATCCGTACCCTAAGCCGTACCCTAACCCTAACACTAACCCTAACCCTAAGCTAGCCTTGTCTGCTTCTGCCTCCAATAGATTTCCTAAGCACTAGTGTTTTAAGGAACAGGTCAAAAAGAGAATCCTAATGTGATTTTTTTATAATAGGTGTGCTCCTTATGTTATCCTAGTTTGTAAACAATTCTCCATGGCTGGACCCCAAATACTATTCCTTTACGTGCTAAGTGGTATCGAGAGAGTGGGATAGGTTTAATAAATAACCTAACCCTAATGCGTACCCTAACGCTAACCCCTACCCTAACCCTAACACATACCCCCATTCCTAACCCGTACCCTAAACCGAGCCCTAACCCTAAAACTAACCCTAATCCTAACCCTTACCCTACGCCGTACCCGAACCCGTACCCGAACCCGTACCATAAGCAGTACCCTAACCCTAACCCTAACCTTAACCCTAAGCTACCCTTGACTGCTTCTGCTTCCAATACATTTCCTAAGCACTAGTGTTTTAAGGAACAGGTTAAAAAGAGAATCCTAATGTGATTTCTTTATAATGGGTGTGTTCCTGATATTATCCTAGTGCCAAAACTCTACTCCAAGGCTGGATTCCAAATAATATTCCTTTACGTTCTAAGTGGTATCTAGAGAGTGGGAGAGGTTGAATAAATAACGTAACCCTAACGCGTACGCTAACCCTATCCCTTACCGTTACCCTAACACGTACCCTAATCCTAACCTGTACCCTAAACCGAGCCCTAACCATAAAACTAACCCTAAACCTAACCCTAAACCATACCCTACGACGTACCCGAACCCATAACCGAACCCGAACCATAAGCTGTACCATAACCCTAACCCTATCCCTAAGGTACCCTTGACTGCTTCTGCCTCCAATAGACTTCCTAAGCACTAGTGTTTTAAGGAACAGGTTAAAAAGAGAATCCTAATGTGATTCATTTATAATGGGTGTGTTCCTTATCTTATCCTAGTGTCTAAACTGTTCTCCATGGCTGGACCCCAAATAATATTCCTTTACATGCTAAGTGGTATCTAGAGAGTGGGATAGGTTTAATAAATACCCTAAACCTAACGTGTACCCTAATCCTATCCCCTACCCTAACCCTAACACATATCCTAATCTTAACCCGTACCCTAAACCGAGCCCTAACCCTAAAACTAACCCTAAACGTAACCCTAAACCATAACCTATGCCGTACCCTAAGCCGTACCCTAACACTAACCCTAACTCTAACCCTAACCCTAAGCTACCCTTGACTGCTTCTGCCTCCAATAGATTTTCTAAACACTAGTGTTTTAAGGAACAGATTAAAAAGAGAATCCCAAAGTGATTTCTTTATTATGGGTGTGTTCCTTATCTTATACTAGTGTCTAAACTCTTCTCCATTGCTGGACCCAAAATAATATTCCTTTATGTGCTAAGTGGTAGCTAGAGATTGGGATACGTTTAATAACTAACCTAACCTAAATGCATACCCTAACCCTATCCCCTACCCTAACCCTAACACGTAACCTAATCCTAACCTGTACCCTAAACCGAGCCATAACCCTAAAACTGACCCTAATCCTAACCCTAACACAAAACCTAAGCCATACCCGAACCCGTACCCTAACCCGTACCCTAACCCTAACAATAACCCTAATCTACCCTTGACTGCTTCTACCTCCATTAGATTTCATAAGCACTAGTGTTTTAAGGAACAGATTAAAAAGAGAATCCTAATGTGATTTCTTTATAATGGGTGTGTTCCTTATATTATCCTAGTGTGTAAACTCTTCTCCATGGGGGAACCACAAATAATATTCCTTTACATACTAAGTGGTATCTAGAGAGTGGGACAGGTTTAATAAATGCCCTAACCCTAACGCGTACATTAACCCTAACCCCTACCCTAACCTTAACACTTAACGTAATCCTAACCTGTACCCTAAACCTAGACCTAACCCTAAAACTAATGCTAACCCTAACCCTAAACCATACCTACGACGTATCCGAACCTGTACCATAGCCGTACCCTAACCCTAACCCTAAGGTACCCTTGACTGCTTCTGTCTCCAATAGATTTCCTAAGCCCTAGTGTTTTAAGGAACAGGTTAAAAAGTTAATCGTTATGTGATTTCTTTATAACGGGTGTGTTCCTTACCTTATCCTAGTGTCTAAACTCTTCTCCATGGCTGGACGCCAAATAATATTCCTTGACGTGCTAAGGGGTATCTAGAGAGTGGGATAGGGTTAATAAATAACCTAACCCTAACGTGTACCATAATCCTATCCCCTACCCTAACCCTAACACGTACCCTAATCTTAACCCGTACCCTAAACCGAGCCCTAACCGCAAAACTAACCCTAACACTAAGCCTAAACCATACCCTACGCCGTACGCGAACTCGTACCCTAAGCCGTACCCTAACCCTAACCCTAACCCTAACCGTAACCCTAAGCTACCCTTGACTGCTTCTGCATCCAATAGATTTCCTAAGCATTAGTGTTTTAAGGAACAGGTTAAAAAGAGAATCGTAATGTGATTTCTTTATAATGGGTGTGTTCCTTATCTTTTCCTACTCTCTAAACTCTTCTCCATGGCTAGAACACAAATAATATTCCTTTACATCCTAAGTGTTATCTAGAGTGTGGGATAGGTTTAATAAAAACCCTAAACCTAATGCGTACCCTAACCCTAACCCCCACCCTAACCCTAACACGTACCCTAATCCTAACCCATACCCTAACCTGAGCCCTAACCCTACAACTAACTCTAACCCTAACCCTAACCCATACCCTATGCCGTACCCGAATCCGTACCCTAAGCCGTACCCTAACCCTAACACTAACCCTAACCCTAAGCTAGCCTTGTCTGCTTCTGCCTCCAATAGATTTCCTAAGCACTAGTGTTTTAAGGAACAGGTCAAAAAGAGAATCCTAATGTGATTTTTTTATAATAGGTGTGCTCCTTATGTTATCCTAGTTTGTAAACAATTCTCCATGGCTGGACCCCAAATACTATTCCTTTACGTGCTAAGTGGTATCGAGAGAGTGGGATAGGTTTAATAAATAACCTAACCCTAATGCGTACCCTAACGCTAACCCCTACCCTAACCCTAACACATACCCCCATTCCTAACCCGTACCCTAAACCGAGCCCTAACCCTAAAACTAACCCTAATCCTAACCCTTACCCTACGCCGTACCCGAACCCGTACCCGAACCCGTACCATAAGCAGTACCCTAACCCTAACCCTAACCTTAACCCTAAGCTACCCTTGACTGCTTCTGCTTCCAATACATTTCCTAAGCACTAGTGTTTTAAGGAACAGGTTAAAAAGAGAATCCTAATGTGATTTCTTTATAATGGGTGTGTTCCTGATATTATCCTAGTGCCAAAACTCTACTCCAAGGCTGGATTCCAAATAATATTCCTTTACGTTCTAAGTGGTATCTAGAGAGTGGGAGAGGTTGAATAAATAACGTAACCCTAACGCGTACGCTAACCCTATCCCTTACCGTTACCCTAACACGTACCCTAATCCTAACCTGTACCCTAAACCGAGCCCTAACCATAAAACTAACCCTAAACCTAACCCTAAACCATACCCTACGACGTACCCGAACCCATAACCGAACCCGAACCATAAGCTGTACCATAACCCTAACCCTATCCCTAAGGTACCCTTGACTGCTTCTGCCTCCAATAGACTTCCTAAGCACTAGTGTTTTAAGGAACAGGTTAAAAAGAGAATCCTAATGTGATTCATTTATAATGGGTGTGTTCCTTATCTTATCCTAGTGTCTAAACTGTTCTCCATGGCTGGACCCCAAATAATATTCCTTTACATGCTAAGTGGTATCTAGAGAGTGGGATAGGTTTAATAAATACCCTAAACCTAACGTGTACCCTAATCCTATCCCCTACCCTAACCCTAACACATATCCTAATCTTAACCCGTACCCTAAACCGAGCCCTAACCCTAAAACTAACCCTAAACGTAACCCTAAACCATAACCTATGCCGTACCCTAAGCCGTACCCTAACACTAACCCTAACTCTAACCCTAACCCTAAGCTACCCTTGACTGCTTCTGCCTCCAATAGATTTTCTAAACACTAGTGTTTTAAGGAACAGATTAAAAAGAGAATCCCAAAGTGATTTCTTTATTATGGGTGTGTTCCTTATCTTATACTAGTGTCTAAACTCTTCTCCATTGCTGGACCCAAAATAATATTCCTTTATGTGCTAAGTGGTAGCTAGAGATTGGGATACGTTTAATAACTAACCTAACCTAAATGCATACCCTAACCCTATCCCCTACCCTAACCCTAACACGTAACCTAATCCTAACCTGTACCCTAAACCGAGCCATAACCCTAAAACTGACCCTAATCCTAACCCTAACACAAAACCTAAGCCATACCCGAACCCGTACCCTAACCCGTACCCTAACCCTAACAATAACCCTAATCTACCCTTGACTGCTTCTACCTCCATTAGATTTCATAAGCACTAGTGTTTTAAGGAACAGATTAAAAAGAGAATCCTAATGTGATTTCTTTATAATGGGTGTGTTCCTTATATTATCCTAGTGTGTAAACTCTTCTCCATGGGGGAACCACAAATAATATTCCTTTACATACTAAGTGGTATCTAGAGAGTGGGACAGGTTTAATAAATGCCCTAACCCTAACGCGTACATTAACCCTAACCCCTACCCTAACCTTAACACTTAACGTAATCCTAACCTGTACCCTAAACCTAGACCTAACCCTAAAACTAATGCTAACCCTAACCCTAAACCATACCTACGACGTATCCGAACCTGTACCATAGCCGTACCCTAACCCTAACCCTAAGGTACCCTTGACTGCTTCTGTCTCCAATAGATTTCCTAAGCCCTAGTGTTTTAAGGAACAGGTTAAAAAGTTAATCGTTATGTGATTTCTTTATAACGGGTGTGTTCCTTACCTTATCCTAGTGTCTAAACTCTTCTCCATGGCTGGACGCCAAATAATATTCCTTGACGTGCTAAGGGGTATCTAGAGAGTGGGATAGGGTTAATAAATAACCTAACCCTAACGTGTACCATAATCCTATCCCCTACCCTAACCCTAACACGTACCCTAATCTTAACCCGTACCCTAAACCGAGCCCTAACCGCAAAACTAACCCTAACACTAAGCCTAAACCATACCCTACGCCGTACGCGAACTCGTACCCTAAGCCGTACCCTAACCCTAACCCTAACCCTAACCGTAACCCTAAGCTACCCTTGACTGCTTCTGCATCCAATAGATTTCCTAAGCATTAGTGTTTTAAGGAACAGGTTAAAAAGAGAATCGTAATGTGATTTCTTTATAATGGGTGTGTTCCTTATCTTTTCCTACTCTCTAAACTCTTCTCCATGGCTAGAACACAAATAATATTCCTTTACATCCTAAGTGTTATCTAGAGTGTGGGATAGGTTTAATAAAAACCCTAAACCTAATGCGTACCCTAACCCTAACCCCCACCCTAACCCTAACACGTACCCTAATCCTAACCCATACCCTAACCTGAGCCCTAACCCTACAACTAACTCTAACCCTAACCCTAACCCATACCCTATGCCGTACCCGAATCCGTACCCTAAGCCGTACCCTAACCCTAACACTAACCCTAACCCTAAGCTAGCCTTGTCTGCTTCTGCCTCCAATAGATTTCCTAAGCACTAGTGTTTTAAGGAACAGGTCAAAAAGAGAATCCTAATGTGATTTTTTTATAATAGGTGTGCTCCTTATGTTATCCTAGTTTGTAAACAATTCTCCATGGCTGGACCCCAAATACTATTCCTTTACGTGCTAAGTGGTATCGAGAGAGTGGGATAGGTTTAATAAATAACCTAACCCTAATGCGTACCCTAACGCTAACCCCTACCCTAACCCTAACACATACCCCCATTCCTAACCCGTACCCTAAACCGAGCCCTAACCCTAAAACTAACCCTAATCCTAACCCTTACCCTACGCCGTACCCGAACCCGTACCCGAACCCGTACCATAAGCAGTACCCTAACCCTAACCCTAACCTTAACCCTAAGCTACCCTTGACTGCTTCTGCTTCCAATACATTTCCTAAGCACTAGTGTTTTAAGGAACAGGTTAAAAAGAGAATCCTAATGTGATTTCTTTATAATGGGTGTGTTCCTGATATTATCCTAGTGCCAAAACTCTACTCCAAGGCTGGATTCCAAATAATATTCCTTTACGTTCTAAGTGGTATCTAGAGAGTGGGAGAGGTTGAATAAATAACGTAACCCTAACGCGTACGCTAACCCTATCCCTTACCGTTACCCTAACACGTACCCTAATCCTAACCTGTACCCTAAACCGAGCCCTAACCATAAAACTAACCCTAAACCTAACCCTAAACCATACCCTACGACGTACCCGAACCCATAACCGAACCCGAACCATAAGCTGTACCATAACCCTAACCCTATCCCTAAGGTACCCTTGACTGCTTCTGCCTCCAATAGACTTCCTAAGCACTAGTGTTTTAAGGAACAGGTTAAAAAGAGAATCCTAATGTGATTCATTTATAATGGGTGTGTTCCTTATCTTATCCTAGTGTCTAAACTGTTCTCCATGGCTGGACCCCAAATAATATTCCTTTACATGCTAAGTGGTATCTAGAGAGTGGGATAGGTTTAATAAATACCCTAAACCTAACGTGTACCCTAATCCTATCCCCTACCCTAACCCTAACACATATCCTAATCTTAACCCGTACCCTAAACCGAGCCCTAACCCTAAAACTAACCCTAAACGTAACCCTAAACCATAACCTATGCCGTACCCTAAGCCGTACCCTAACACTAACCCTAACTCTAACCCTAACCCTAAGCTACCCTTGACTGCTTCTGCCTCCAATAGATTTTCTAAACACTAGTGTTTTAAGGAACAGATTAAAAAGAGAATCCCAAAGTGATTTCTTTATTATGGGTGTGTTCCTTATCTTATACTAGTGTCTAAACTCTTCTCCATTGCTGGACCCAAAATAATATTCCTTTATGTGCTAAGTGGTAGCTAGAGATTGGGATACGTTTAATAACTAACCTAACCTAAATGCATACCCTAACCCTATCCCCTACCCTAACCCTAACACGTAACCTAATCCTAACCTGTACCCTAAACCGAGCCATAACCCTAAAACTGACCCTAATCCTAACCCTAACACAAAACCTAAGCCATACCCGAACCCGTACCCTAAGCCGTACCCTAACCCTAACAATAACCCTAATCTACCCTTGACTGCTTCTACCTCCATTAGATTTCGTAAGCACTAGTGTTTTAAAGAACAGATTAAAAAGAGAATCCTAATGTGATTTCTTTATAATGGGTGTGTTCCTTATCCTATCCTAGTGTCTAAATTCTTTTCCATCCCTGGATTCCAAATAATACTCTTTTACGTTCTAAGTGGTATCTAGAGAGTGGGATAGGTTTAATAAATACCCTAAACCGAACACGTACACTAACCCTAACCCCTACCCTAACCCTAACACCTACACTAATCCTAATTCGTACCGTAAACCGAGCCCTAACCCTAAAACTAACCCTAACCCTAACCCTAACCCATACACGAACCCTTACCCGAATCCATACCCTAAGCCGTACCCTAACACTAACCCTAACCCTAACACTAACCCGAAGCTACCCTTGACTGCTCATGCCTCAAATAGATTTCCTAAGCCCTAGTGTTTTAAGGAACAGGTAAAAAAGAGAATCCTAATGTGATTTCTTTTTAATGGGTTTGTTCCTTATATTTTGCTACTGTCTAAACACTTTTCCATGGCTGGAAGCCAAATAATATTCCTTTACGTGCTAAGTGTTACCTAGAGTGTGGGATAGGTTTAATAAATACACTAAACCTAATGCGTACCCTAACCCTAACCCCTAACCTAACCCTAACACGCAACCTAATCCTAACCTGTACCAAAAAACAGAGCCCTAACTCTAAAACTAACCCTAAACCTAACCGTAACCCATACTCCACGACGTAACCGAACCCGTACCCTAAATCATACCCTAACCCTAAGCCTAACCCTAAGCTACCCTTGACTGCTTCTGCCTCCAATAGATTTCCTAAGCACTAGTGTTTTAAGGAACAGGTTAAAAAGAGAATCCTAATGTGATTTCTTTATAATGGGTGTGTTCCTTATCTTATCCTAGTGTCTAAACTCTTCTCCATGGCTGGACCCAAATAATATTCCTTTACATGCTAAGTGGTATCTAGAGAGTGGGATAGGTTTAATAAATACCCTAAACCGAACACGTACACTAACCCTAACCCCTACCCTAACCCTAACACCTACACTAATCCTAATTCGTACCGTAAACCGAGCCCTAACCCTAAAACTAACCCTAACCCTAACCCTAACCCATACACGAACCCTTACCCGAATCCATACCCTAAGCCGTACCCTAACACTAACCCTAACCCTAACACTAACCCGAAGCTACCCTTGACTGCTCATGCCTCAAATAGATTTCCTAAGCCCTAGTGTTTTAAGGAACAGGTAAAAAAGAGAATCCTAATGTGATTTCTTTTTAATGGGTTTGTTCCTTATATTTTGCTACTGTCTAAACACTTTTCCATGGCTGGAAGCCAAATAATATTCCTTTACGTGCTAAGTGTTACCTAGAGTGTGGGATAGGTTTAATAAATACACTAAACCTAATGCGTACCCTAACCCTAACCCCTAACCTAACCCTAACACGCAACCTAATCCTAACCTGTACCAAAAAACAGAGCCCTAACTCTAAAACTAACCCTAAACCTAACCGTAACCCATACTCCACGACGTAACCGAACCCGTACCCTAAATCGTACCCTAACCCTAAGCCTAACCCTAAGCTACCCTTGACTGCTTCTGCCTCCAATAGATTTCCTAAGCACTAGTGTTTTAAGGAACAGGTTAAAAAGAGAATCCTAATGTGATTTCTTTATAATGGGTGTGTTCCTTATCTTATCCTAGTGTCTAAACTCTTCTCCATGGCTGGACCCAAATAATATTCCTTTACATGCTAAGTGGTATCTAGAGAGTGAGATAGGTTTAATAAATACCCTAACCCTAACTCGTACCCTTACCCTATCCCCACCGTTACACTAACACGTACCCCAATCCTAACCCGTACCCTAAACCGAGCCCTAACCGTAAAATTAACTTAATCCTAACTGTAACCCATACACTATGCCGTACCTGAACCCGTACCCGAACCCGTACCATAAGCAGTACCCTAACCCTAACGCCAACCCTAAGCTACCCTTGACTGCTTCTACCTCCATTAGATTTCCTAAGCACTAGTGTTTTAAGGAACAGAGTAAAAAGAGAATCCTAATGTCATTTCTTTATAATAGGTGTGTTCCTTATGTTATCCTAGTGTGTAAACTATTCTCCATGGTTGGACCCAAATAATATTCCTTTACGTGCTATGTGGTATCTAGAGAGTGGGATAGGTTTAATAAATAACCTAACCCTAATGCGTACCCTAACCCTGACCCCTACCCTAACACTAACACGTACCCCAATCCTAACCCGTACACTAAACCGAGCCCTAACCCTAAAACTAACCCCAGCCTTAACCCTAACCCTTACCCTACGCCGTACCCGAACCCGTACCCGAACCCGTACCATAAGCAGTACCCTAACCCTAACCCTATCCCTAAGCTACCCTTGACTGCTTCTGCTTCAAATAGACTTCCTAAGCACTAGTGTTTTAAGGAACAGGTTAAAAAGAGCATCCTAATGTGATTTCTTTATAATGGGTGTGTTCCTGATATTATCCTAGTGCCTAAACTCTTCTCCAAGGCTGGATTCCCAATAATATTCCTTTACGTTCTAAGTGGTATCTAGAGAGTGGGATACGTTTAATAAATACCCTAATCCTACTGCGTACCCTAACCCTAAAACCTACCATAACTCTAACAAGTACACTAATCTTAACCCGTACCCTAAACCGAGCCCTAACCCTAAAACTAACCCTAACACTAACCCATACACTACGCCGTACCCGAATCCGTACCCTAAGCCGTAACCTAACACTAACCCTAACACTAACCCTATCCCGATGCTACCCTTGACTCCTTCTGCCTCCAATAGATTTGCTAAGCACTAGTGTTTTAAGGAACAGGTTAAAAAGAGAATCCTAATGTGATTTCTTTATAATGGGTGTGTTCCTTATCTTATCCTAGTGTCTAAACTCTTCTCCATGGGGGAACCACAAATAATATTCCTTTACATGCTAAGTGGTATCTAGAGAGTGGGATAGGTTTAATAAATAACCTAACCTTAACGCGTATCCTAACCCTATCCACTACCCTAAGCCTAACACGTACCCTAATCTTAACCCGTGCCCTAAACCGAGCCCTAACCTAAATCTAGTCCTACCCCTAACCCTAAGCCATACCCTATGCCGTACACGAACCCGTACCCGAAACCTTACCATAAGCAGTACCCTAACCCTAACCCTAACCCTAAGCTACCCTTGACTGCTTCTGCATCCAATAGATTTCCTAAGCACTAGTGTTTTAAGGAACAGGTTAAAAAGAGAATCCTAATGTGATTTCTTTATAATGGGTGTGTTCCTTATCTTATCCTAGTGTCTAAACCCTTCTCCATTGCTGGACCCAAAATAATATTCCTTTATGTGCTAAGTGGTATCTAGAGAGTGGGATAGGTTTAATAAATAACCTAACCTTAACGCGTACCCTAACCCTAACTCCTACCCTAACACGAACACGTACACTAATCTTAAACCGTACCCTAAACCGAGCCCTAACCCTAAAACTAATGTAACCCTAACCCATACCCTACGCCGTACCCGAACCCATACCCGAAT
Source organism: Eschrichtius robustus (assembly GCF_028021215.1). Taxonomy (NCBI): domain Eukaryota; kingdom Metazoa; phylum Chordata; class Mammalia; order Artiodactyla; family Eschrichtiidae; genus Eschrichtius; species Eschrichtius robustus. Next base: position 106,492,758 of record NC_090828.1, read on the forward strand.
CCGTACCCTAAGTCGTACCCTAACACTAACGCTAACCCAAAGCTAGCCTTGACTCCTTCTGACTCCAATAGATTTCCTAAGCACTAGTGTTTTAAGGAACAGGTTAAAAAGAGAATCCTAATGTGATTTCTTTATAATGGGTGTGTTCCTTATATTATCCTAGTGTGTAAACTCTTCTCCATGGGGGAACCACAAATAACATTCCTTTACATACTAAGTGGTATCTAGAGAGTGGGACAGGTTTAATAAATGCCCTAACCCTAACGCGTACATTAACCCTAACCCCTACCCTAACCTTAACACTTAACGTAATCCTAACCTGTACCCTAAACCTAGACCTAACCCTAAAACTAATGCTAACCCTAACCCTAAACCATACCTACGACGTATCCGAACCTGTACCATAGCCGTACCCTAACCCTAACCCTAAGGTACCCTTGACTGCTTCTGTCTCCAATAGATTTCCTAAGCCCTAGTGTTTTAAGGAACAGGTTAAAAAGTTAATCGTTATGTGATTTCTTTATAACGGGTGTGTTCCTTACCTTATCCTAGTGTCTAAACTCTTCTCCATGGCTGGACGCCAAATAATATTCCTTTACGTGCTAAGTGGTATCTAGAGAGTGGGATAGGTTTAATAAATACCCTAACCCTAACGCGTACCCTAACCCTAACGCGTACCCTAACCCTAAAACGTAACCTAATCCTGACCTTTTCCGAAAACCGAGCCCTAACTCTAAAACTAACCCTAACCCTAACCCTAACCCATACTCTACGCCTTAGCCGAACTCGTACCCTAAGCCGTACCCTAACCCTAACCCTAACCCTAACCCTAACCTTAAACCTAAGCTACCCTTGACTGCTTCTGCCTCCAATAGATTTCCTAAACACTAGTGTTTTAAGGAACAGATTAAAAAGAGAATCCCAAAGTGATTTCTTTATTATGGGTGTGTTCCTTATCTTATCCTAGTGTCTAAACTCTTCTCCATGGCTGGACCCCAAATAATATTCCTTTAAGTGCTAAGTGGTATCTAGAGAGAGGGATAGGGTTAATAAATAACCTAACCCTAACGTGTACCATAATCCTATCCCCTACCCTAACCCTAACACGTACCCTAATCTTAACCCGTACCCTAAACCGAGCCCTAACCGCAAAACTAACCCTAACACTAAGCCTAAACCATACCCTACGCCGTACGCGAACTCGTACCCTAAGCCGTACCCTAACCCTAACCCTAACCCTAACCCTAACCCTAAGCTACCCTTGACTGCTTCTGCATCCAATAGATTTCCTAAGCATTAGTGTTTTAAGGAACAGGTTAAAAAGAGAATCGTAATGTGATTTCTTTATAATGGGTGTGTTCCTTATCTTTTCCTACTCTCTAAACTCTTCTCCATGGCTAGAACACAAATAATATTCCTTTACATCCTAAGTGTTATCTAGAGTGTGGGATAGGTTTAATAAAAACCCTAAACCTAATGCGTACCCTAACCCTAACCCCCACCCTAACCCTAACACGTACCCTAATCCTAACCCATACCCTAACCTGAGCCCTAACCCTACAACTAACTCTAACCCTAACCCTAACCCATACCCTATGCCGTACCCGAATCCGTACCCTAAGCCGTACCCTAACCCTAACACTAACCCTAACCCTAAGCTAGCCTTGTCTGCTTCTGCCTCCAATAGATTTCCTAAGCACTAGTGTTTTAAGGAACAGGTCAAAAAGAGAATCCTAATGTGATTTTTTTATAATAGGTGTGCTCCTTATGTTATCCTAGTTTGTAAACAATTCTCCATGGCTGGACCCCAAATACTATTCCTTTACGTGCTAAGTGGTATCGAGAGAGTGGGATAGGTTTAATAAATAACCTAACCCTAATGCGTACCCTAACGCTAACCCCTACCCTAACCCTAACACATACCCCCATTCCTAACCCGTACCCTAAACCGAGCCCTAACCCTAAAACTAACCCTAATCCTAACCCTTACCCTACGCCGTACCCGAACCCGTACCCGAACCCGTACCATAAGCAGTACCCTAACCCTAACCCTAACCTTAACCCTAAGCTACCCTTGACTGCTTCTGCTTCCAATACATTTCCTAAGCACTAGTGTTTTAAGGAACAGGTTAAAAAGAGAATCCTAATGTGATTTCTTTATAATGGGTGTGTTCCTGATATTATCCTAGTGCCAAAACTCTACTCCAAGGCTGGATTCCAAATAATATTCCTTTACGTTCTAAGTGGTATCTAGAGAGTGGGAGAGGTTGAATAAATAACGTAACCCTAACGCGTACGCTAACCCTATCCCTTACCGTTACCCTAACACGTACCCTAATCCTAACCTGTACCCTAAACCGAGCCCTAACCATAAAACTAACCCTAAACCTAACCCTAAACCATACCCTACGACGTACCCGAACCCATAACCGAACCCGAACCATAAGCTGTACCATAACCCTAACCCTATCCCTAAGGTACCCTTGACTGCTTCTGCCTCCAATAGACTTCCTAAGCACTAGTGTTTTAAGGAACAGGTTAAAAAGAGAATCCTAATGTGATTCATTTATAATGGGTGTGTTCCTTATCTTATCCTAGTGTCTAAACTGTTCTCCATGGCTGGACCCCAAATAATATTCCTTTACATGCTAAGTGGTATCTAGAGAGTGGGATAGGTTTAATAAATACCCTAAACCTAACGTGTACCCTAATCCTATCCCCTACCCTAACCCTAACACATATCCTAATCTTAACCCGTACCCTAAACCGAGCCCTAACCCTAAAACTAACCCTAAACGTAACCCTAAACCATAACCTATGCCGTACCCTAAGCCGTACCCTAACACTAACCCTAACTCTAACCCTAACCCTAAGCTACCCTTGACTGCTTCTGCCTCCAATAGATTTTCTAAACACTAGTGTTTTAAGGAACAGATTAAAAAGAGAATCCCAAAGTGATTTCTTTATTATGGGTGTGTTCCTTATCTTATACTAGTGTCTAAACTCTTCTCCATTGCTGGACCCAAAATAATATTCCTTTATGTGCTAAGTGGTAGCTAGAGATTGGGATACGTTTAATAACTAACCTAACCTAAATGCATACCCTAACCCTATCCCCTACCCTAACCCTAACACGTAACCTAATCCTAACCTGTACCCTAAACCGAGCCATAACCCTAAAACTGACCCTAATCCTAACCCTAACACAAAACCTAAGCCATACCCGAACCCGTACCCTAAGCCGTACCCTAACCCTAACAATAACCCTAATCTACCCTTGACTGCTTCTACCTCCATTAGATTTCGTAAGCACTAGTGTTTTAAAGAACAGATTAAAAAGAGAATCCTAATGTGATTTCTTTATAATGGGTGTGTTCCTTATCCTATCCTAGTGTCTAAATTCTTTTCCATCCCTGGATTCCAAATAATACTCTTTTACGTTCTAAGTGGTATCTAGAGAGTGGGATAGGTTTAATAAATACCCTAAACCGAACACGTACACTAACCCTAACCCCTACCCTAACCCTAACACCTACACTAATCCTAATTCGTACCGTAAACCGAGCCCTAACCCTAAAACTAACCCTAACCCTAACCCTAACCCATACACGAACCCTTACCCGAATCCATACCCTAAGCCGTACCCTAACACTAACCCTAACCCTAACACTAACCCGAAGCTACCCTTGACTGCTCATGCCTCAAATAGATTTCCTAAGCCCTAGTGTTTTAAGGAACAGGTAAAAAAGAGAATCCTAATGTGATTTCTTTTTAATGGGTTTGTTCCTTATATTTTGCTACTGTCTAAACACTTTTCCATGGCTGGAAGCCAAATAATATTCCTTTACGTGCTAAGTGTTACCTAGAGTGTGGGATAGGTTTAATAAATACACTAAACCTAATGCGTACCCTAACCCTAACCCCTAACCTAACCCTAACACGCAACCTAATCCTAACCTGTACCAAAAAACAGAGCCCTAACTCTAAAACTAACCCTAAACCTAACCGTAACCCATACTCCACGACGTAACCGAACCCGTACCCTAAATCATACCCTAACCCTAAGCCTAACCCTAAGCTACCCTTGACTGCTTCTGCCTCCAATAGATTTCCTAAGCACTAGTGTTTTAAGGAACAGGTTAAAAAGAGAATCCTAATGTGATTTCTTTATAATGGGTGTGTTCCTTATCTTATCCTAGTGTCTAAACTCTTCTCCATGGCTGGACCCAAATAATATTCCTTTACATGCTAAGTGGTATCTAGAGAGTGGGATAGGTTTAATAAATACCCTAAACCGAACACGTACACTAACCCTAACCCCTACCCTAACCCTAACACCTACACTAATCCTAATTCGTACCGTAAACCGAGCCCTAACCCTAAAACTAACCCTAACCCTAACCCTAACCCATACACGAACCCTTACCCGAATCCATACCCTAAGCCGTACCCTAACACTAACCCTAACCCTAACACTAACCCGAAGCTACCCTTGACTGCTCATGCCTCAAATAGATTTCCTAAGCCCTAGTGTTTTAAGGAACAGGTAAAAAAGAGAATCCTAATGTGATTTCTTTTTAATGGGTTTGTTCCTTATATTTTGCTACTGTCTAAACACTTTTCCATGGCTGGAAGCCAAATAATATTCCTTTACGTGCTAAGTGTTACCTAGAGTGTGGGATAGGTTTAATAAATACACTAAACCTAATGCGTACCCTAACCCTAACCCCTAACCTAACCCTAACACGCAACCTAATCCTAACCTGTACCAAAAAACAGAGCCCTAACTCTAAAACTAACCCTAAACCTAACCGTAACCCATACTCCACGACGTAACCGAACCCGTACCCTAAATCGTACCCTAACCCTAAGCCTAACCCTAAGCTACCCTTGACTGCTTCTGCCTCCAATAGATTTCCTAAGCACTAGTGTTTTAAGGAACAGGTTAAAAAGAGAATCCTAATGTGATTTCTTTATAATGGGTGTGTTCCTTATCTTATCCTAGTGTCTAAACTCTTCTCCATGGCTGGACCCAAATAATATTCCTTTACATGCTAAGTGGTATCTAGAGAGTGAGATAGGTTTAATAAATACCCTAACCCTAACTCGTACCCTTACCCTATCCCCACCGTTACACTAACACGTACCCCAATCCTAACCCGTACCCTAAACCGAGCCCTAACCCTAAAATTAACTTAATCCTAACTGTAACCCATACACTATGCCGTACCTGAACCCGTACCCGAACCCGTACCATAAGCAGTACCCTAACCCTAACGCCAACCCTAAGCTACCCTTGACTGCTTCTACCTCCATTAGATTTCCTAAGCACTAGTGTTTTAAGGAACAGAGTAAAAAGAGAATCCTAATGTCATTTCTTTATAATAGGTGTGTTCCTTATGTTATCCTAGTGTGTAAACTATTCTCCATGGTTGGACCCAAATAATATTCCTTTACGTGCTATGTGGTATCTAGAGAGTGGGATAGGTTTAATAAATAACCTAACCCTAATGCGTACCCTAACCCTGACCCCTACCCTAACACTAACACGTACCCCAATCCTAACCCGTACACTAAACCGAGCCCTAACCCTAAAACTAACCCCAGCCTTAACCCTAACCCTTACCCTACGCCGTACCCGAACCCGTACCCGAACCCGTACCATAAGCAGTACCCTAACCCTAACCCTATCCCTAAGCTACCCTTGACTGCTTCTGCTTCAAATAGACTTCCTAAGCACTAGTGTTTTAAGGAACAGGTTAAAAAGAGCATCCTAATGTGATTTCTTTATAATGGGTGTGTTCCTGATATTATCCTAGTGCCTAAACTCTTCTCCAAGGCTGGATTCCCAATAATATTCCTTTACGTTCTAAGTGGTATCTAGAGAGTGGGATACGTTTAATAAATACCCTAATCCTACTGCGTACCCTAACCCTAAAACCTACCATAACTCTAACAAGTACACTAATCTTAACCCGTACCCTAAACCGAGCCCTAACCCTAAAACTAACCCTAACACTAACCCATACACTACGCCGTACCCGAATCCGTACCCTAAGCCGTAACCTAACACTAACCCTAACACTAACCCTATCCCGATGCTACCCTTGACTCCTTCTGCCTCCAATAGATTTGCTAAGCACTAGTGTTTTAAGGAACAGGTTAAAAAGAGAATCCTAATGTGATTTCTTTATAATGGGTGTGTTCCTTATCTTATCCTAGTGTCTAAACTCTTCTCCATGGGGGAACCACAAATAATATTCCTTTACATGCTAAGTGGTATCTAGAGAGTGGGATAGGTTTAATAAATAACCTAACCTTAACGCGTATCCTAACCCTATCCACTACCCTAAGCCTAACACGTACCCTAATCTTAACCCGTGCCCTAAACCGAGCCCTAACCTAAATCTAGTCCTACCCCTAACCCTAAGCCATACCCTATGCCGTACACGAACCCGTACCCGAAACCTTACCATAAGCAGTACCCTAACCCTAACCCTAACCCTAAGCTACCCTTGACTGCTTCTGCATCCAATAGATTTCCTAAGCACTAGTGTTTTAAGGAACAGGTTAAAAAGAGAATCCTAATGTGATTTCTTTATAATGGGTGTGTTCCTTATCTTATCCTAGTGTCTAAACTCTTCTCCATTGCTGGACCCAAAATAATATTCCTTTATGTGCTAAGTGGTATCTAGAGAGTGGGATAGGTTTAATAAATAACCTAACCTTAACGCGTACCCTAACCCTAACTCCTACCCTAACACGAACACGTACACTAATCTTAAACCGTACCCTAAACCGAGCCCTAACCCTAAAACTAATGTAACCCTAACCCATACCCTACGCCGTACCCGAACCCATACCCGAATCCGTACCCTAAGTCGTTACCCTAACACTAACGCTAACCCAAAGCTAGCCTTGACTCCTTCTGACTCCAATAGATTTCCTAAGCACTAGTGTTTTAAGGAACAGGTTAAAAAGAGAATCCTAATGTGATTTCTTTATAATGGGTGTGTTCCTTATATTATCCTAGTGTGTAAACTCTTCTCCATGGGGGAACCACAAATAACATTCCTTTACATACTAAGTGGTATCTAGAGAGTGGGACAGGTTTAATAAATGCCCTAACCCTAACGCGTACATTAACCCTAACCCCTACCCTAACCTTAACACTTAACGTAATCCTAACCTGTACCCTAAACCTAGACCTAACCCTAAAACTAATGCTAACCCTAACCCTAAACCATACCTACGACGTATCCGAACCTGTACCATAGCCGTACCCTAACCCTAACCCTAAGGTACCCTTGACTGCTTCTGTCTCCAATAGATTTCCTAAGCCCTAGTGTTTTAAGGAACAGGTTAAAAAGTTAATCGTTATGTGATTTCTTTATAACGGGTGTGTTCCTTACCTTATCCTAGTGTCTAAACTCTTCTCCATGGCTGGACGCCAAATAATATTCCTTTACGTGCTAAGTGGTATCTAGAGAGTGGGATAGGTTTAATAAATACCCTAACCCTAACGCGTACCCTAACCCTAACGCGTACCCTAACCCTAAAACGTAACCTAATCCTGACCTTTTCCGAAAACCGAGCCCTAACTCTAAAACTAACCCTAACCCTAACCCTAACCCATACTCTACGCCTTAGCCGAACTCGTACCCTAAGCCGTACCCTAACCCTAACCCTAACCCTAACCCTAACCTTAAACCTAAGCTACCCTTGACTGCTTCTGCCTCCAATAGATTTCCTAAACACTAGTGTTTTAAGGAACAGATTAAAAAGAGAATCCCAAAGTGATTTCTTTATTATGGGTGTGTTCCTTATCTTATCCTAGTGTCTAAACTCTTCTCCATGGCTGGACCCCAAATAATATTCCTTTAAGTGCTAAGTGGTATCTAGAGAGAGGGATAGGGTTAATAAATAACCTAACCCTAACGTGTACCATAATCCTATCCCCTACCCTAACCCTAACACGTACCCTAATCTTAACCCGTACCCTAAACCGAGCCCTAACCGCAAAACTAACCCTAACACTAAGCCTAAACCATACCCTACGCCGTACGCGAACTCGTACCCTAAGCCGTACCCTAACCCTAACCTAACCCTAACCCTAACCCTAAGCTACCCTTGACTGCTTCTGCATCCAATAGATTTCCTAAGCATTAGTGTTTTAAGGAACAGGTTAAAAAGAGAATCGTAATGTGATTTCTTTATAATGGGTGTGTTCCTTATCTTTTCCTACTCTCTAAACTCTTCTCCATGGCTAGAACACAAATAATATTCCTTTACATCCTAAGTGTTATCTAGAGTGTGGGATAGGTTTAATAAAAACCCTAAACCTAATGTGTACCCTAACCCTAACCCCCACCCTAACCCTAACACGTACCCTAATCCTAACCCATACCCTAACCTGAGCCCTAACCCTACAACTAACTCTAACCCTAACCCTAACCCATACCCTATGCCGTACCCGAATCCGTACCCTAAGCCGTACCCTAACCCTAACACTAACCCTAACCCTAAGCTAGCCTTGTCTGCTTCTGCCTCCAATAGATTTCCTAAGCACTAGTGTTTTAAGGAACAGGTCAAAAAGAGAATCCTAATGTGATTTTTTTATAATAGGTGTGCTCCTTATGTTATCCTAGTTTGTAAACAATTCTCCATGGCTGGACCCCAAATACTATTCCTTTACGTGCTAAGTGGTATCGAGAGAGTGGGATAGGTTTAATAAATAACCTAACCCTAATGCGTACCCTAACGCTAACCCCTACCCTAACCCTAACACATACCCCCATTCCTAACCCGTACCCTAAACCGAGCCCTAACCCTAAAACTAACCCTAATCCTAACCCTTACCCTACGCCGTACCCGAACCCGTACCCGAACCCGTACCATAAGCAGTACCCTAACCCTAACCCTAACCTTAACCCTAAGCTACCCTTGACTGCTTCTGCTTCCAATACATTTCCTAAGCACTAGTGTTTTAAGGAACAGGTTAAAAAGAGAATCCTAATGTGATTTCTTTATAATGGGTGTGTTCCTGATATTATCCTAGTGCCAAAACTCTACTCCAAGGCTGGATTCCAAATAATATTCCTTTACGTTCTAAGTGGTATCTAGAGAGTGGGAGAGGTTGAATAAATAACGTAACCCTAACGCGTACGCTAACCCTATCCCTTACCGTTACCCTAACACGTACCCTAATCCTAACCTGTACCCTAAACCGAGCCCTAACCATAAAACTAACCCTAAACCTAACCCTAAACCATACCCTACGACGTACCCGAACCCATAACCGAACCCGAACCATAAGCTGTACCATAACCCTAACCCTATCCCTAAGGTACCCTTGACTGCTTCTGCCTCCAATAGACTTCCTAAGCACTAGTGTTTTAAGGAACAGGTTAAAAAGAGAATCCTAATGTGATTCATTTATAATGGGTGTGTTCCTTATCTTATCCTAGTGTCTAAACTGTTCTCCATGGCTGGACCCCAAATAATATTCCTTTACATGCTAAGTGGTATCTAGAGAGTGGGATAGGTTTAATAAATACCCTAAACCTAACGTGTACCCTAATCCTATCCCCTACCCTAACCCTAACACATATCCTAATCTTAACCCGTACCCTAAACCGAGCCCTAACCCTAAAACTAACCCTAAACGTAACCCTAAACCATAACCTATGCCGTACCCTAAGCCGTACCCTAACACTAACCCTAACTCTAACCCTAACCCTAAGCTACCCTTGACTGCTTCTGCCTCCAATAGATTTTCTAAACACTAGTGTTTTAAGGAACAGATTAAAAAGAGAATCCCAAAGTGATTTCTTTATTATGGGTGTGTTCCTTATCTTATACTAGTGTCTACACTCTTCTCCATTGCTGGACCCAAAATAATATTCCTTTATGTGCTAAGTGGTAGCTAGAGATTGGATACGTTTAATAACTAACCTAACCTAAATGCATACCCTAACCCTATCCCCTACCCTAACCCTAACACGTAACCTAATCCTAACCTGTACCCTAAACCGAGCCATAACCCTAAAACTGACCCTAATCCTAACCCTAACACAAAACCTAAGCCATACCCGAACCCGTACCCTAACCCGTACCCTAACCCTAACAATAACCCTAATCTACCCTTGACTGCTTCTACCTCCATTAGATTTCATAAGCACTAGTGTTTTAAGGAACAGATTAAAAAGAGAATCCTAATGTGATTTCTTTATAATGGGTGTGTTCCTTATCCTATCCTAGTGTCTAAACTCTTTTCCATCACTGCATTCCAAATAATACTCTTTTACGTTCTAAGTGGTATCTAGAGAGTGGGATAGGTTTAATAAATACCCTAAACCGAACACGTACACTAACCCTAACCCCTACCCTAACCCTAACACCTACACTAATCCTAATTCGTACCGTAAACCGAGCCCTAACCCTAAAACTAACCCTAACCCTAACCCTTACCCATACACGAACCCTTACCCGAATCCATACCCTAAGCCGTACCCTAACACTAACCCTAACCCTAACACTAACCCGAAGCTACCCTTGACTGCTCATGCCTCAAATAGATTTCCTAAGCCCTAGTGTTTTAAGGAACAGGTAAAAAAGAGAATCCTAATGTGATTTCTTTTTAATGGGTTTGTTCCTTATATTTTGCTACTGTCTAAACACTTTTCCATGGCTGGAAGCCAAATAATATTCCTTTACGTGCTAAGTGTTACCTAGAGTGTGGGATAGGTTTAATAAATACACTAAACCTAATGCGTAACCTAACCCTAACCCCTAACCTAACCCTAACACGCAACCTAATCCTAACCTGTACCAAAAAACAGAGCCCTAACTCTAAAACTAACCCTAAACCTAACCGTAACCCATACTCCACGACGTAACCGAACCCGTACCCTAAATCGTACCCTAACCCTAAGCCTAACCCTAAGCTACCCTTGACTGCTTCTGCCTCCAATAGATTTCCTAAGCACTAGTGTTTTAAGGAACAGGTTAAAAAGAGAATCCTAATGTGATTTCTTTATAATGGGTGTGTTCCTTATCTTATCCTAGTGTCTAAACTCTTCTCCATGGCTGGACCCAAATAATATTCCTTTACATGCTAAGTGGTATCTAGAGAGTGAGATAGGTTTAATAAATACCCTAACCCTAACTCCTACCCTTACCCTATCCCCACCGTTACACTAACACGTACCCCAATCCTAACCCGTACCCTAAACCGAGCCCTAACCCTAAAATTAACTTAATCCTAACTGTAACCCATACACTATGCCGTACCTGAACCCGTACCCGAACCCGTACCATAAGCAGTACCCTAACCCTAACGCCAACCCTAAGCTACCCTTGACTGCTTCTACCTCCATTAGATTTCCTAAGCACTAGTGTTTTAAGGAACAGAGTAAAAAGAGAATCCTAATGTCATTTCTTTATAATAGGTGTGTTCCTTATGTTATCCTAGTGTGTAAACTATTCTCCATGGTTGGACCCAAATACTATTCCTTTACGTGCTATGTGGTATCTAGAGAGTGGGATAGGTTTAATAAATAACCTAACCCTAATGCGTACCCTAACCCTGACCCCTACCCTAACCCTAACACGTACCCCAATACTAACCCGTACACTAAACCGAGCCCTAACCCTAAAACTAACCCCAGCCTTAACCCTAACCCTTACCCTACGCCGTACCCGAACCCGTACCCGAACCCGTACCATAAGCAGTACCCTAACCCTAACCCTATCCCTAAGCTACCCTTGACTGCTTCTGCTTCAAATAGACTTCCTAAGCACTAGTGTTTTAAGGAACAGGTTAAAAAGAGCATCCTAATGTGATTTCTTTATAATGGGTGTGTTCCTGATATTATCCTAGTGCCTAAACTCTTCTCCAAGGCTGGATTCCCAATAATATTCCTTTACGTTCTAAGTGGTATCTAGAGAGTGGGATACGTTTAATAAATACCCTAATCCTACTGCGTACCCTAACCCTAAAACCTACCATAACTCTAACAAGTACACTAATCTTAACCCGTACCCTAAACCGAGCCCTAACCCTAAAACTAACCCTAACACTAACCCATACACTACGCCGTACCCGAATCCGTACCCTAAGCCGTAACCTAACACTAACCCTAACACTAACCCTATCCCGATGCTACCCTTGACTCCTTCTGCCTCCAATAGATTTGCTAAGCACTAGTGTTTTAAGGAACAGGTTAAAAAGAGAATCCTAATGTGATTTCTTTATAATGGGTGTGTTCCTTATCTTATCCTAGTGTCTAAACTCTTCTCCATGGGGGAACCACAAATAATATTCCTTTACATGCTAAGTGGTATCTAGAGAGTGGGATAGGTTTAATAAATAACCTAACCTTAACGCGTATCCTAACCCTATCCACTACCCTAAGCCTAACACGTACCCTAATCTTAACCCGTGCCCTAAACCGAGCCCTAACCCTAAATCTAGTCCTACCCCTAACCCTAAGCCATACCCTATGCCGTACACGAACCCGTACCCGAAACCTTACCATAAGCAGTACCCTAACCCTAACCCTAACCCTAAGCTACCCTTGACTGCTTCTGCATCCAATAGATTTCCTAAGCACTAGTGTTTTAAGGAACAGGTTAAAAAGAGAATCCTAATGTGATTTCTTTATAATGGGTGTGTTCCTTATCTTATCCTAGTGTCTAAACTCTTCTCCATTGCTGGACCCAAAATAATATTCCTTTATGTGCTAAGTGGTATCTAGAGAGTGGGATAGGTTTAATAAATAACCTAACCTTAACGCGTACCCTAACCCTAACTCCTACCCTAACACTAACACGTACACTAATCTTAAACCGTACCCTAAACCGAGCCCTAACCCTAAAACTAATGTAACCCTAACCCATACCCTACGCCCTACCCGAACCCATACCCGAATCCGTACCCTAAGTCGTACCCTAACACTAACGCTAACCCAAAGCTAGCCTTGACTCCTTCTGACTCCAATAGATTTCCTAAGCACTAGTGTTTTAAGGAACAGGTTAAAAAGAGAATCCTAATGTGATTTCTTTATAATGGGTGTGTTCCTTATATTATCCTAGTGTGTAAACTCTTCTCCATGGGGGAACCACAAATAATATTCCTTTACATACTAAGTGGTATCTAGAGAGTGGGACAGGTTTAATAAATGCCCTAACCCTAACGCGTACATTAACCCTAACCCCTACCCTAACCTTAACACTTAACGTAATCCTAACCTGTACCCTAAACCTAGACCTAACCCTAAAACTAATGCTAACCCTAACCCTAAACCATACCTACGACGTATCCGAACCTGTACCATAGCCGTACCCTAACCCTAACCCTAAGGTACCCTTGACTGCTTCTGTCTCCAATAGATTTCCTAAGCCCTAGTGTTTTAAGGAACAGGTTAAAAAGTTAATCGTTATGTGATTTCTTTATAACGGGTGTGTTCCTTACCTTATCCTAGTGTCTAAACTCTTCTCCATGGCTGGACGCCAAATAATATTCCTTTACGTGCTAAGTGGTATCTAGAGAGTGGGATAGGTTTAATAAATACCCTAACCCTAACGCGTACCCTAACCCTAACGCGTACCCTAACCCTAAAACGTAACCTAATCCTGACCTTTTCCGAAAACCGAGCCCTAACTCTAAAACGAACCCTAACCCTAACCCTAACCCATACTCTACGCCTTAGCCGAACTCGTACCCTAAGCCGTACCCTAACCCTAACCCTAACCCTAACCCTAACCTTAAACCTAAGCTACCCTTGACTGCTTCTGCCTCCAATAGATTTCCTAAACACTAGTGTTTTAAGGAACAGATTAAAAAGAGAATCCCAAAGTGATTTCTTTATTATGGGTGTGTTCCTTATCTTATCCTAGTGTCTAAACTCTTCTCCATGGCTGGACCCCAAATAATATTCCTTTAAGTGCTAAGTGGTATCTAGAGAGAGGGATAGGGTTAATAAATAACCTAACCCTAACGTGTACCATAATCCTATCCCCTACCCTAACCCTAACACGTACCCTAATCTTAACCCGTACCCTAAACCGAGCCCTAACCGCAAAACTAACCCTAACACTAAGCCTAAACCATACCCTACGCCGTACGTGAACTCGTACCCTAAGCCGTACCCTAACCCTAACCCTAACCCTAACCCTAAGCTACCCTTGACTGCTTCTGCATCCAATAGATTTCCTAAGCATTAGTGTTTTAAGGAACAGGTTAAAAAGAGAATCGTAATGTGATTTCTTTATAATGGGTGTGTTCCTTATCTTTTCCTACTCTCTAAACTCTTCTCCATGGCTAGAACACAAATAATATTCCTTTACATCCTAAGTGTTATCTAGAGTGTGGGATAGGTTTAATAAAAACCCTAAACCTAATGCGTACCCTAACCCTAACCCCCACCCTAACCCTAACACGTACCCTAATCCTAACCCATACCCTAACCTGAGCCCTAACCCTACAACTAACTCTAACCCTAACCCTAACCCATACCCTATGCCGTACCCGAATCCGTACCCTAAGCCGTACCCTAACCCTAACACTAACCCTAACCCTAAGCTAGCCTTGTCTGCTTCTGCCTCCAATAGATTTCCTAAGCACTAGTGTTTTAAGGAACAGGTCAAAAAGAGAATCCTAATGTGATTTTTTTATAATAGGTGTGCTCCTTATGTTATCCTAGTTTGTAAACAATTCTCCATGGCTGGACCCCAAATACTATTCCTTTACGTGCTAAGTGGTATCGAGAGAGTGGGATAGGTTTAATAAATAACCTAACCCTATCACGTACCCTAACGCTAACCCCTACCCTAACCCTAACACATACCCCCATTCCTAACCCGTACCCTAAACCGAGCCCTAACCCTAAAACTAACCCTAATCCTAACCCTTACCCTACGCCGTACCCGAACCCGTACCCGAACCCGTACCATAAGCAGTACCCTAACCCTAACCCTAACCTTAACCCTAAGCTACCCTTGACTGCTTCTGCTTCCAATACATTTCCTAAGCACTAGTGTTTTAAGGAACAGGTTAAAAAGAGAATCCTAATGTGATTTTTTATAATGGGTGTGTTCCTGATATTATCCTAGTGCCAAAACTCTACTCCAAGGCTGGATTCCAAATAATATTCCTTTACGTTCTAAGTGGTATCTAGAGAGTGGGATAGGTTGAATAAATAACGTAACCCTAACGCGTACGCTAACCCTATCCCTTACCGTTACCCTAACACGTACCCTATTCCTAACCTGTACCCTAAACCGAGCCCTAACCATAAAACTAACCCTAAACCTAACCCTAAACCATACCCTACGACGTACCCGAACCCATAACCGAACCCGAACCATAAGCTGTACCATAACCCTAACCCTATCCCTAAGGTACCCTTGACTGCTTCTGCCTCCAATAGACTTCCTAAGCACTAGTGTTTTAAGGAACAGGTTAAAAAGAGAATCCTAATGTGATTTATTTATAATGGGTGTGTTCCTTATCTTATCCTAGTGTCTAAACTGTTCTCCATGGCTGGACCCCAAATAATATTCCTTTACATGCTAAGTGGTATCTAGAGAGTGGGATAGGTTTAATAAATACCCTAAACCTAACGTGTACCCTAATCCTATCCCCTACCCTAACCCTAACACATATCCTAATCTTAACCCGTACCCTAAACCGAGCCCTAACCCTAAAACTAACCCTAAACGTAACCCTAAACCATAACCTATGCCGTACCCGAACCCGTACCCTAAGCCGTACCCTAACACTAACCCTAACTCTAACCCTAACCCTAAGCTACCCTTGACTGCTTCTGCCTCCAATAGATTTTCTAAACACTAGTGTTTTAAGGAACAGATTAAAAAGAGAATCCCAAAGTGATTTCTTTATTATGGGTGTGTTCCTTATCTTATACTAGTGTCTAAACTCTTCTCCATTGCTGGACCCAAAATAATATTCCTTTATGTGCTAAGTGGTAGCTAGAGATTGGGATACGTTTAATAACTAACCTAACCTAAATGCATACCCTAACCCTATCCCCTACCCTAACCCTAACACGTAACCTAATCCTAACCTGTACCCTAAACCGAGCCATAACCCTAAAACTGACCCTAATCCTAACCCTAACACAAAACCTAAGCCATACCCGAACCCGTACCCTAAGCCGTACCCGAACCCTAACAATAACCCTAATCTACCCTTGACTGCTTCTACCTCCATTAGATTTCGTAAGCACTAGTGTTTTAAAGAACAGATTAAAAAGAGAATCCTAATGTGATTTCTTTATAATGGGTGTGTTCCTTATCCTATCCTAGTGTCTAAATTCTTTTCCATCCCTGGATTCCAAATAATAATCTTTTACGTTCTAAGTGGTATCTAGAGAGTGGGATAGGTTTAATAAATACCCTAAACCGAACACGTACACTAACCCTAACCCCTACCCTAACCCTAACACCTACACTAATCCTAATTCGTACCGTAAACCGAGCCCTAACCCTAAAACTAACCCTAACCCTAACCCTAACCCATACACGAACCCTTACCCGAATCCATACCCTAAGCCGTACCCTAACACTAACCCTAACCCTAACACTAACCCGAAGCTACCCTTGACTGCTCATGCCTCAAATAGATTTCCTAAGCCCTAGTGTTTTAAGGAACAGGTAAAAAAGAGAATCCTAATGTGATTTCTTTTTAATGGGTTTGTTCCTTATATTTTGCTACTGTCTAAACACTTTTCCATGGCTGGAAGCCAAATAATATTCCTTTACGTGCTAAGTGTTACCTAGAGTGTGGGATAGGTTTAATAAATACACTAAACCTAATGCGTACCCTAACCCTAACCCCTAACCTAACCCTAACACGCAACCTAATCCTAACCTGTACCAAAAAACAGAGCCCTAACTCTAAAACTAACCCTAAACCTAACCGTAACCCATACTCCACGACGTAACCGAACCCGTACCCTAAATCGTACCCTAACCCTAAGCCTAACCCTAAGCTACCCTTGACTGCTTCTGCCTCCAATAGATTTCCTAAGCACTAGTGTTTTAAGGAACAGGTTAAAAAGAGAATCCTAATGTGATTTCTTTATAATGGGTGTGTTCCTTATTTTATCCTAGTGTCTAAACTCTTCTCCATGGCTGGACCCAAATAATATTCCTTTACATGCTAAGTGGTATCTAGAGAGTGAGATAGGTTTAATAAATACCCTAACCCTAACTCGTACCCTTACCCTATCCCCACCGTTACACTAACACGTACCCCAATCCTAACCCGTACCCTAAACCGAGCCCTAACCCTAAAACTAAACTTAATCCTAACTGTAACCCATACACTATGCCGTACCTGAACCCGTACCCGAACCCGTACCATAAGCAGTACCCTAACCCTAACGCCAACCCTAAGCTACCCTTGACTGCTTCTACCTCCATTAGATTTCCTAAGCACTAGTGTTTTAAGGAACAGAGTAAAAAGAGAATCCTAATGTCATTTCTTTATAATAGGTGTGTTCCTTATGTTATCCTAGTGTGTAAACTATTCTCCATGGCTGGACCCAAATAATATTCCTTTACGTGCTATGTGGTATCTAGAGAGTGGGATAGGTTTAATAAATAACCTAACCCTAACGCGTACCCTAACCCTGACCCCTACCCTAACCCTAACACGTACCCCAATCCTAACCCGTACACTAAACCGAGCCCTAACCGTAAAACTAACCCCAGCCTTAACCCTAACCCTTACCCTACGCCGTACCCGAACCCGTACCCGAACCTGTACCATAAGCAGTACCCTAACCCTAACCCTATCCCTAAGCTACCCTTGACTGCTTGTGCTTCAAATAGACTTCCTAAGCACTAGTGTTTTAAGGAACAGGTTAAAAAGAGCATCCTAATGTGATTTCTTTATAATGGGTGTGTTCCTGATATTATCCTAGTGCCTAAACTCTTCTCCAAGGCTGGATTCCCAATAATATTCCTTTACGTTCTAAGTGGTATCTAGAGAGTGGGATACGTTTAATAAATACCCTAATCCTACTGCGTACCCTAACCCTAAAACCTACCATAACTCTAACAAGTACACTAATCTTAACCCGTACCCTAAACCGAGCCCTAACCCTAAAACTAACCCTAACACTAACCCATACACTACGCCGTACCCGAATCCGTACCCTAAGCCGTAACCTAACACTAACCCTAACACTAACCCTATCCCGATGCTACCCTTGACTCCTTCTGCCTCCAATAGATTTGCTAAGCACTAGTGTTTTAAGGAACAGGTTAAAAAGAGAATCCTAATGTGATTTCTTTATAATGGGTGTGTTCCTTATCTTATCCTAGTGTCTAAACTCTTCTCCATGGGGGAACCACAAATAATATTCTTTTACATGCTAAGTGGTATCTAGAGAGTGGGATAGGTTTAATAAATAACCTAACCTTAACGCGTATCCTAACCCTATCCACTACCCTAAGCCTAACACGTACCCTAATCTTAACCCGTGCCCTAAACCGAGCCCTAACCCTAAATCTAGTCCTACCCCTAACCCTAAGCCATACCCTATGCCGTACACGAACCCGTACCCGAAACCTTACCATAAGCAGTACCCTAACCCTAACCCTAAGCTACCCTTGACTGCTTCTGCATCCAATAGATTTCCTAAGCACTAGTGTTTTAAGGAACAGGTTAAAAAGAGAATCCTAATGTGATTTCTTTATAATGGGTGTGTTCCTTATCTTATACTAGTGTCTAAACTCTTCTCCATTGCTGGACCCAAAATAATATTCCTTTATGTGCTAAGTGGTATCTAGAGAGTGGGATTGGTTTATTAAATAACCTAACCTTAACGCGTAACCTAACCCTAACTCCTACCCTAACACTAACACGTACACTAATCTTAAACCGTACCCTAAACCGAGCCCTAACCCTAAAACTAATGTAACCCTAACCCATACCCTACGCCGTACCCGAACCCATACCCGAATCCGTACCCTAAGTCGTACCCTAACACTAACGCTAACCCAAAGCTAGCCTTGACTCCTTCTGACTCCAATAGATTTCCTAAGCACTAGTGTTTTAAGGAACAGGCTAAAAAGAGAATCCTAATGTGATTTCTTTATAATGGGTGTGTTCCTTATATTATCCTAGTGTGTAAACTCTTCTCCATGGGGGAACCACAAATAATATTCCTTTACATACTAAGTGGTATCTAGAGAGTGGGACAGGTTTAATAAATGCCCTAACCCTAACGCGTACATTAACCCTAACCCCTACCCTAACCTTAACACTTAACGTAATCCTAACCTGTACCCTAAACCTAGACCTAACCCTAAAACTAATGCTAACCCTAACCCTAAACCATACCTACGACGTATCCGAACCTGTACCATAGCCGTACCCTAACCCTAACCCTAAGGTACCCTTGACTGCTTCTGTCTCCAATAGATTTCCTAAGCCCTAGTGTTTTAAGGAACAGGTTAAAAAGTTAATCGTTATGTGATTTCTTTATAACGGGTGTGTTCCTTACCTTATCCTAGTGTCTAAACTCTTCTCCATGGCTGGACGCCAAATAATATTCCTTTACGTGCTAAGTGGTATCTAGAGAGTGGGATAGGTTTAATAAATACCCTAACCCTAACGCGTACCCTAACCCTAACGCGTACCCTAACCCTAAAACGTAACCTAATCCTGACCTGTTCCGAAAACCGAGCCCTAACTCTAAAACTAACCCTAACCCTAACCCTAACCCATACTCTACGCCGTAGCCGAACTCGTACCCTACGCCGTACCCTAACCCTAACCCTAACCCTAACCCTAACCTTAAACCTAAGCTACCCTTGACTGCTTCTGCCTCCAATAGATTTCCTAAACACTAGTGTTTTAAGGAACAGATTAAAAAGAGAATCCCAAAGTGATTTCTTTATTATGGGTGTGTTCCTTATCTTATCCTAGTGTCTAAACTCTTCTCCATGGCTGGACCCCAAATAATATTCCTTTAAGTGCTAAGTGGTATCTAGAGAGAGGGATAGGGTTAATAAATAACCTAACCCTAAGGTGTACCATAATCCTATCCCCTACCCTAACCCTAACACGTACCCTAATATTAACCCGTACCCTAAACCGAGCCCTAACCGCAAAACTAACCCTAACACTAAGCCTAAACCATACCCTACGCCGTACGCGAACTCGTACCCTAAGCCGTACCCTAACCCTAACCCTAACCCTAACCCTAACCCTAAGCTACCCTTGACTGCTTCTGCATCCAATAGATTTCCTAAGCATTAGTGTTTTAAGGAACAGGTTAAAAAGAGAATCGTAATGTGATTTCTTTATAATGGGTGTGTTCCTTATCTTTTCCTACTCTCTAAACTCTTCTCCATGGCTAGAACACAAATAATATTCCTTTACGTCCTAAGTGTTATCTAGAGTGTGGGATAGGTTTAATAAAAACCCTAAACCTAATGCGTACCCTAACCCTAACCCCCACCCTAACCCTAACACGTACCCTAATCCTAGCCCATACCCTAACCTGAGCTCTAACCCTACAACTAACTCTAACCCTAACCCTAACCCATACCCTATGCCGTACCCGAATCCGTACCCTAAGCCGTACCCTAACCCTAACACTAACCCTAACCCTAAGCTAGCCTTGTCTGCTTCTGCCTCCAATAGATTTCCTAAGCACTAGTGTTTTAAGGAACAGGTCAAAAAGAGAATCCTAATGTGATTTTTTTATAATAGGTGTGCTCCTTATGTTATCCTAGTTTGTAAACAATTCTCCATGGCTGGACCCCAAATACTATTCCGTTACGTGCTAAGTGGTATCGAGAGAGTGGGATAGGTTTAATAAATAACCTATCCCTATCACGTACCCTAACGCTAACCCCTACCCTAACCCTAATACATACCCCCATTCCTAACCCGTACCCTAAACCGAGCCCTAACCCTAAAACTAACCCTAATCCTAACCCTTACCCTACGCCGTACCCGAACCCGTACCCGAACCCGTACCATAAGCAGTACCCTAACCCTAACCCTAACCTTAACCCTAAGCTACCCTTGACTGCTTCTGCTTCCAATACATTTCCTAAGCACTAGTGTTTTAAGGAACAGGTTAAAAAGAGAATCCTAATGTGATTTCTTTATAATGGGTGTGTTCCTGATATTATCCTAGTGCCAAAACTCTACTCCAAGGCTGGATTCCAAATAATATTCCTTTACGTTCTAAGTGGTATCTAGAGAGTGGGAGAGGTTGAATAAATAACGTAACCCTAACGCGTATGCTAACCCTATCCCTTACCGTTACCCTAACACATACCCTAATCCTAACCTGTACCCTAAACCGAGCCCTAACCATAAAACTAACCCTAAACCTAAACCTAAACTATACCCTACGACGTACCCGAACCCATAACCGAACCCGAACCATAAGCTGTACCATAAGCCTAACCCTATCCCTAAGGTACCCTTGACTGCTTCTGCCTCCAATAGATTTCCTAAGCACTAGTGTTTTAAGGAACAGGTTAAAAAGAGAATCCTAATGTGATTTATTTATAATGGGTGTGTTCCTTATCTTATCCTGGTGTCTAAACTGTTCTCCATGGCTGGACCCCAAATAATATTCCTTTACATGCTAAGTGGTTTCTAGAGAGTGGGATAGGTTTAATAAATACCCTAAACCTAACGTGTACCCTAATCCTATCCCCTACCCTAACACTAACACATATCCTAATCTTAACCCGTACCCTAAACCGAGCCCTAACCCTAAAACTAACCCTAAACGTAACCCTAAACCATAACCTATGCCGTACCCGAACCCGTACCCTAAGCCATACCCTAACACTAACCCTAACTCTAACCCTAACCCTAAGCTACCCTTGACTGCTTCTGCCTCCAATAGATTTTCTAAACACTAGTGTTTTAAGGAACAGATTAAAAAGAGAATCCCAAAGTGATTTCTTTATTATGGGTGTGTTCCTTATCTTATACTAGTGTCTAAACTCTTCTCCATTGCTGGACCCAAAATAATATTCCTTTATGTGCTAAGTGGTAGCTAGAGATTGGGATACGTTTAATAACTAACCTAACCTAAATGCATACCCTAACCCTATCCCCTAGCCTAACACTAACACGTAACCTAATCCTAACCTGTACCCTAAACCGAGCCATAATCCTAAAACTGACCCTAATCCTAACCCTAACACAAAACCTAAGCCATACCCGAACCCGTACCCTAAGCCGTACCCTAACCCTAACAATAACCCTAATCTACCCTTGACTGCTTCTACCTCCATTAGATTTCGTAAGCACTAGTGTTTTAAAGAACAGATTAAAAAGAGAATCCTAATGTGATTTCTTTATAATGGGTGTGTTCCTTATCCTATCCTAGTGTCTAAACTCTTTTCCATCCCTGGATTCCAAATAATATTCTTTTACGTTCTAAGTGGTATCTAGAGAGTGGGATAGGTTTAATAAATACCCTAAACCGAACGCGTACACTAAACCTAACCCCTACCCTAACCCTAACACCTACACTAATCCTAATTCGTACCCTAAACCGAGCCCTAACCCTAAAACAAACCCTAACCCTAACCCTAACCCATACTCGAACCCTTACCCGAATCCATACCCTAAGCCGTACCCTAACACTATCCCTAACCCTAACACTAACCCGAAGCTACCCTTGACTGCTCACGCCTCAAATAGATTTCCTAAGCCCTAGTGTTTTAAGGAACAGGTA
The DNA here is from genome assembly GCF_028021215.1 of Eschrichtius robustus. Classification (NCBI taxonomy): domain Eukaryota; kingdom Metazoa; phylum Chordata; class Mammalia; order Artiodactyla; family Eschrichtiidae; genus Eschrichtius; species Eschrichtius robustus. The sequence continues at coordinate 106,515,509 of NC_090828.1, forward strand.
AAAAAGAGAATCCTAATGTGATTTCTTTTTAATGGGTTTGTTCCTTATATTTTGCTACTGTCTAAACACTTTTCCATGGCTGGAACCCAAATAATATTCCTTTACGTGCTAAGTGTTACCTAGAGTGTGGGATAGGTTTAATAAATACACTAAACCTAATGCGTACCCTAACCCTAACCCCTACCCTAACCCTAACACGCAACCTAATCCTAACCTGTACCAAAAAACAGAGCCCTAACTCTAAAACTAACCCTAAACCTAACCGTAACCTATACTCCACGACGTAACCGAACCCGTACCCTAAATCGTACCCTAACCCTAAGCCTAACCCTAAGCTACCCTTGACTGCTTCTGCCTCCAATAGATTTCCTAAGCACTAGTGTTTTAAGGAACAGGTTAAAAAGAGAATCCTAATGTGATTTCTTTATAATGGGTGTGTTCCTTATCTTATCCTAGTGTCTAAACTCTTCTCCATGGCTGGATCCAAATAATATTCCTTTACATGCTAAGTGGTATCTAGAGCGTGAGATAGGTTTAATAAATACCCTAACCCTAACTCGTACCCTTACCCTATCCCCACCGTTACACTAACACGTACCCCAATCCTAACCCGTACCCTAAACCGAGCCCTAACCCTAAAACTAAACTTAATCCTAACTGTAACCCATACACTATGCCGTACCTGAACCCGTACCCGAACCCGTATCATAAGCAGTACCCTAACCCTAACCCTAACCCTAAGCTACCCTTGACTGCTTCTGCTTCCAATAGATTTCCTAAGCACTAGTGTTTTAAGGAACAGGTTAAAAAGAGAATCCTAATGTGTTTTCTTTATAATGAGTGTGTTCCGTATCTTATCCTAGTGTCTAAACTCTTTTCCATGGCTGGATTCCAAATAATATTCTTTTACGTTCTAAGTGGTATCTAGAGAGTGGGATAGATTTAATAAATACCCTAACCCTAACGCATACCCAAATCCTGACCCCTACCCTAACCCTAACACCTACACTAATCCTAACCTTTACCCTAAACCGAGCCCTAACCCTAAAACTAAACGTAACCCTAACACATACCCGAACCCGTACTAGAACCTGTACCCGAACCCGTACCCTAAGCCGTACCCTAACACTAACCCTAACCCTAACTGTAACCCGAAGCTACCCTTGACTGATTATGCCTCAAATAGATTTCCTAAGCACTAGTGTTTTAAGGAACAGAGTAAAAAGAGAATCCTAATGTCATTTCTTTATAATAGGTGTGTTCCTTATGTTATCCTAGTGTGTAAACTATTCTCCATGGCTGGACCCAAATAATATTCCTTTACGTGCTAAGTGGTATCTAGAGAGTGGGATAGGTTTAATAAATACCCTAACCCTAACGCGTACCCTAACCCTAACCCCTACCCTAACCCTAACACGTACCCCAATCCTAACCCGTACACTACACCGAGCCCTAACCCTAAGACTAACCCTAACCCTAACCCTTACCCTACGCCGTACCCGAACCCGTACCCGAACCCGTACCATAAGCAGTACCCTAACCCTAACCCTATCCCTAAGCTACCCTTGACTGCTTCTGCTTCAAATAGACTTCCTAAGCACTAGTGTTTTAAGGAACAGGTTAAAAAGAGCATCCTAATGTGATTTCTTTATAATGGGTGTGTTCCTGATATTATCCTAGTGGCTAAACTCTTCTCCAAGGCTGGATTCCTAATAATACTCCTTTACGTTCTAAGTTGTATCTAGAGAGTGGGATACGTTTAATAAATACCCTAATCCTACTGCGTACCCTAACCCTAAACCCTACCATAACTCTAACAAGTACACTAATCTTAACCCGTACCCTAAACCGAGCCCTAACCCTAAAACTAACCCTAACACTAACCCATACGCTACGCCGTACCCGAACCCGTATCCGAATCCGTACCCTAAGCCGTAACCTAACACTAACCCTAACACTAACCCTAACCCGAAGCTACCCTTGACTCCTTCTGCCTCCAATAGATTTGCTAAGCACTAGTGTTTTAAGGAACAGGTTAAAAAGAGAATCCTAATGTGATTTCTTTATAATGGGTGTGTTCCTTATCTTATCCTAGTGTCTAAACTCTTCTCCATGGGGGAACCACAAATAATATTCCTTTACATGTTAAGTGGTATCTAGAGAGTGGGATAGGTTTAATAAAGACCCTAAACCTAACACGTACCTTAACCCTAACGCCTACCCTAATCCTAACACGTAACCTAATCCTAACCTGTACCCTAAACCGAGCCCTAACCCTAAAAGTAACCCTAACCCTAACCCTAAACCGTACCCTACGACGTACCCGAACCCGTACCCGAACCCGTACCATAAACCGTACCCTAACCCTAATCATAACTCTAAGGTACCCTTGACTCCTTCTGCCTCCAATAGGTTTCCGAAGCACTAGTGTTTTAAGGAACAGGTTAAAAAGAGAATCCTAATGTGATTTCTTTATAATGGGTGTGTTCTTTATCTTATCCTAGTGTCTAAACTCTTCTCCATGGGGGAACCAGAAATAATATTCCTTTACATGCTAAGTGGTATCTAGAGAGTGGGATAGGTTTAATAAATACCCTAACCCTAACGCGTAACCTAACCCTATCTCCTACCGTTACACTAACAGGTAGCCTAATCCTAACCTTTACCCTAAAACCGAGCCCTAACCGTAAAACTAACCCTAAACCTAACCCTAAACCATAACCTACGACATACCCACACCCGACCCGAACCCGTACCATAAGCCGTACCCTATACCTAACCCTAACCCTAAGGTACCCTTGAATGCTTCTGCCTCCAATACATTTCCTAAGCACTAGTGTTTTAAGGAACAGGTTAAAAAGTTAATCGTAATGTGATTTCTTTATAACGGGTGTGTTCCTTATCTTAACCTAGTGTCTAATCTCTTCTCCATGGCTGGACCCCAAATAATATCCCTTTCCGTGCTAAGTGGTATCTAGAGAGTGGGATAGTTTTAATAAATAACCTAACCCTAACGCGTACACTAAACCTAAATCCTACCTTAATCCTAACACGTACCCCAATCCTAACCCGTACCCTAAACTGATCCCTAACCCTAAAATTAACCTAACCATAACCCTAACCCATACACTACGCCGTACCTGAACCCGTACCCGAACCCGTACTATAAGCAGTAGCCTAACCCTAACCCTAACCCTAAACCTAAGCTACCCTTCACTGCTTCTGCTTCCAGTAGATTTCCTAAGCACTAGTGTTTTAAGGAACAGGTTAAAAAGAAAATCCTAATGTGATTTCTTTATAATGGGTGTGTTCCTTATCTTATCCTAGTGTCTAAACTCTTTTCCATGGCTGGATTCCAAATAATATTCTTTTATGTTCTAAGTGGTATCTAGAGAGTGGGATAGGTTTAATAAATACCCTAACCCTAACACGTACCCAAATCCTAACCCCTACCCTAACCCTAACACCTACACTAATCCTAACCTGTACCCTAAACCGAGCCCTAACCCTAAAACTAAACGTAACCCTAATCCATACCCGAACCCGAACCCGAATCCGTACCCTAAGCCGTACTCTAACACTAACCCTAACCCTAACTGTAACCCGAAGCTACCCTTGACTGATTATGCCTCAAATAGATTTCCTTAGCACTACTGTTTTAAGAAACAGGTTAAAAAGATAATCGTAATGTGATTTCTTTATAACGGGTGTGTTCCTTATCTTATCCTAGTGTCTAAACACTTCTCCATGGCTGGACCCCAAATAATATTCATTTACGTGCTAAGTGTTATCTAGAGTGTGGGATAGGTTTAATAAATACCCTAACCCTAAGGCGTACCCTAACCCTAACACATACCCTAACCCTAACACGTACCCTAATCCTAAACCGTACACTAAACCGAGACCTAACCCTAAAACTAAACCTAAACCTAACCCTACCCCATACCCTACGCCGTATCTGAACCCGTACCCGAACCCGTACCATAAGCAGTACCCTAACCCTAACTCTAATCCTAAGCTACCCTTGACTGCTTCTGCTTCCAATAGATTCCCTAAGCACTAGTGTTTTAAGGAACAGGTTAAAAAGAGAATACTAATGTGATTTCTTTATAATGGGTGTGTTCCTTATCTTATCCTAGTGTCTAAACTCTTTTCCATGGATGGATTCCAAATAATATTCTTTTAAGTTCGAAGTGGTATCTGGAGAGAGGGATAGGTGTAATAAATACCCTAACCCTAACGCGTACCCAAATCCTAACCCCTACCCTAAACCTAACACCTACACAAATCCTACCCTGTACCCTAAACCGAGCTCTAACCCTAAAACTAAACGTAACCCTAACCCTTACCCAAACCCGTACCCGAATCCGTACCCTAAGCCGTACCCTAACACTAACCCTAACCCTAACTGTAACCCGAAGCTACCCTGGACTGATTATGCCTCAAATAGATTTCCTAAGCACTAGTGTTTTATGGAACAGGTTAAAAAGATAATCGTAATGTGATTTCTTTATATCGGGTGTGTTCCTGATCTTATCCTAGTGTCTAAACGCTTCTGCATGCCTGGACACCAAATAATATTCCTTTACGTGCTAAGTGTTATCTAGAGTGTGGGATAGGTTTAATAAATACCCTAAACCTAAGGAGTACCCTAACACTAACCCCTACCCTAAACCTAACAAGTACCCTAATCCTAACCCATACCCTAAACTGAGCCCTAACCCTAAAACTAACTCTAACCCTAACCCTAACACACACCCTATGCCGTACCCGAATCCGTACCCTAAGCCATAACCTAACCCTAACCCTAAGCCTAACCCTAAGCTAGCCTTGACTTCTTCTGCCTCCAATAGATTTCCTAAGCATTAGTGTTTTAAGGAACAGATTAAAAAGTGAATCCCAAAGTGATTTCTTTAATATGGGTGTGTTCTTTATCTTATCCTAGTGTCTAAACTCTTCTCCATGTCTGGACCCCAAATAATATTCCTTTACGTGCTAAGTGGTATCTAGAGAGTGGGATAGGTTTAATAAATACCCTAACCCTAACGCGTACATTAACCCTAACCCCTACCCTAATCCTAACACGTAACCTAATCCTAACCCGTACCCAAAACCGAGCCCTAACTGTAAAACTAACCCTAACCGTAACCCTAACCCATTCTCTGCACCATACCTGAAACCATACCCTAAGCCGTACACTATCCCTAACCCTAAACCTAAGCTACCCTTGATTGCTTCTGCCTCCAATAGATTTCCTAAGCACTAGTGTTTTAAGGAACAGGTTAAAAAGAGAATCCTAATGTGATTTCTTTGTAATGGGTGTGTTCCTTATCTTATCCTAATGTCTAAACTCTTCTACATGGCTAGACCCCAAATAATATTCTTTATGTGCTAAGTGGTATCTAGAGAGTGGGATAGGTTTAATAAATACCCTAACCCTAACGCGTACCCTAACCCTATCCCCTACCATTACCCTAACACGTACCCTAATCCTAACCTGTACCCTAAAACGAGCCCTAACCCTAAAACTAACCCTAAAACTAACCCTAAACCATACCCTACGCCGTACCCGAACCCGTAACTGAACCCGTACCATAAGCCGTACACTAACCCTAACCCTAAGGTACCCTTGAATGCTTCTGCCTCCAATAGATTTCGTAAGCACTAGTGTTTTAAAGAACAGATTAAAAAGAGAATACTAATGTGATTTCTTTATAATGGGTGTGTTCCTTATCCTATCCTAGTGTCTAAACTCTTTTCCATCCCTGGATTCCAAATAATACTCTTTTACGTTCTAAGTGGTATCTAGAGAGTGGGATAGGTTTAATAAATACCCTAAACCTAACGCGTACAGTAACCCTAACCCCTACCCTAACCCTAACACCTACACTAATCCTAATTCGTACCCTAAACCGAGCCCTAACCCTAAAACTAACCCTAACCCTAACCCTAACCCATACTCGAACCCTTACCCAAATCCATACCTTAAGCCGTACCCTAACACTAACCCTAACCCTAACACTAACCCGAAGCTACCCTTGACTGCTCATGCCTCAAATAGATTTCCTAAGCCCTAGTGTTTTAAGGAACAGGTAAAAAAGAGAATCCTAATGTGATTTCTTTTTAATGGGTTTGTTCCTTATATTTTGCTACTGTCTAAACACTTTTCCATGGCTGGAAGCCAAATAATATTCCTTTACGTGCTAAGTGTTACCTAGAGTGTGGGATAGGTTTAATAAATACACTAAACCTAATGCGTACCCTAACCCTAACCCCTACCCTAACCCTAACACGCAACCTAATCCTAACCTGTACCAAAAAACAGAGCCCTAACTCTAAAACTAACCCTAAACCTAACCGTAACCCATACTCCACGACGTAACCGAACCAGTACCCTAAATCAAACCCTAACCCTAATCCTAACTCTAACCCTAAGCTACCCTTGACTGCTTCTGCTACCAATAGATTTCCTAAGCATTAGTGTTTTAAGGAACAGATTAAAAAGAGAATCCTAATGTGATTTCTTTATAATGGGTGTGTTCCTTATCTTATCCTAGTGTCTAAACTCTTTTCCATGGCTGGATTCCAAATAATATTCTTTTACGTTCTAAGTGGTATCTAGAGAGTGGGATAGGTTTAAGAAATACCCTAACCCTAACACGTACCCAAATCCTAACCCCTACCCTAACCCTAACACCTACACTAATCCTAACCTGTACCCTAAACCGAGCCCTAACCCTAAAACGAAACGTAACCCTAACCCATACACAAACCCGTACCCGAATCCGTACCCTAAGCCGTACCCTAACACTAACCCTAACCCTAAATGTAACCCGAAGCTACCCTGGACTGATTATGCCTCAAATAGATTTCCTAAGCACTAGTGTTTTAAGGAACACGTTAAAAAGATAATCGTAATGTGATTTCTTTATAACGGGTGTGTTCCTTATCTTATCCTAGTGTCTAAACTCTTCTCCATGGCTGGACCCCAAATAATATTCATTTACGTGCTAAGTGTTATCTAGAGTGTGCGATAGGTTTAATAAATACCCTAAACCTAAGGTGTACCCTAACCCTAACACTACCATAACCCTAACACGTACCCTAATCCTAACCCATACCCAAAACCGAGCCCTAACCCTAAAACTAACCCTAATCCTAACCCTAACACAAAACCTAAGCCGTGGCCGAACCCGTACCCTAAGCCGTACCCTAACCCTAACGCCAACCCTAAGCTACCCTTGACTGCTTCTACCTCCATTAGATTTCCTAAGCACTAGTGTTTTAAGGAACAGAGTAAAAAGAGAATCCTAATGTCATTTCTTTATAATAGGTGTGTTCCTTATGTTATCCTAGTCTGTAAACTATTCTCCGTGGCTGGACCCCAAATAATATTCCTTTACGTGCTACGTGGTATCTAGAGAGTGGGATAGGTTTAATAAATACCCTAACCCTAACGCGTACCCTAACCCTAACCCCTACCCTAACCCTAACACGTACCCCAATCCTAACCCGTACCCTAAACCGAGCCCTAACCCTAAAACTAACCCTAACCCTAACCCTTACCCTACGCCGTACCCGAACCTGTACCCGAACCCGTACCATAAGCAGTACCCTAACCCTAACCCTAACCGTAAGCTACCCTTGACTGCTTCTGCTTCAAATAGACTTCCTAAGCACTAGTGTTTTAAGGAACAGGTTAAAAAGAGCATCCTAATGTGATTTCTTTATAATGGGTGTGTTCCTTATCTTATCCTAGTGTCTAAACTCTTCTCCATGGCTGGACCCAAATAATATTCCTTTACATGCTAAGTGGTATCTAGAGAGTGGGATAGGTTTAATAAATACCCTAACCCTAACTCGTACCCTTACCCTATCCCCACCGTTACACTGACACGTACCCCAATCCTAACCCGTACCCTAAACCGAGCCCTAACCCTAAAACTAAACTTAATCCTAACCGTAACCCATACACTATGCCGTACCTGAACCCGAACCCGAAACCGTACCATAAGCAGTACCCTAACCCTAACCCTAACCCTAAGCTACCCTTGACTGCTCTGCTTCCAATAGATTTCCTAAGCACTAGTGTTTTAAGGAACAGGTTAAAAAGAGCATCCTAATGTGATTTCTTTATAATGGGTGTGTTCCTGATATTATCCTAGTGCCTAAACTCTTCTCCAAAGCTGAATTCCTAATAATACTCCTTTACGTTCTAAGTGGTATCTAGAGAGTGGGATACGTTTAATAAATACCCTAATCCTACTGCGTACCCTAACCCTAAACCCTACCATAACTCTAACAAGTACACTACTCTTAACCCGTACCCTAAACCGAGCCCTAACCCTAAAACTAACCCTAACACTAACACATACGCTACGCCGTACCCGAACCCGTACCCGAATCCGTACCCTAAGCCGTAACCTAACACTAACCCTAACACTAACTCTATCCCGAAGCTACCCTTGACTCCTTCTGCCTCCAATAGATTTGCTAAGCACTAGTGTTTTAAGGAACAGGTTAAAAAGAGAATCCTAATGTGATTTCTTTATAATGGGTGTGTTCCTTATCTTATCCTAGTGTCTAAACTCTTCTCCATGGGGGAACCACAAATAATATTCCTTTACATGCTAAGTGGTATCTAGAGAGGGGGATAGGTTTAATAAATACCCTAAACCTAACACGTACCTTAACCCTAACGCCTACCCTAATCCTAACACGTAACCTAATCCTATCCTGTACCCTAAACCGAGCCCTAACCCTAAAAGTAACCCTAACCCTAACCCTAAACCGTACCCTACGACGTACCCGAACCCGTACCCGAACCCGTACCATAAGCCGTACCCTAACCCTAATCATAACCCTAAGGTTCCCTTGACTCCTTCTGCCTCCAAAATGTTTCCTAAGCACTAGTGTTTTAAGGAACAGGTTAAAAAGAGAATCCTAATGTGATTTCTTTATAATGGGTGTGTTCTTCATCTTATCCTAGTGTCTAAACTCTTCTCCATGGGGGAACCAGAAATAATATTCCTTTACATGCTAAGTGGTATCTAGAGAGTGGGATAGGTTTAATAAATACCCTAACCCTAACGCGTACCCTAACCCTATCTCCTACCGTTACACTAACAGGTAGCCTAATCCTAACCTGTACCCTAAAACCGAGCCCTAACCGTAAAACTAACCCTAAACCTAACCCTAAACCATAACCTACGACATACCCACACCCGACCCGAACCCGTACCATAAGCCGTACCCTATACCTAACCCTAACCCTAAGGTAACCTTGACTGCTTCTGCCTCCAATACAATTCCTAAGCACTAGTGTTTTAAGGAACAGGTTAAAAAGTTAATCGTAATGTGATTTCTTTATAACGGGTGTGTTCCTTATCTTAACCTAGTGTCTAATCTCTTCTCCATGGCTGGACCCCAAATAATATCCCTTTACGTGCTAAGTGGTATCTAGAGACTGGGATTGTTTTAATAAATAACCTAACCCTAACGCGTACACTAAACCTAACTCCTACCTTAATCCTAACACGTACCCCAATCCTAACCCGTACCCTAAACTGATCCCTAACCCTAAAATTAACCTAACCGTAACCCTAACCCATACACTATGCCGTACCTGAACCCGTACCCAAACCCGTAATATAAGCGGTAGCCTAACCCTAATCCTAACTCTAACCCTAAGCTACCCTTGACTGCTTCTGCTACCAATAGATTTCCTAAGCATTAGTGTTTTAAGGAACAGATTAAAAAGAGAATCCTAATGTGATTTCTTTATAATGGGTGTGTTCCTTATCTTATCCTAGTGTCTAAACTCTTTTCCATGGCTGGATTCCAAATAATATTCTTTTACGTTCTAAGTGGTATCTAGAGAGTGGGATAGGTTTAAGAAATACCCTAACCCTAACACGTACCCAAATCCTAACCCCTACCCTAACCCTAACACCTACACTAATCCTAACCTGTACCCTAAACCGAGCCCTAACCCTAAAACGAAACGTAACCCTAACCCATACCCGAACCCGTACCCGAATCCATACCCTAAGCCGTACCCTAACACTAACCCTAACCCTAAATGTAACCCGAAGCTACCCTGGACTGATTATGCCTCAAATAGATTTCCTAAGCACTAGTGTTTTAAGGAACACGTTAAAAAGATAATCGTAATGTGATTTCTTTATATCGGGTGTGTTCCTTATCTTATCCTAGTGTCTAAACTGTTCTCCATGGCTGGACCCCAAATAATATTCCTTTACATGCTAAGTGGTATCTAGAGAGTGGGATAGGTTTAATAAATACCCTAAACCTAACACGTACCTTAACCCTAACGCCTACCCTAACCCTAACACGTAACCTAATCCTAAACCTTACCCTAAACCGAGCCCTAACCCTATAACTAACCCTAACCCTAACCCTTAACCATACACTATGACGTACCCGAACCCGTACCATAAGCCGTACCCTAACCCTAATCATAACCCTAAGGTACCCTTGACTGCTTCTGCCTCCAATAGATTTCCTAAACACTAGTGTTTTAAGGAACAGATTAAAAAGAGAATCCCAAAGTGATTTCTTTATTATGGGTGTGTTCCTTATCTTATCCTAGTGTGTAAACTATTCTCCATGGCTGGACCCAAATAATATTCCTTTACGTGCTATGTGGTATCTAGAGAGTGGGATAGGTTTAATAAATAACCTAACCCTAACGCGTACCCTAACCCTGACCCCTACCCTAACCCTAACACGTACCCCAATCCTAACCCGTACACTAAACCGAGCCCTAACCCTAAAACTAACCCCAGCCTTAACCCTAACCCTTACCCTACGCCGTACCCGAACCCGTACCCGAACCCATACCATAAGCAGTACCCTAACCCTAACCCTATCCCTAAGCTACCCTTGACTGCTTCTGCTTCAAATAGACTTCCTAAGCACTAGTGTTTTAAGGAACAGGTTAAAAAGAGCATCCTAATGTGATTTCTTTATAATGGGTGTGTTCCTGATATTATCCTAGTGCCTAAACTCTTCTCCAAGGCTGGATTCCCAATAATATTCCTTTACGTTCTAAGTGGTATCTAGAGAGTGGGATACGTTTAATAAATACCCTAATCCTACTGCGTACCCTAACCCTAAAACCTACCATAACTCTAACAAGTACACTAATCTTAACCCGTACCCTAAACCGAGCCCTAACCCTAAAACTAACCCTAACACTAACCCATACACTACGCCGTACCCGAATCCGTACCCTAAGCCGTAACCTAACACTAACCCTAACACTAACCCTATCCCGATGCTACCCTTGACTCCTTCTGCCTCCAATAGATTTGCTAAGCACTAGTGTTTTAAGGAACAGGTTAAAAAGAGAATCCTAATGTGATTTCTTTATAATGGGTGTGTTCCTTATCTTATCCTAGTGTCTAAACTCTTCTCCATGGGGGAACCACAAATAATATTCCTTTACATGCTAAGTGGTATCTAGAGAGTGGGATAGGTTTAATAAATAACCTAACCTTAACGCGTATCCTAACCCTATCCACTACCCTAAGCCTAACACGTACCCTAATCTTAACCCGTGCCCTAAACCGAGCCCTAACCCTAAATCTAGTCCTACCCCTAACCCTAAGCCATACCCTATGCCGTACACGAACCCGTACCCGAAACCTTACCATAAGCAGTACCCTAACCCTAACCCTAACCCTAAGCTACCCTTGACTGCTTCTGCATCCAATAGATTTCCTAAGCACTAGTGTTTTAAGGAACAGGTTAAAAAGAGAATCCTAATGTGATTTCTTTATAATGGGTGTGTTCCTTATCTTATCCTAGTGTCTAAACTCTTCTCCATTGCTGGACCCAAAATAATATTCCTTTATGTGCTAAGTGGTATCTAGAGAGTGGGATAGGTTTAATAAATAACCTAACCTTAACGCGTACCCTAACCCTAACTCCTACCCTAACACGAACACGTACACTAATCTTAAACCGTACCCTAAACCGAGCCCTAACCCTAAAACTAATGTAACCCTAACCCATACCCTACGCCGTACCCGAACCCATACCCGAATCCGTACCCTAAGTCGTACCCTAACACTAACGCTAACCCAAAGCTAGCCTTGACTCCTTCTGACTCCAATAGATTTCCTAAGCACTAGTGTTTTAAGGAACAGGTTAAAAAGAGAATCCTAATGTGATTTCTTTATAATGGGTGTGTTCCTTATATTATCCTAGTGTGTAAACTCTTCTCCATGGGGGAACCACAAATAATATTCCTTTACATACTAAGTGGTTTCTAGAGAGTGGGACAGGTTTAATAAATGCCCTAACCCTAACGCGTACATTAACCCTAACCCCTACCCTAACCTTAACACTTAACGTAATCCTAACCTGTACCCTAAACCTAGACCTAACCCTAAAACTAATGCTAACCCTAACCCTAAACCATACCTACGACGTATCCGAACCTGTACCATAGCCGTACCCTAACCCTAACCCTAAGGTACCCTTGACTGCTTCTGTCTCCAATAGATTTCCTAAGCCCTAGTGTTTTAAGGAACAGGTTAAAAAGTTAATCGTTATGTGATTTCTTTATAACGGGTGTGTTCCTTACCTTATCCTAGTGTCTAAACTCTTCTCCATGGCTGGACGCCAAATAATATTCCTTTACGTGCTAAGTGGTATCTAGAGAGTGGGATAGGTTTAATAAATACCCTAACCCTAACGCGTACACTAACCCTAACGCGTACCCTAACCCTAAAACGTAACCTAATCCTGACCTGTTCCGAAAACCGAGCCCTAACTCTAAAACTAACCCTAACCCTAACCCTAACCCATACTCTACGCCGTAGCCGAACTCGTACCCTAAGCCGTACCCTAACCCTAACCCTAACCCTAACCCTAACCTTAAACCTAAGCTACCCTTGACTGCTTCTGCCTCCAATAGATTTCCTAAACACTAGTGTTTTAAGGAACAGATTAAAAAGAGAATCCCAAAGTGATTTCTTTATTATGGGTGTGTTCCTTATCTTATCCTAGTGTCTAAACTCTTCTCCATGGCTGGACCCCAAATAATATTCCTTTAAGTGCTAAGTGGTATCTAGAGAGAGGGATAGGGTTAATAAATAACCTAACCCTAACGTGTACCATAATCCTATCCCCTACCCTAACCCTAACACGTACCCTAATCTTAACCCGTACCCTAAACCGAGCCCTAACCGCAAAACTAACCCTAACACTAAGCCTAAACCATACCCTACGCCGTACGCGAACTCGTACCCTAAGCCGTACCCTAACCCTAACCCTAACCCTAACCCTAACCCTAAGCTACCCTTGACTGCTTCTGCATCCAATAGATTTCCTAAGCATTAGTGTTTTAAGGAACAGGTTAAAAAGAGAATCGTAATGTGATTTCTTTATAATGGGTGTGTTCCTTATCTTTTCCTTCTCTCTAAACTCTTCTCCATGGCTAGAACACAAATAATATTCCTTTACGTCCTAAGTGTTATCTAGAGTGTGGGATAGGTTTAATAAAAACCCTAAACCTAATGCGTACCCTAACCCTAACCCCCACCCTAACCCTAACACGTACCCTAATCCTAACCCATACCCTAACCTGAGCCCTAACCCTACAACTAACTCTAACCCTAACCCTAACCCATACCCTATGCCGTACCCGAATCCGTACCCTAAGCCGTACCCTAACCCTAACACTAACCCTAACCCTAAGCTAGCCTTGTCTGCTTCTGCCTCCAATAGATTTCCTAAGCACTAGTGTTTTAAGGAACAGGTCAAAAAGAGAATCCTAATGTGATTTTTTTATAATAGGTGTGCTCCTTATGTTATCCTAGTTTGTAAACAATTCTCCATGGCTGGACCCCAAATACTATTCCTTTACGTGCTAAGTGGTATCGAGAGAGTGGGATAGGTTTAATAAATAACCTAACCCTATCACGTACCCTAACGCTAACCCCTACCCTAACCCTAACACATACCCCCATTCCTAACCCGTACCCTATACCGAGCCCTAACCCTAAAACTAACCCTAATCCTAACCCTTACCCTACGCCGTACCCGAACCCGTACCCGAACCCGTACCATAAGCAGTACCCTAACCCTAACCCTAACCTTAACCCTAAGCTACCCTTGACTGCTTCTGCTTCCAATACATTTCCTAAGCACTAGTGTTTTAAGGAACAGGTTAAAAAGAGAATCCTAATGTGATTTCTTTATAATGGGTGTGTTCCTGATATTATCCTAGTGCCAAAACTCTACTCCAAGGCTGGATTCCAAATAATATTCCTTTACGTTCTAAGTGGTATCTAGAGAGTGGGATAGGTTGAATAAATAACGTAACCCTAACGCATACGCTAACCCTATCCCTTACCGTTACCCTAACACGTACCCTATTCCTAACCTGTACCCTAAACCGAGCCCTAACCATAAAACTAACCCTAAACCTAACCCTAAACCATACCCTACGACGTACCCGAACCCATAACCGAACCCGAACCATAAGCTGTACCATAACCCTAACCCTATCCCTAAGGTACCCTTGACTGCTTCTGCCTCCAATAGACTTCCTAAGCACTAGTGTTTTAAGGAACAGGTTAAAAAGAGAATCCTAATGTGATTTATTTATAATGGGTGTGTTCCTTATCTTATCCTAGTGTCTAAACTGTTCTCCATGGCTGGACCCCAAATAATATTCCTTTACATGCTAAGTGGTATCTAGAGAGTGGGATAGGTTTAATAAATACCCTAAACCTAACGTGTACCCTAATCCTATCCCCTACCCTAACCCTAACACATATCCTAATCTTAACCCGTACCCTAAACCGAGCCCTAACCCTAAAACTAACCCTTAACGTAACCCTAAACCATAACCTATGCCGTACCCGAACCCGTACCCTAAGCCGTACCCTAACACTAACCCTAACTCTAACCCTAACCCTAAGCTACCCTTGACTGCTTCTGCCTCCAATAGATTTTCTAAACACTAGTGTTTTAAGGAACAGATTAAAAAGAGAATCCCAAAGTGATTTCTTTATTATGGGTGTGTTCCTTATCTTATACTAGTGTCTAAACTCTTCTCCATTGCTGGACCCAAAATAATATTTCTTTATGTGCTAAGTGGTAGCTAGAGATTGGGATACGTTTAATAACTAACCTAACCTAAATGCATACCCTAACCCTATCCCCTACCCTAACCCTAACACGTAACCTAATCCTAACCTGTACCCTAAACCGAGCCATAACCCTAAAACTGACCCTAATCCTAACCCTAACACAAAACCTAAGCCATACCCGAACCCGTACCCTAAGCCGTACCCTAACCCTAACAATAACCCTAATCTACCCTTGACTGCTTCTACCTCCATTAGATTTCGTAAGCACTAGTGTTTTAAAGAACAGATTAAAAAGAGAATCCTAATGTGATTTCTTTATAATGGGTGTGTTCCTTATCCTATCCTAGTGTCTAAATTCTTTTCCATCCCTGGATTCCAAATAATACTCTTTTACGTTCTAAGTGGTATCTAGAGAGTGGGATAGGTTTAATAAATACCCTAAACCGAACACGTACACTAACCCTAACCCCTACCCTATCCCTAACACCTACACTAATCCTAATTCGTACCGTAAACCGAGCCCTAACCCTAAAACTAACCCTAACCCTAACCCTAACCCATACACGAACCCTTACCCGAATCCATACCCTAAGCCGTACCCTAACACTAACCCTAACCCTAACACTAACCCGAAGCTACCCTTGACTGCTCATGCCTCAAATAGATTTCCTAAGCCCTAGTGTTTTAAGGAACAGGTAAAAAAGAGAATCCTAATGTGATTTCTTTTTAATGGGTTTGTTCCTTATATTTTGCTACTGTCTAAACACTTTTCCATGGCTGGAAGCCAAATAATATTCCTTTACGTGCTAAGTGTTACCTAGAGTGTGGGATAGGTTTAATAAATACACTAAACCTAATGCGTACCCTAACCCTAACCCCTAACCTAACCCTAACACGCAACCTAATCCTAACCTGTACCAAAAAACAGAGCCCTAACTCTAAAACTAACCCTAAACCTAACCGTAACCCATACTCCACGACGTAACCGAACCCGTACCCTAAATCATACCCTAACCCTAAGCCTAACCCTAAGCTACCCTTGACTGCTTCTGCCTCCAATAGATTTCCTAAGCACTAGTGTTTTAAGGAACAGGTTAAAAAGAGAATCCTAAAGTGATTTCTTTATAATGGGTGTGTTCCTTATCTTATCCTAGTGTCTAAACTCTTCTCCATGGCTGGACCCAAATAATATTCCTTTACATGCTAAGTGGTATCTAGAGAGTGAGATAGGTTTAATAAATACCCTAACCCTAACTCGTACCCTTACCCTATCCCCACCGTTACACTAACACGTACCCCAATCCTAACCAGTACCCTAAACCGAGCCCTAACCCTAAAACTAAACTTAATCCTAACTGTAACCCATACACTATGCCGTACCTGAACCCGTACCCGAACCCGTACCATAAGCAGTACCCTAACCCTAACGCCAACCCTAAGCTACCCTTGACTGCTTCTACCTCCATTAGATTTCCTAAGCACTAGTGTTTTAAGGAACAGAGTAAAAAGAGAATCCTAATGTCATTTCTTTATAATAGGTGTGTTCCTTATGTTATCCTAGTGTGTAAACTATTCTCCATGGCTGGACCCAAATAATATTCCTTTACGTGCTATGTGGTATCTAGAGAGTGGGATAGGTTTAATAAATAACCTAACCCTAACGCGTACCCTAACCCTGACCCCTACCCTAACCCTAACACGTACCCCAATCCTAACCCGTACACTAAACCGAGCCCTAACCCTAAAACTAACCCCAGCCTTAACCCTAACCCTTACCCTACGCCGTACCCGAACCCGTACCCGAACCCATACCATAAGCAGTACCCTAACCCTAACCCTATCCCTAAGCTACCCTTGACTGCTTCTGCTTCAAATAGACTTCCTAAGCACTAGTGTTTTAAGGAACAGGTTAAAAAGAGCATCCTAATGTGATTTCTTTATAATGGGTGTGTTCCTGATATTATCCTAGTGCCTAAACTCTTCTCCAAGGCTGGATTCCCAATAATATTCCTTTACGTTCTAAGTGGTATCTAGAGAGTGGGATACGTTTAATAAATACCCTAATCCTACTGCGTATCCTAACCCTAAAACCTACCATAACTCTAACAAGTACACTAATCTTAACCCGTACCCTAAACCGAGCCCTAACCCTAAAACTAACCCTAACACTAACCCATACACTACGCCGTACCCGAATCCGTACCCTAAGCCGTAACCTAACACTAACCCTAACACTAACCCTATCCCGATGCTACCCTTGACTCCTTCTGCCTCCAATAGATTTGCTAAGCACTAGTGTTTTAAGGAACAGGTTAAAAAGAGAATCCTAATGTGATTTCTTTATAATGGGTGTGTTCCTTATCTTATCCTAGTGTCTAAACTCTTCTCCATGGGGGAACCACAAATAATATTCCTTTACATGCTAAGTGGTATCTAGAGAGTGGGATAGGTTTAATAAATAACCTAACCTTAACGCGTATCCTAACCCTATCCACTACCCTAAGCCTAACACGTACCCTAATCTTAACCCGTGCCCTAAACCGAGCCCTAACCCTAAATCTAGTCCTACCCCTAACCCTAAGCCATACCCTATGCCGTACACGAACCCGTACCCGAAACCTTACCATAAGCAGTACCCTAACCCTAACCCTAACCCTAAGCTACCCTTGACTGCTTCTGCATCCAATAGATTTCCTAAGCACTAGTGTTTTAAGGAACAGGTTAAAAAGAGAATCCTAATGTGATTTCTTTATAATGGGTGTGTTCCTTATCTTATCCTAGTGTCTAAACTCTTCTCCATGGCTGGACCCAAATAATATTCCTTTACATGCTAAGTGGTATCTAGAGAGTGAGATAGGTCTAATAAATACCCTAACCCTAACTCGTACCCTTACCCTATCCCCACCGTTACACTAACACGTACCCCAATCCTAACCCGTACCCTAAACCGAGCCCTAACCCTAAAACTAAACTTAATCCTAACTGTAACCCATACACTATGCCGTACCTGAACCCGTACACGAACCCGTACCATAAGCAGTACCCTAACCCTAACGCCAACCCTAAGCTACCCTTTACTGCTTCTACCTCCATTAGATTTCCTAAGCACTAGTGTTTTAAGGAACAGAGTAAAAAGAGAATCCTAATTTCATTTCTTTATAATAGGTGTGTTCCTTATGTTATCCTAGTGTGTAAACTATTCTCCATGGCTGGACCCAAATAATATTCCTTTACGTGCTATGTGGTATCTAGAGAGTGGGATAGGTTTAATAAATAACCTAACCCTAACGCGTACCCTAACCCTGACCCCTAACCTAACCCTAACACGTACCCCAATCCTAACCCGTACACTAAACCGAGCCCTAACCCTAAAACTAACCCCAGCCTTAACCCTAACCCTTACCCTACGCCGTACCCGAACCCGTACCCGAACCCGTACCATAAGCAGTACCCTAACCCTAACCCTATCCCTAAGCTACCCTTGACTGCTTCTGCTTCAAATAGACTTCCTAAGCACTAGTGTTTTAAGGAACAGGTTAAAAAGAGCATCCTAATGTGATTTCTTTATAATGGGTGTGTTCCTGATATTATCCTAGTGCCTAAACTCTTCTCCAAGGCTGGATTCCCAATAATATTCCTTTACGTTCTAAGTGGTATCTAGAGAGTGGGATACGTTTAATAAATACCCTAATCCTACTGCGTACCCTAACCCTAAAACCTACCATAACTCTAACAAGTACACTAATCTTAACCCGTACCCTAAACCGAGCCCTAACCCTAAAACTAACCCTAACACTAACCCATACACTACGCCGTACCCGAATCCGTACCCTAAGCCGTAACCTAACACTAACCCTAACACTAACCCTATCCCGATGCTACCCTTGACTCCTTCTGCCTCCAATAGATTTGCTAAGCACTAGTGTTTTAAGGAACAGGTTAAAAAGAGAATCCTAATGTGATTTCTTTATAATGGGTGTGTTCCTTATCTTATCCTAGTGTCTAAACTCTTCTCCATGGGGGAACCACAAATAATATTCCTTTACATGCTAAGTGGTATCTAGAGAGTGGGATAGGTTTAATAAATAACCTAACCTTAACGCGTATCCTAACCCTATCCACTACCCTAAGCCTAACACGTACCCTAATCTTAACCCGTGCCCTAAACCGAGCCCTAACCCTAAATCTAGTCCTACCCCTAACCCTAAGCCATACCCTATGCCGTACACGAACCCGTACCCGAAACCTTACCATAAGCAGTACCCTAACCCTAACCCTAACCCTAAGCTACCCTTGACTGCTTCTGCATCCAATAGATTTCCTAAGCACTAGTGTTTTAAGGAACAGGTTAAAAAGAGAATCCTAATGTGATTTCTTTATAATGGGTGTGTTCCTTATCTTATACTAGTGTCTAAACTCTTCTCCATTGCTGGACCCAAAATAATATTCCTTTATGTGCTAAGTGGTATCTAGAGAGTGGGATAGGTTTATTAAATAACCTAACCTTAACGCGTACCCTAACCCTAACTCCTACCCTAACACTAACACGTACACTAATCTTAAACCGTACCCTAAACCGAGCCCTAACCCTAAAACTAATGTAACCCTAACCCATACCCTACGCCGTACCCGAACCCATACCCGAATCCGTACCCTAAGTCGTACCCTAACACTAACGCTAACCCAAAGCTAGCCTTGACTCCTTCTGACTCCAATAGATTTCCTAAGCACTAGTGTTTTAAGGAACAGGCTAAAAAGAGAATCCTAATGTGATTTCTTTATAATGGGTGTGTTCCTTATATTATCCTAGTGTGTAAACTCTTCTCCATGGGGGAACCACAAATAATATTCCTTTACATACTAAGTGGTATCTAGAGAGTGGGACAGGTTTAATAAATGCCCTAACCCTAACGCGTACATTAACCCTAACCCCTACCCTAACCTTAACACTTAACGTAATCCTAACCTGTACCCTAAACCTAGACCTAACCCTAAAACTAATGCTAACCCTAACCCTAAACCATACCTACGACGTATCCGAACCTGTACCATAGCCGTACCCTAACCCTAACCCTAAGGTACCCTTGACTGCTTCTGTCTCCAATAGATTTCCTAAGCCCTAGTGTTTTAAGGAACAGGTTAAAAAGTTAATCGTTATGTGATTTCTTTATAACGGGTGTGTTCCTTACCTTATCCTAGTGTCTAAACTCTTCTCCATGGCTGGACGCCAAATAATATTCCTTTACGTGCTAAGTGGTATCTAGAGAGTGGGATAGGTTTAATAAATACCCTAACCCTAACGCGTACCCTAACCCTAACGCGTACCCTAACCCTAAAACGTAACCTAATCCTGACCTGTTCCGAAAACCGAGCCCTAACTCTAAAACTAACCCTAACCCTAACCCTAACCCATACTCTACGCCGTAGCCGAACTCGTACCCTAAGCCGTACCCTAACCCTAACCCTAACCCTAACCCTAACCTTAAACCTAAGCTACCCTTGACTGCTTCTGCCTCCAATAGATTTCCTAAACACTAGTGTTTTAAGGAACAGATTAAAAAGAGAATCCCAAAGTGATTTCTTTATTATGGGTGTGTTCCTTATCTTATCCTAGTGTCTAAACTCTTCTCCATGGCTGGACCCCAAATAATATTCCTTTAAGTGCTAAGTGGTATCTAGAGAGAGGGATAGGGTTAATAAATAACCTAACCCTAACGTGTACCATAATCCTATCCCCTACCCTAACCCTAACACGTACCCTAATCTTAACCCGTACCCTAAACCGAGCCCTAACCGCAAAACTAACCCTAACACTAAGCCTAAACCATACCCTACGCCGTACACGAACTCGTACCCTAAGCCGTACCCTAACCCTAACCCTAACCCTAACCCTAACCCTAAGCTACCCTTGACTGCTTCTGCATCCAATAGATTTCCTAAGCATTAGTATTTTAAGGAACAGGTTAAAAAGAGAATCGTAATGTGATTTCTTTATAATGGGTGTGTTCCTTATCTTTTCCTACTCTCTAAACTCTTCTCCATGGCTAGAACACAAATAATATTCCTTTACGTCCTAAGTGTTATCTAGAGTGTGGGATAGGTTTAATAAAAACCCTAAACCTAATGCGTACCCTAACCCAAACCCCCACCCTAACCCTAACACGTACCCTAATCCTAACCCATACCCTAACCTGAGCTCTAACCCTACAACTAACTCTAACCCTAACCCTAACCCATACCCTATGCCGTACCCAAATCCGTACCCTAAGCCGTACCCTAACCCTAACACTAACCCTAACCCTAAGCTAGCCTTGTCTGCTTCTGCCTCCAATAGATTTCCTAAGCACTAGTGTTTTAAGGAACAGGTCAAAAAGAGAATCCTAATGTGATTTTTTTATAATAGGTGTGCTCCTCATGTTATCCTAGTTTGTAAACAATTCTCCATGGCTGGACCCCAAATACTATTCCGTTACGTGCTAAGTGGTATCGAGAGAGTGGGATAGGTTTAATAAATAACCTAACCCTATCACGTACCCTAACGCTAACCCCTACCCTAACCCTAACACATACCCCCATTCCTAACCCGTACCCTAAACCGAGCCCTAACCCTAAAACTAACCCTAATCCTAACCCTTACCCTACGCCGTACCCGAACCCGTACCCGAACCCGTACCATAAGCAGTACCCTAACCCTAACCCTAACCTTAACCCTAAGCTACCCTTGACTGCTTCTGCTTCCAATACATTTCCTAAGCACTAGTGTTTTAAGGAACAGGTTAAAAAGAGAATCCTAATGTGATTTCTTTATAATGGGTGTGTTCCTGATATTATCCTAGTGCCAAAACTCTACTCCAAGGCTGGATTCCAAATAATATTCCTTTACGTTCTAAGTGGTATCTAGAGAGTGGGAGAGGTTGAATAAATAACGTAACCCTAACGCGTATGCTAACCCTATCCCTTACCGTTACCCTAACACGTACCCTAATCCTAACCTGTACCCTAAACCGAGCCCTAACCATAAAACTAACCCTAAACCTAACCCTAAACCATACCCTACGACGTACCCGAACCCATAACCGAACCCGAACCATAAGTTGTACCATAACCCTAACCCTATCCCTAAGGTACCCTTGACTGCTTCTGCCTCCAATAGATTTCCTAAGCACTAGTGTTTTAAGGAACAGGTTAAAAAGAGAATCCTAATGTGATTTATTTATAATGGGTGTGTTCCTTATCTTATCCTGGTGTCTAAACTGTTCTCCATGGCTGGACCCCAAATAATATTCCTTTACATGCTAAGTGGTATCTAGAGAGTGGGATAGGTTTAATAAATACCCTAAACCTAACGTGTACCCTAATCCTATCCCCTACCCTAACCCTAACACATATCCTAATCTTAACCCGTACCCTAAACCGAGCCCTAACCCTAAAACTAACCCTAAACGTAACCCTAAACCATAACCTATGCCGTACCCGAACCCGTACCCTAAGCCGTACCCTAACACTAACCCTAACTCTAACCCTAACCCTAAGCTACCCTTGACTGCTTCTGCCTCCAATAGATTTTCTAAACACTAGTGTTTTAAGGAACAGATTAAAAAGAGAATCCCAAAGTGATTTCTTTATTATGGGTGTGTTCCTTATCTTATACTAGTGTCTAAACTCTTCTCCATTGCTGGACCCAAAATAATATTCCTTTATGTGCTAAGTGGTAGCTAGAGATTGGGATACGTTTAATAACTAACCTAACCTAAATGCATACCCTAACCCTATCCCCTAGCCTAACCCTAACACGTAACCTAATCCTAACCTGTACCCGAAACCGAGCCATAACCCTAAAACTGACCCTAATCCTAACCCTAACACAAAACCTAAGCCACACCCGAACCCGTACCCTAAGCCGTACCCTAACCCTAACAATAACCCTAATCTACCCTTGACTGCTTCTACCTCCATTAGATTTCGTAAGCACTAGTGTTTTAAAGAACAGATTAAAAAGAGAATCCTAATGTGATTTCTTTATAATGGGTGTGTTCCTTATCCTATCCTAGTGTCTAAACTCTTTTCCATCCCTGGATTCCAAATAATATTCTTTTACGTTCTAAGTGGTATCTAGAGAGTGGGATAGGTTTAATAAATACCCTAAACCGAACGCGTACACTAAACCTAACCCCTACCCTAACCCTAACACCTACACTAATCCTAATTCGTACCCTAAACCGAGCCCTAACCCTAAAACTAACCCTAACCCTAACCCTAACCCATACTCGAACCCTTACCCGAATCCATACCCTAAGCCGTACCCTAACACTATCCCTAACCCTAACACTAACCCGAAGCTACCCTTGACTGCTCATGCCTCAAATAGATTTCCTAAGCCCTAGTGTTTTAAGGAACAGGTAAAAAAGAGAATCCTAATGTGATTTCTTTTTAATGGGTTTGTTCCTTATATTTTGCTACTGTCTAAACACTTTTCCATGGCTGGAACCCAAATAATATTCCTTTACGTGTTAAGTGTTACCTAGAGTGTGGGATAGGTTTAATAAATACACTAAACCTAATGCGTACCCTAACCCTAACCCCTACCCTAACCCTAACACGCAACCTAATCCTAACCTGTACCAAAAAACAGAGCCCTAACTCTAAAACTAACCCTAAACCTAACCGTAACCTATACTCCACGACGTAACCGAACCCGTACCCTAAATCGTACCCTAACCCTAAGCCTAACCCTAAGCTACCCTTGACTGCTTCTGCCTCCAATAGATTTCCTAAGCACTAGTGTTTTAAGGAACAGGTTAAAAAGAGAATCCTAATGTGATTTCTTTATAATGGGTGTGTTCCTTATCTTATCCTAGTGTCTAAACTCTTCTCCATGGCTGGACCCAAATAATATTCCTTTACATGCTAAGTGGTATCTAGAGAGTGAGATAGGTTTAATAAATACCCTAACCCTAACTCGTACCCTTACCCTATCCCCACCGTTACACTAACACGTACCCCAATCCTAACCCGTACCCTAAACCGAGCCCTAACCCTAAAACTAAACTTAATCCTAACTGTAACCCATACACTATGCCGTACCTGAACCCGTACCCGAACCCGTATCATAAGCAGTACCCTAACCCTAAGCTACCCTTGACTGCTTCTGCTTCCAATAGATTTCCTAAGCACTAGTGTTTTAAGGAACAGGTTAAAAAGAGAATCCTAATGTGTTTTCTTTATAATGAGTGTGTTCCGTATCTTATCCTAGTGTCTAAACTCTTTTCCATGGCTGGATTCCAAATAATATTCTTTTACGTTCTAAGTGGTATCTAGAGAGTGGGATAGGTTTAATAAATACCCTAACCCTAACGCATACCCAAATCCTGACCCCTACCCTAACCCTAACACCTACACTAATCCTAACCTTTACCCTAAACCGAGCCCTAACCCTAAAACTAAACGTAACCCTAACACATACCCGAACCCGTACTAGAACCTGTACCCGAACCCGTACCCTAAGCCGTACCCTAACACTA
Source organism: Eschrichtius robustus (assembly GCF_028021215.1). Lineage (NCBI taxonomy): Eukaryota > Metazoa > Chordata > Mammalia > Artiodactyla > Eschrichtiidae > Eschrichtius > Eschrichtius robustus. Next base: position 106,540,158 of record NC_090828.1, read on the forward strand.
AACCTAACCCTAACTGTAACCCGAAGCTACCCTTGACTGATTATGCCTCAAATAGATTTCCTAAGCACTAGTGTTTTAAGGAACAGAGTAAAAAGAGAATCCTAATGTCATTTCTTTATAATAGGTGTGTTCCTTATGTTATCCTAGTGTGTAAACTATTCTCCATGGCTGGACCCAAATAATATTCCTTTACGTGCTAAGTGGTATCTAGAGAGTGGGATAGGTTTAATAAATACCCTAACCCTAACGCGTACCCTAACCCTAACCCCTACCCTAACCCTAACACGTACCCCAATCCTAACCCGTACACTACACCGAGCCCTAACCCTAAGACTAACCCTAACCCTAACCCTTACCCTACGCCGTACCCGAACCCGTACCCGAACCCGTACCATAAGCAGTACCCTAACCCTAACCCTATCCCTAAGCTACCCTTGACTGCTTCTGCTTCAAATAGACTTCCTAAGCACTAGTGTTTTAAGGAACAGGTTAAAAAGAGCATCCTAATGTGATTTCTTTATAATGGGTGTGTTCCTGATATTATCCTAGTGGCTAAACTCTTCTCCAAGGCTGGATTCCTAATAATACTCCTTTACGTTCTAAGTGGTATCTAGAGAGTGGGATACGTTTAATAAATACCCTAATCCTACTGCGTACCCTAACCCTAAACCCTACCATAACTCTAACAAGTACACTAATCTTAACCCGTACCCTAAACCGAGCCCTAACCCTAAAACTAACCCTAACACTAACCCATACGCTACGCCGTACCCGAACCCGTATCCGAATCCGTACCCTAAGCCGTAACCTAACACTAACCCTAACTCTAACCCTAACCCGAAGCTACCCTTGACTCCTTCTGCCTCCAATAGATTTGCTAAGCACTAGTGTTTTAAGGAACAGGTTAAAAAGAGAATCCTAATGTGATTTCTTTATAATGGGTGTGTTCCTTATCTTATCCTAGTGTCTAAACTCTTCTCCATGGGGGAACCACAAATAATATTCCTTTACATGTTAAGTGGTATCTAGAGAGTGGGATAGGTTTAATAAAGACCCTAAACCTAACACGTACCTTAACCCTAACGCCTACCCTAATCCTAACACGTAACCTAATCCTAACCTGTACCCTAAACCGAGCCCTAACCCTAAAAGTAACCCTAACCCTAACCCTAAACCGTACCCTACGACGTACCCGAACCCGTACCCGAACCCGTACCATAAGCCGTACCCTAACCCTCATCATAACTCTAAGGTACCCGTGACTCCTTCTGCCTCCAATAGGTTTCCGAAGCACTAGTGTTTTAAGGAACAGGTTAAAAAGAGAATCCTAATGTGATTTCTTTATAATGGGTGTGTTCTTTATCTTATCCTAGTGTCTAAACTCTTCTCCATGGGGGAACCAGAAATAATATTCCTTTACATGCTAAGTGGTATCTAGAGAGTGGGATAGGTTTAATAAATACCCTAACCCTAACGCGTAACCTAACCCTATCTCCTACCGTTACACTAACAGGTAGCCTAATCCTAACCTTTACCCTAAAACCGAGCCCTAACCGTAAAACTAACCCTAAACCTAACCCTAAACCATAACCTACGACATACCCACACCCGACCCGAACCCGTACCATAAGCCGTACCCTATACCTAACCCTAACCCTAAGGTACCCTTGACTACTTCTGCCTCCAATACATTTCCTAAGCACTAGTGTTTTAAGGAACAGGTTAAAAAGTTAATCGTAATGTGATTTCTTTATAACGGGTGTGTTCCTTATCTTAACCTAGTGTCTAATCTCTTCTCCATGGCTGGACCCCAAATAATATCCCTTTCCGTGCTAAGTGGTATCTAGAGAGTGGGATAGTTTTAATAAATAACCTAACCCTAACGCGTACACTAAACCTAAATCCTACCTTAATCCTAACACGTACCCCAATCCTAACCCGTACCCTAAACTGATCCCTAACCCTAAAATTAACCTAACCATAACCCTAACCCATACACTACGCCGTACCTGAACCCGTACCCGAACCCGTACTATAAGCAGTAGCCTAACCCTAACCCTAACCCTAAACCTAAGCTACCCTTCACTGCTTCTGCTTCCAGTAGATTTCCTAAGCACTAGTGTTTTAAGGAACAGGTTAAAAAGAAAATCCTAATGTGATTTCTTTATAATGGGTGTGTTCCTTATCTTATCCTAGTGTCTAAACTCTTTTCCATGGCTGGATTCCAAATAATATTCTTTTATGTTCTAAGTGGTATCTAGAGAGTGGGATAGGTTTAATAAATACCCTAACCCTAACGCGTACCCAAATCCTAACCCCTACCCTAACCCTAACACCTACACTAATCCTAACCTGTACCCTAAACCGAGCCCTAACCCTAAAACTAAACGTAACCCTAATCCATACCCGAACCCGAACCCGAATCCGTACCCTAAGCCGTACTCTAACACTAACCCTAACCCTAACTGTAACCCGAAGCTACCCTTGACTGATTATGCCTCAAATAGATTTCCTTAGCACTACTGTTTTAAGAAACAGGTTAAAAAGATAATCGTAATGTGATTTCTTTATAACGGGTGTGTTCCTTATCTTATCCTAGTGTCTAAACACTTCTCCATGGCTGGACCCCAAATAATATTCATTTACGTGCTAAGTGTTATCTAGAGTGTGGGATAGGTTTAATAAATACCCTAACCCTAAGGCGTACCCTAACCCTAACACATACCCTAACCCTAACACGTACCCTAATCCTAACCCGTACACTAAACCGAGACCTAACCCTAAAACTAAACCTAAACCTAACCCTACCCCATACCCTACGCCGTATCTGAACCCGTACCCGAACCCGTACCATAAGCAGTACCCTAACCCTAACTCTAATCCTAAGCTACCCTTGACTGCTTCTGCTTCCAATAGATTCCCTAAGCACTAGTGTTTTAAGGAACAGGTTAAAAAGAGCATCCTAATGTGATTTCTTTATAATGGGTGTGTTCCTTATCTTATCCTAGTGTCTAAACTCTTCTCCATGGCTGGATTCCAAATAATATTCCTTTACATGCTAAGTGGTATCTAGAGAGTGGGATAGGTTTAATAAATACCCTAACCCTAACTCGTACCCTTACCCTATCCCCACCGTTACACTGACACGTACCCCAATCCTAACCCGTACCCTAAACCGAGCCCTAACCCTAAAACTAAACTTAATCCTAACCGTAACCCATACACTATGCCGTACCTGAACCCGAACCCGAAACCGTACCATAAGCAGTACCCTAACCCTAACCCTAACCCTAAGCTACCCTTGACTGCTTCTGCTTCCAATAGATTTCCTAAGCACTAGTGTTTTAAGGAACAGGTTAAAAAGAGCATCCTAATGTGATTTCTTTATAATGGGTGTGTTCCTGATATTATCCTAGTGCCTAAACTCTTCTCCAAAGCTGAATTCCTAATAATACTCCTTTACGTTCTAAGTGGTATCTAGAGAGTGGGATACGTTTAATAAATACCCTAATCCTACTGCGTACCCTAACCCTAAACCCTACCATAACTCTAACAAGTACACTACTCTTAACCCGTACCCTAAACCGAGCCCTAACCCTAAAACTAACCCTAACACTAACACATACGCTACGCCGTACCCGAACCCGTACCCGAATCCGTACCCTAAGCCGTAACCTAACACTAACCCTAACACTAACCCTATCCCGAAGCTACCCTTGACTCCTTCTGCCTCCAATAGATTTGCTAAACACTAGTGTTTTAAGGAACAGGTTAAAAAGAGAATCCTAATGTGATTTCTTTATAATGGGTGTGTTCCTTATCTTATCCTAGTGTCTAAACTCTTCTCCATGGGAGAACCACAAATAATATTCCTTTACATGCTAAGTGGTATCTAGAGAGGGGAATAGGTTTAATAAATACCCTAAACCTAACACGTACCTTAACCCTAACGCCTACCCTAATCCTAACACGTAACCTAATCCTATCCTGTACCCTAAACCGAGCCCTAACCCTAAAAGTAACCCTAACCCTAATCCTAAACCGTACCCTACGACGTACCCGAACCCGTACCCGAACCCGTACCATAAGCCGTACCCTATACCTAACCCTAACCCTAAGGTTCCCTTGACTCCTTCTGCCTCCAAAAGGTTTCCTAAGCACTAGTGTTTTAAGGAACAGGTTAAAAAGAGAATCCTAATGTGATTTCTTTATAACGGGTGTGTTCCTTATCTTAACCTAGTGTCTAATCTCTTCTCCATGGCTGGACCCCAAATAATATCCCTTTACGTGCTAAGTGGTATCTAGAGACTGGGATTGTTTTAATAAATAACCTAACCCTAACGCGTACACTAAACCTAACTCCTACCTTAATCCTAACACGTACCCCAATCCTAACCCGTACCCTAAACTGATCCCTAACCCTAAAATTAACCTAACCGTAACCCTAACCCATACACTATGCCGTACCTGAACCCGTACCCAAACCCGTAATATAAGCGGTAGCCTAACCCTAATCCTAACTCTAACCCTAAGCTACCCTTGACTGCTTCTGCTACCAATAGATTTCCTAAGCATTAGTGTTTTAAGGAACAGATTAAAAAGAGAATCCTAATGTGATTTCTTTATAATGGGTGTGTTCCTTATCTTATCCTAGTGTCTAAACTCTTTTCCATGGCTGGATTCCAAATAATATTCTTTTACGTTCTAAGTGGTATCTAGAGAGTGGGATAGGTTTAAGAAATACCCTAACCCTAACGCGTACCCAAATCCTAACCCCTACCCTAACCCTAACACCTACACTAATCCTAACCTGTACCCTAAACCGAGCCCTAACCCTAAAACGAAACGTAACCCTAACCCATACCCGAACCCGTACCCGAATCCATACCCTAAGCCGTACCCTAACACTAACCCTAACCCTAAATGTAACCCGAAGCTACCCTGGACTGATTATGCCTCAAATAGATTTCCTAAGCACTAGTGTTTTAAGGAACACGTTAAAAAGATAATCGTAATGTGATTTCTTTATATCGGGTGTGTTCCTTATCTTATCCTAGTGGCTAAACTGTTCTCCATGGCTGGACCCCAAATAATATTCCTTTACATGCTAAGTGGTATCTAGAGAGTGGGATAGGTTTAATAAATACCCTAAACCTAACACGTACCTTAACCCTAACGCCTACCCTAACCCTAACACGTAACCTAATCCTAAACCTTACCCTAAACCGAGCCCTAACCCTATAACTAACCCTAACCCTAACCCTTAACCATACACTATGACGTACCCGAACCCGTACCATAAGCCGTACCCTAACCCTAATCATAACCCTAAGGTACCCTTGACTGCTTCTGCCTCCAATAGATTTCCTAAACACTAGTGTTTTAAGGAACAGATTAAAAAGAGAATCCCAAAGTGATTTCTTTATTATGGGTGTGTTCCTTATCTTATCCTAGTGTCTAAACTCTTCTCCATGGCTGGACCCCAAATAATATTCATTTACGTGCTAAGTGTTATCTAGAGTGTGCGATAGGTTTAATAAATACCCTAAACCTAAGGTGTACCCTAACCCTAACCCTACCATAACCCTAACACGTACCCTAATCCTAACCCATACCCAAAACCGAGCCCTAACCCTAAAACTAACCCTAATCCTAACCCTAACACAAAACCTAAGCCGTAGCCGAACCCGTACCCTAAGCCGTACCCTAACCCTAATGCCAATGCTAAGCTACCCTTGACTGCTTCTACCTCCATTAGATTTCCTAAGCACTAGTGTTTTAAGGAACAGAGTAAAAAGAGAATCCTAATGTCATTTCTTTATAATAGGTGTGTTCCTTATGTTATCCTAGTGTGTAAACTATTCTCCATGGCTGGACCCCAAATAATATTCCTTTACGTGCTAAGTGGTATCTAGAGAGTGGGATAGGTTTAATAAATACCCTAACCCTAACGCGTACCCTAACCCTAACACGTACCCCAATCCTAACCCGTACACTAAACCGAGCCCTAACCCTAAGACTAACCCTAACCCTAACCCTTACCCTACGCCGTACCCGAACCCGTACCCGAACCCGTACCATAAGCAGTACCCTAACCCTAACGCTAACCCTAAGCTACCCTTGACTGCTTCTGCTTCAAATAGACTTCCTAAGCACTAGTGTTTTAAGGAACAGGTTAAAAAGAGCATCCTAATGGATTTCTTTATAATGGGTGTGTTCCTGATATTATCCTAGTGCATAAACTCTTCTCCAAGCCTGGATTCCTAATAATATTCCTATACGTTCTAAGTGGTATCTAGAGAGTGGGATACGTTTAATAAATACCCTAATCCTACTGTGTACCCTAACCCTAAACGCTACCATAACTCTAACAAGTACACTAATCTTAACCCGTACCCTAAACCGAGCCCTAACCCTAAAACTAACCCTAACACTAACACATACGCTACGCCGTACCCGAACCCGTACCCGAATCCGTACCCTAAGCCGTACCCTAACACTAAGCCTAACACTAACCCTATCCCGAAGCTACCCTTGACTCCTTCTGCCTCCCATAGATTTGCTAAGCACTAGTGTTTTAAGGAACAGGTTAAAAAGAGAATCCTAATGTGATTTCTTTATAATGGGTGTGTTCCTTATCTTATCCTATTGTCTAAACTCTTCTCCATGGGGGAACCACAAATAATATTCCTTTACATGCTAAGTGGTATCTAGAGAGTGGGATAGGTTTAATAAATACCCTAAACCTAAAACGTACCTTAACCCTAACGCCTACCCTAATCCTAACACGTAACCTAATCCTAACCTGTACCCTAAACCGAGCCCTAACCCTAAAAGTAACCCTAACCCTAACCCTAAACCGTACCCTACGACGTACCCGAACCCGTACCCGAACCCGTACCATAAGCCGTACCCTAACCCTAATCATAACTCTAAGGTACCCTTGACTCCTTCTGCCTCCAATAGGTTTCCGAAGCACTAGTGTTTTAAGGAACAGGTTAAAAAGAGAATCCTAATGTGATTTCTTTATAATGGGTGTGTTCTTTATCTTATCCTAGTGTCTAAACTCTTCTCCATGGGGGAACCAGAAATAATATTCCTTTACATGCTAAGTGGTATCTAGAGAGTGGGATAGGTTTAATAAATACCCTAACCCTAACGCGTACCCTAACCCTATCTCCTACCGTTACACTAACAGGTAGCCTAATCCTAACCTGTACCCTAAAACCGAGCCCTAACCGTAAAACTAACCTTAAACCTAACACTAAACCATAACCTACGACATACCCACACCCGACCCGAACCCGTACCATAAGCCGTACCCTGTACCTAACCCTAACCCTAAGGTACCCTTGACTGCTTCTGCCTCCAATACATTTCCTAAGCACTAGTGTTTTAAGGAACAGGTTAAAAAGTTAATCGTAATGTGATTTCTTTATAACGGGTGTGTTCCTTATCTTAACCTAGTGTCTAATCTCTTCTCCATGGCTGGACCCTAAATAATATCCCTTTACGTGCTAAGTGGTATCTAGAGAGTGGGATAGTTTTAATAAATAACCTAACCCTAACGCGTACACTAAAGCTAACTCCTACCTTAATCCTAACACGTACCCCAATCCTAACCCGAACCCTAAACTGATCCCTAACCCTAAAATTAACCTAACCGTAACCCTAACCCATACACTATGCCATACCTGAACCCGTACCCAAACCCGTACTATAAGCGGTAGCCTAACCCTAATCCTAACTCTAACCCTAAGCTACCCTTGACTGCTTCTGCTACCAATAGATTTCCTAAGCACTAGTGTTTTAAGGAACAGTTTAAAAAGAGAATCCTAATGTGATTTCTTTATAATGGGTGTGTTCCTCATCTTATCCTAGTGTCTAAACTCTTTTCCATGGCTGGATTCCAAATAATATTCTTTTACGTTCTAAGTGGTATCTAGAGAGTGGGATAGGTTTAAGAAATACCCTAACCCTAACACGTACCCAAATCCTAACCCCTACCCTAACCCTAACACCTACACTAATCCTAACCTGTACCCTAAACCGAGCCCTAACCCTAAAACGATACGTAACCCTAACCCATACCCGAACCCGTACCCGAATCCGTACCCTAAGCCGTACCCTAACACTAACCCTAACCCTAAATGTAACCCGAAGATACCCTGGACTGATTATGCCTCAAATAGATTTCCTAAGCACTAGTGTTTTAAGGAACAGGTTAAAAAGATAATCGTAATGTGGTTTCTTTATATCGGGTGTGTTCCTTATCTTATCCTAGTGTCTAAACACTTCTCCATGACTGGACACCAAATAATATTCCTTTAGGTGCTAAGTGTTATCTACAGTGTGGGATAGGTTTAATAAATACCCTAAAGCTAAGGCGTACCCTAACCCTAACCCCTACCCTAACCCTAACACGTACCCTAATCCTAACCCATACCCTAAACCGAGCCCTAATCCTACAACTAACTCTAACCCAACCCTAACACATACCCTATGCCGTACCCGAATCCGTACCCTAAGCCATACCCTAACCCTAACCCTAAGCCTAAGTCAAGCTATCCTTGACTGCTTCTGCCTCCAATAGATGTCCTAAGCACTAGTGTTTTATGGAACAGGTTAAAAAGAGAATCCTAATGTGATTTCTTTATAATAGGTGTGTTCCTTATCTTATCCAAGTGTCTAAACTCTTCTCCATGGCTGGACCCAAAATATTATTCCTTTATGTGATAAGTGGTATCTAGAGAGTGGGATAGGTTTAATAACTAACCTAACCTTAACGCGTACCCTAACCCTATCCACTACCCTAACACTAACACGTACCCAAATCCTAAAACGTACCCTAAATCGAGCCCAAACCCTAAAACTAACCCTAATCCTAACCCAAACACAAAACCTAAGCCGTACCCGAAACCATACCCTAAGCCGTACCCTAACCCTAACGCTAACCCTAAGCTACCCTTGACTGCTTCTACTTCCATTAGATTTCCTAAGCACTAGTGTTTTAAGGAACAGGTTAAAAAGAGAATCGTAATGTCATTTCTTTATAATAGGTGTGTTCCTTATGTTATCATAGTGTGTAAACTCTTCTCCATGGCTGGACCCCAAATAATATTCCATTACGTGCTAAGTGGTATCTAGAGATTGGGATAGGTTTAATAAATACCCTAACCCTAACGCATAACCTAACCCTAACCCCTACCCTAACCCTAACACGTAAACTAATCTTAACCCATATCCTAAACCGAGCCCTAACCCTAAAACTAAACCTAACCCTAACCCATACCCTACGCCGTACCCGAACCCGTACCCGAATCCTTTACCCTAAGCCGTAACCTAACACTAACCTTAACACTAACCCTAACCCGAAGCTACCCTTGACTCCTTCTGCCTCCAATAGTTTTCCTAAGCACTAGTGTTTTAAGGAACAGTTTAAAAAGAGAATCCTAATGTGATTTCTTTATAATGGGTGTGTTCCTTATCTTATCCTAGTGTCTAAACTCTTCTCCATGGGGGAACCACAAATAATATTCCTTTACAGGCTAAGTGGTATCTAGAGAGTGGGATAGGTTTAATAAATACCCTAACCCTAACGCGTACCCTAACCCTAACACGTAACCTAATCCTAACCCGTACCCAAATCCGAGTCTCACTGTAAAACTAAAACTAACCCTAACCCATACTCTGCACCGTACCCGAATCCGTATCCGAATCCGTACCCTAAGCCGTACCCTAATAGTAACCCTAACCCTAACACTAACCCGAAGCTACCCTTGACTGCTTATGCCTCAAATACATTTCCTAAGCCCTAGTGTTTTAAGAAACAGGTTAAAAAGAGAATCCTAATGTGATTTCTTTTTAATGGGTTTGTTCCTTATCTTTACCTACTGTCTAAACACTTCTCCATGGCTTGACCCCAAATAATATTCCTTTACGTGATAAGTGTTATCTAGAGTGTGGGATAGGTTTAATAAATACACTAAACCTAATGCGTACCCTAACCATAACCCCTACCCTAACCCTAACACGTACCCTAATACTAAGCCGTACGCTAAACCCTAAACTGAGCCCTAACCCTAAAACTAACTCTAACCCTAACTCTAACCCATACCCAATACCATACCCGAATCCGTACCCTAAGCTGTACCCTAAACCCTAAACTGAGCCCTAACCCTAAAACTAACTCTAACCCTAACTCTAACCCATACCCAATACCGTACCCGAATCCGTACCCTAAGCCGTACCCTAACCATAACCCTAACCCTAACTTTAAGCTAGCCTTGACTGCTTCTGCTTCCAATAGATTTCCTAAGCACTAGTGTTTTAAGGAACAGGTTAAAAAGAGCATCCTAATGTGATTTCTTTATAATGGGTGTGTTCCTATCTTATCCTAGTGTCTAAACTCTTCTCCATGGCTGGACCCAAATAATATTCCTTTACATGCTAAGTGGTATCTAGAGAGTGGGATAGGTTTAATAAATACCCTAAACCTAACACGTACCTTAACCCTAATGCCTACCCTAACCCTAACACGTAACCTAATCCTAACCTGTACCCTAAATCGAGCCCTAACCCTATAACTAACCCTAACCCTAACCCTAAACCATACACTATGACGTACACGAACCCGTACTATAAGCCTTACCCTAACCCTAATCATAACCCTAAGGTACCCTTGACTGCTTATGCCTCCACTAGATTTCCTAAGCACTAGTGTTTTAAGGAACAGGTTAAAAAGGTAATCGTAATGTGATTCCTTTATAACGGGTGTCTTCCTTATCTTATCCTAGTGTCTAAACTCTTCTCCATGGCTGGACTCAAATAATATTCCTTTACATGCTAAGTGGTATCTAGAGAGTGGGATAGGTTTAATAAATACCCTAAACCTAACACGTACCTTAACCCTAAGCCCTACCCTAACCCTAACATGTTACCTAATCCTAACCCGTACCAAAAAACCGAGCCGTAACTCTAAAACTAACCCTAAACCTAACCATAACCCATACTCCACGACGTAACCGAACCCGTACCCTAAATGGTACCCTAACCCTAACCCTAACCCTAAGCTACCCTTGACTGCTTCTGCCTCAAATAGATTTCCTAAGCACTAGTGTTTTAAGGAACAGGTTAAAAAGAGAATCCTAATGTGATTTGTTTTTAATGGGTGTGTTCCTTACCTTATCCTTATGTCTAAATTCTTCTACATGGCTGGACCCCAAATAATATTTCTTTACGTGCTAAGTGGTATCTAGAGAGTGGGATAGATTTAATAACTAACCTAACCTTAACGCGTACCCTAACCCTATCAACTACCCTAACCCTAACACGTCCCCTAATCCTAACACGTACCCTAAACCGAGCCCTAACCCTAAAACTAACCCTAATCCTAACCCTAAACCATACCCTACGCCATACCCGAATCCTCACCCGAAACCTTACCATAAGCAGTACCCTAACCCTAACCCTAACCCTAACCCTAACCCTAAGCTACCCTTGACTGCTTCTGCTTCCAATACATGTCCTAAGCACTAGTGTTGTAAGGAACAGATTAAAAGGACAATCCTAATGTGATTTCTTTATAATGGGTGCGTTCCTGATATTATCCTAGTGCCTAAACACTTCTCCAAGGCTGGATTCCAAATAATATTCCTTTACGTTTTAGTCGTATCTAGAGAGTGGGATATGTTTAAAATTACCCTAATGCTAACACGTACCCTAATCCTAACCCATACCCTAACCCTAACAAGTAAACTAATCTTAACCCGTACCCTAAACCGAGCCCTAACCCTAAAACTAACCCTAACCCTAACCCATACCCTACGCCGTACCCGAACCCGTACCCGAATCCGTACCCTAAGCCGTACCCTAACACTAACCCTACCACTAACCCTAACCCGAAGCTACCCTTGACTCCTTCTGCCTCCAATAGATTTCCTAAGCACTAGTGTTTTAAGTAACAGGTTAAAAAGACAATACTAATGTGATTTCTTTATAATGGGTGTGTTCCTTATCTTATCCTAGTGTCTAAACTCTTCTCCATGGGGGAACCACAAATAATATTCCTTTACATGCTAAGTGGTATCTATAGAGTGGGATAGGTTTAATAAATGCCCTAGCTCTAACGCGTACCTTAACCCTAACCCCTACCCTAATCCTAACACGTAACCTAATCCTATCCCGTACCCAAAACCGAGCCCTAACTGTAAAACTAACCCTAACCCTAACGCTAACCCATTCTCTGCACCGTACCCGAACCCATACCCTAAGCCTAACACTATCCCTAAACCTAAACCTAAGCTACCCTTGATTGCTCCTGCCTCCAATAGATTTCCTAAGCACTAATGTTTTAAGGAACAGGTTAAAAAGAGAATCCTAATGTGATTACTTTGTAATGGTTGTGTTCCTTATCTTATCCTAATGTCTAAACTCTTCTACATGGCTAGACCCCAAATAATATTCTTTATGTGCTAAGTGGTATCTAGAGAGTGGGATAGGTTTAAAAAATACCCTAACCCTAACGCGTACCCTAACCCTATCCCCTACCATTACCCTAACACGTAACCTAATCCTAACCTGTACCCTAAACCGAGCCCTAACCCTAAAATTAACCCTAAAACTAACCCTAAACCATACCATACGCCGTACCCGAACCCGTAACCGAACCCGTACCATAAGCCGTACACTAACCCTAACCCTAACCCTAAGGTACCCTTGAATGCTTCAGCCTCCAATAGATTTCCTAAGCACTAGTGTTTTAAAGAACAGATTAAAAAGAGAATCCTAATGTGATTTCTTTATAATGGGTGTGTTCCTTATCTTTTCCTACTGTCTAAACACTTCTCCATGGCTTGACCCCAAATGATATTCCTTTACGTGTTAAGTGTTATCTAGAGTGTGGGATAGGTTTAATAAATACACTAAACCTAATCCGTACCCTAACCATAACCCCTACCCTAACCCTAACACGTACCCTAATACTAAGCTGTACCCTAAACTGAGCCCTAACCCTAAAACTAACTCTAACCCTAACTCTAACCCATACCCTATGCCGTACCCGAATCCGTACCCTAAGCCGTACCCTAACCATAACCCTAACCCTAACCGTAAGTTAGCCTTGACTGCTTCTGCCTCCAATAGATTTCCTAAGCCCTAGTGTTTTAAGAAACAGGTTAAAAAGAGAATCCTAATGTGATTCCTTTATAATGGGTGTGTTCCTTATCTTATCCTAGTGTCTAAACTCTTCTCCATGGCTGGACCCCAAATAATATTCCTTTACATGCTAAGTGGTATCTAGAGATTGGGATAGATTTAATAAATACCCTAACCCTAACGTTTACCCTAAACCTATCCCGTATCCTAACTCTAACATGTACCCTAATCTTAACCCGTACCCTAAACCGATCCCCAACCCTAAAACTATCCCTATCCCTAACCCTAAACCATACCCTACGCCGTACCCGAACCCGTACCTGATCCCGTACCCTATGCCGTACCCTAACACTAACCCTAACCCTAACCCTAACCCTAAGCTATCCTTGACTGCTTCTGCCTCCAATAGATTTGCTAAGCACTAGTGTTTTAAGGAACAGGTTAAAAAGAGAATCCTAATGTGATTTCTTTATAATGGGTGTGTTCCTTATCTTATCCTAGTGTCTAAACTCCTCTCCATGGGGGAACCGCAAATAATATTCCTTTACATGCTAAGTGGTATCTAGAGAGTGGGATAGGTTTAATAAATAACCTAAACCTAACACGTATCTTAACCCTAACGCCTACCCTAATCCTAACACGTAACCTAATCCTAACCTGTACCCTAAACTTAGCCCTAACCCTAAAAGTAACCCTAACCCTAACCCTAAACCGTACCCTACGACGTACCCGAACCCGTACCCGAACCCGTACCTTAAGCCGTACCCTAACCCTAATCATAACGCTAAGGTACCCTTGACTGCTACTGCCTCCAATAGATTTCCTAAGCACTAGTGTTTTAAGAAACAGGTTAAAAAGTTAATCGTAATGTGATTCCTTTATGACGGGTGTGTTCCTAATCTTATCCTTGTGTCTAAACTCTTCTCCATGGCTGGACCCCAAATAATATTCCTTGACGTACTAAGTGGTATCTAGAGAGTGGGATAGGTTTAATAAATACCCTAACGCTAATGCGTACCTTAACCCTAACCCCTACCGTAACCCTAACACGTAACCTAATCCTAACCCGTACCAAAAAACCGAGCCCTAACTCTAAAACTAACCCTAAACCTAACACTAACCCATACTCCACGACATACGCGAACTCGTACGCTAAATTGTACCCTAACCCTAACCCTAAGCTACCCTTGACTGCTTCGGCCTCCAATAGATTTCCTAAGCACTAGTGTTTTAAGGAACAGGTTAAAAAGAGAATCCTAATGTGATTTCTTTATAATGTGTGTGTTCCTTATCTTATTCCTAATGTCTAAACTCTTCTCCATGGCTGGACCCCAAATAATATTCCTTTACGTGCTAAGTGGTATCTAGAGAGTGGGATAGGTTTAATAAATACCCTAACCCTAACGCATACTCTAACCCTATCTCCTACTGTTACCCTAACACGTATCCTAATCCTAACCTGTACCCTAAACCGAGCCCTAACCGTAAAACTAACCCTAAACCTAACACTAAACCATAACCTACGACATACCCGAATCCGATCCGAACCCTTACCATAAGCCGTACCCTATACCTAACCCTATGCCTAAGGTACCCTTGACTGCTTCTGCCTCCAATAGATTTCCTAAGCCCTAGTGTTTTAAGGAACAGGTTAAAAAGTTAATCGTAATGTGATTTCTTTATAACGGGTGTTTTCCTTATCTTATCCTAGGGTCTAAACTCTTCTCCATGGCTGGACCCCAAATAATATTCCTTTACGTGCTAAGTGGTATCTAGAGAGTGGGATAGTTTTAATAAATACCCTAACCCTAACACGTAACCTAACCCTAACCCCTACCTTAACCCTAACACGTACCCCAATCCTAACCCGTACCCTAAACTGATCCCTAATCCTAAAACTAAACTTAACCCTAACCCTAACCCATAACCTACGCCGTACCTGAACCCGTACCCGAACCCGTACCATAACAGTACCCTAACCCTAACTCTAATCCTAAGCTACCCTTGACTGCTTCTGCTTCCAATAGATTTCCTAAGCACTAGTGTTTTAAGGAACAGGTCAAAAAGAGAATCCTAATGTGATTTTTTTATAATAGGTGTGCTCCTTATGTTATCCTAGTTTGTAAACAATTCTCCATGGCTGGACCCCAAATACTATTCCGTTACGTGCTAAGTGGTATCGAGAGAGTGGGATAGGTTTAATAAATAACCTAACCCTATCACGTACCCTAACGCTAACCCCTACCCTAACCCTAACACATACCCCCATTCCTAACCCGTACCCTAAACCGAGCCCTAACCCTAAAACTAACCCTAATCCTAACCCTTACCCTACGCCGTACCCGAACCCGTACCCGAACCCGTACCATAAGCAGTACCCTAACCCTAACCCTAACCTTAACCCTAAGCTACCCTTGACTGCTTCTGCTTCCAATACATTTCCTAAGCACTAGTGTTTTAAGGAACAGGTTAAAAAGAGAATCCTAATGTGATTTCTTTATAATGGGTGTGTTCCTGATATTATCCTAGTGCCAAAACTCTACTCCAAGGCTGGATTCCAAATAATATTCCTTTACGTTCTAAGTGGTATCTAGAGAGTGGGAGAGGTTGAATAAATAACGTAACCCTAACGCGTATGCTAACCCTATCCCTTACCGTTACCCTAACACGTACCCTAATCCTAACCTGTACCCTAAACCGAGCCCTAACCATAAAACTAACCCTAAACCTAAACCTAAACCATACCCTACGACGTACCCGAACCCATAACCGAACCCGAACCATAAGCTGTACCATAACCCTAACCCTATCCCTAAGGTACCCTTGACTGCTTCTGCCTCCAATAGATTTCCTAAGCACTAGTGTTTTAAGGAACAGGTTAAAAAGAGAATCCTAATGTGATTTATTTATAATGGGTGTGTTCCTTATCTTATCCTAGTGTCTAAACTGTTCTCCATGGCTGGACCCCAAATAATATTCCTTTACATGCTAAGTGGTATCTAGAGAGTGGGATAGGTTTAATAAATACCCTAAACCTAACGTGTACCCTAATCCTATCCCCTACCCTAACCCTAACACATATCCTAATCTTAACCCGTACCCTAAACCGAGCCCTAACCCTAAAACTAACCCTAAACGTAACCCTAAACCATAACCTATGCCGTACCCGAACCCGTACCCTAAGCCGTACCCTAACACTAACCCTAACTCTAACCCTAACCCTAAGCTACCCTTGACTGCTTCTGCCTCCAATAGATTTTCTAAACACTAGTGTTTTAAGGAACAGATTAAAAAGAGAATCCCAAAGTGATTTCTTTATTATGGGTGTGTTCCTTATCTTATACTAGTGTCTAAACTCTTCTCCATTGCTGGACCCAAAATAATATTCCTTTATGTGCTAAGTGGTAGCTAGAGATTGGGATACGTTTAATAACTAACCTAACCTAAATGCATACCCTAACCCTATCCCCTAGCCTAACCCTAACACGTAACCTAATCCTAACCTGTACCCTAAACCGAGCCATAACCCTAAAACTGACCCTAATCCTAACCCTAACACAAAACCTAAGCCATACCCGAACCCGTACCCTAAGCCGTACCCTAACCCTAACAATAACCCTAATCTACCCTTGACTGCTTCTACCTCCATTAGATTTCGTAAGCACTAGTGTTTTAAAGAACAGATTAAAAAGAGAATCCTAATGTGATTTCTTTATAATGGGTGTGTTCCTTATCCTATCCTAGTGTCTAAACTCTTTTCCATCCCTGGATTCCAAATAATATTCTTTTACGTTCTAAGTGGTATCTAGAGAGTGGGATAGGTTTAATAAATACCCTAAACCGAACGCGTACACTAAACCTAACCCCTACCCTAACCCTAACACCTACACTAATCCTAATTCGTACCCTAAACCGAGCCCTAACCCTAAAACAAACCCTAACCCTAACCCTAACCCATACTCGAACCCTTACCCGAATCCATACCCTAAGCCGTACCCTAACACTATCCCTAACCCTAACACTAACCCGAAGCTACCCTTGACTGCTCATGCCTCAAATAGATTTCCTAAGCCCTAGTGTTTTAAGGAACAGGTAAAAAAGAGAATCCTAATGTGATTTCTTTTTAATGGGTTTGTTCCTTATATTTTGCTACTGTCTAAACACTTTTCCATGGCTGGAACCCAAATAATATTCCTTTACGTGCTAAGTGTTACCTAGAGTGTGGGATAGGTTTAATAAATACACTAAACCTAATGCGTACCCTAACCCTAACCCCTACCCTAACCCTAACACGCAACCTAATCCTAACCTGTACCAAAAAACAGAGCCCTAACTCTAAAACTAACCCTAAACCTAACCGTAACCTATACTCCACGACGTAACCGAACCCGTACCCTAAATCGTACCCTAACCCTAAGCCTAACCCTAAGCTACCCTTGACTGCTTCTGCCTCCAATAGATTTCCTAAGCACTAGTGTTTTAAGGAACAGGTTAAAAAGAGAATCCTAATGTGATTTCTTTATAATGGGTGTGTTCCTTATCTTATCCTAGTGTCTAAACTCTTCTCCATGGCTGGACCCAAATAATATTCCTTTACATGCTAAGTGGTATCTAGAGCGTGAGATAGGTTTAATAAATACCCTAACCCTAACTCGTACCCTTACCCTATCCCCACCGTTACACTAACACGTACCCCAATCCTAACCCGTACCCTAAACCGAGCCCTAACCCTAAAACTAAACTTAATCCTAACTGTAACCCATACACTATGCCGTACCTGAACCCGTACCCGAACCCGTATCATAAGCAGTACCCTAACCCTAACCCTAACCCTAAGCTACCCTTGACTGCTTCTGCTTCCAATAGATTTCCTAAGCACTAGTGTTTTAAGGAACAGGTTAAAAAGAGAATCCTAATGTGTTTTCTTTATAATGAGTGTGTTCCGTATCTTATCCTAGTGTCTAAACTCTTTTCCATGGCTGGATTCCAAATAATATTCTTTGACGTTCTAAGTGGTATCTAGAGAGTGGGATAGGTTTAATAAATACCCTAACCCTAACGCATACCCAAATCCTGACCCCTACCCTAACCCTAACACCTACACTAATCCTAACCTTTACCCTAAACCGAGCCCTAACCCTAAAACTAAACGTAACCCTAACACATACCCGAACCCGTACTAGAACCTGTACCCGAACCCGTACCCTAAGCCGTACCCTAACACTAACCCTAACCCTAACTGTAACCCGAAGCTACCCTTGACTGATTATGCCTCAAATAGATTTCCTAAGCACTAGTGTTTTAAGGAACAGAGTAAAAAGAGAATCCTAATGTCATTTCTTTATAATAGGTGTGTTCCTTATGTTATCCTAGTGTGTAAACTATTCTCCATGGCTGGACCCAAATAATATTCCTTTACGTGCTAAGTGGTATCTAGAGAGTGGGATAGGTTTAATAAATACCCTAACCCTAACGCGTACCCTAACCCTAACCCCTACCCTAACCCTAACACGTACCCCAATCCTAACCCGTACACTACACCGAGCCCTAACCCTAAGACTAACCCTAACCCTAACCCTTACCCTACGCCGTACCCGAACCCGTACCCGAACCCGTACCATAAGCAGTACCCTAACCCTAACCCTATCCCTAAGCTACCCTTGACTGCTTCTGCTTCAAATAGACTTCCTAAGCACTAGTGTTTTAAGGAACAGGTTAAAAAGAGCATCCTAATGTGATTTCTTTATAATGGGTGTGTTCCTGATATTATCCTAGTGGCTAAACTCTTCTCCAAGGCTGGATTCCTAATAATACTCCTTTACGTTCTAAGTGGTATCTAGAGAGTGGGATACGTTTAATAAATACCCTAATCCTACTGCGTACCCTAACCCTAAACCCTACCATAACTCTAACAAGTACACTAATCTTAACCCGTACCCTAAACCGAGCCCTAACCCTAAAACTAACCCTAACACTAACCCATACGCTACGCCGTACCCGAACCCGTATCCGAATCCGTACCCTAAGCCGTAACCTAACACTAACCCTAACACTAACCCTAACCCGAAGCTACCCTTGACTCCTTCTGCCTCCAATAGATTTGCTAAGCACTAGTGTTTTAAGGAACAGGTTAAAAAGAGAATCCTAATGTGATTTCTTTATAATGGGTGTGTTCCTTATCTTATCCTAGTGTCTAAACTCTTCTCCATGGGGGAACCACAAATAATATTCCTTTACATGTTAAGTGGTATCTAGAGAGTGGGATAGGTTTAATAAAGACCCTAAACCTAACATGTACCTTAACCCTAACGCCTACCCTAATCCTAACACGTAACCTAATCCTAACCTGTACCCTAAACCGAGCCCTAACCCTAAAAGTAACCCTAACCCTAACCCTAAACCGTACCCTACGACGTACCCGAACCCGTACCCGAACCCGTACCATAAACCGTACCCTAACCCTAATCATAACTCTAAGGTACCCTTGACTCCTTCTGCCTCCAATAGGTTTCCGAAGCACTAGTGTTTTAAGGAACAGGTTAAAAAGAGAATCCTAATGTGATTTCTTTATAATGGGTGTGTTCTTTATCTTATCCTAGTGTCTAAACTCTTCTCCATGGGGGAACCAGAAATAATATTCCTTTACATGCTAAGTGGTATCTAGAGAGTGGGATAGGTTTAATAAATACCCTAACCCTAACGCGTAACCTAACCCTATCTCCTACCGTTACACTAACAGGTAGCCTAATCCTAACCTTTACCCTAAAACCGAGCCCTAACCGTAAAACTAACCCTAAACCTAACCCTAAACCATAACCTACGACATACCCACACCCGACCCGAACCCGTACCATAAGCCGTACCCTATACCTAACCCTAACCCTAAGGTACCCTTGAATGCTTCTGCCTCCAATACATTTCCTAAGCACTAGTGTTTTAAGGAACAGGTTAAAAAGTTAATCGTAATGTGATTTCTTTATAACGGGTGTGTTCCTTATCTTAACCTAGTGTCTAATCTCTTCTCCATGGCTGGACCCCAAATAATATCCCTTTCCGTGCTAAGTGGTATCTAGAGAGTGGGATAGTTTTAATAAATAACCTAACCCTAACGCGTACACTAAACCTAAATCCTACCTTAATCCTAACACGTACCCCAATCCTAACCCGTACCCTAAACTGATCCCTAACCCTAAAATTAACCTAACCATAACCCTAACCCATACACTACGCCGTACCTGAACCCGTACCCGAACCCGTACTATAAGCAGTAGCCTAACCCTAACCCTAACCCTAAACCTAAGCTACCCTTCACTGCTTCTGCTTCCAGTAGATTTCCTAAGCACTAGTGTTTTAAGGAACAGGTTAAAAAGAAAATCCTAATGTGATTTCTTTATAATGGGTGTGTTCCTTATTTTATCCTAGTGTCTAAACTCTTTTCCATGGCTGGATTCCAAATAATATTCTTTTATGTTCTAAGTGGTATCTAGAGAGTGGGATAGGTTTAATAAATACCCTAACCCTAACGCGTACCCAAATCCTAACCCCTACCCTAACCCTAACACCTACACTAATCCTAACCTGTACCCTAAACCGAGCCCTAACCCTAAAACTAAACGTAACCCTAATCCATACCCGAACCCGTACCCGAATCCGTACCCTAAGCCGTACTCTAACACTAACCCTAACCCTAACTGTAACCCGAAGCTACCCTTGACTGATTATGCCTCAAATAGATTTCCTTAGCACTACTGTTTTAAGAAACAGTTTAAAAAGATAATCGTAATGTGATTTCTTTATAACGGGTGTGTTCCTTATCTTATCCTAGTGTCTAAACACTTCTCCATGGCTGGACCCCAAATAATATTCATTTACGTGCTAAGTGTTATCTAGAGTGTGGGATAGGTTTAATAAATACCCTAACCCTAAGGCGTACCCTAACCCTAACACATACTCTAACCCTAACACGTACCCTAATCCTAACCCGTACACTAAACCGAGACCTAACCCTAAAACTAAACCTAAACCTAACCCTACCCCATACCCTACGCCGTATCTGAACCCGTACCCGAACCCGTACCATAAGCAGTACCCTAACCCTAACTCTAATCCTAAGCTACCCTTGACTGCTTCTGCTTCCAATAGATTCCCTAAGCACTAGTGTTTTAAGGAACAGGTTAAAAAGAGAATACTAATGTGATTTCTTTATAATGGGTGTGTTCCTTATCTTATCCTAGTGTCTAAACTCTTTTCCATGGATGGATTCCAAATAATATTCTTTTAAGTTCGAAGTGGTATCTGGAGAGAGGGATAGGTGTAATAAATACCCTAACCCTAACGCGTACCCAAATCCTAACCCCTACCCTAAACCTAACACCTACACAAATCCTACCCTGTACCCTAAACCGAGCTCTAACCCTAAAACTAAACGTAACCCTAACCCTTACCCAAACCCGTACCCGAATCCGTACCCTAAGCCGTACCCTAACACTAACCCTAACCCTAACTGTAACCCGAAGCTACCCTGGACTGATTATGCCTCAAATAGATTTCCTAAGCACTAGTGTTTTATGGAACAGGTTAAAAAGATAATCGTAATGTGATTTCTTTATATCGGGTGTGTTCCTGATCTTATCCTAGTGTCTAAACGCTTCTGCATGCCTGGACACCAAATAATATTCCTTTACGTGCTAAGTGTTATCTATAGTGTGGGATAGGTTTAATAAATACCCTAAACCTAAGGAGTACCCTAACACTAACCCCTACCCTAAACCTAACAAGTACCCTAATCCTAACCCATACCCTAAACTGAGCCCTAACCCTAAAACTAACTCTAACCCTAACCCTAACACACACCCTATGCCGTACCCGAATCCGTACCCTAAGCCATAACCTAACCCTAACCCTAAGCCTAACCCTAAGCTAGCCTTGACTTCTTCTGCCTCCAATAGATTTCCTAAGCATTAGTGTTTTAAGGAACAGATTAAAAAGTGAATCCCAAAGTGATTTCTTTAATATGGGTGTGTTCTTTATCTTATCCTAGTGTCTAAACTCTTCTCCATGTCTGGACCCCAAATAATATTCCTTTACGTGCTAAGTGGTATCTAGAGAGTGGGATAGGTTTAATAAATACCCTAACCCTAACGCGTACATTAACCCTAACCCCTACCCTAATCCTAACACGTAACCTAATCCTAACCCGTACCCAAAACCGAGCCCTAACTGTAAAACTAACCCTAACCGTAACCCTAACCCATTCTCTGCACCATACCTGAAACCATACCCTAAGCCGTACACTATCCCTAACCCTAAACCTAAGCTACCCTTGATTGCTTCTGCCTCCAATAGATTTCCTAAGCACTAGTGTTTTAAGGAACAGGTTAAAAAGAGAATCCTAATGTGATTTCTTTGTAATGGGTGTGTTCCTTATCTTATCCTAATGTCTAACCTCTTCTACATGGCTAGACCCCAAATAATATTCTTTATGTGCTAAGTGGTATCTAGAGAGTGGGATAGGTTTAATAAATACCCTAACCCTAACGCGTACCCTAACCCTATCCCCTACCATTACCCTAACACGTACCCTAATCCTAACCTGTACCCTAAACGAGCCCTAACCCTAAAACTAACCCTAAAACTAACCCTAAACCATACCCTACGCCGTACCCGAACCCGTAACCGAACCCGTACCATAAGCCGTACACTAACCCTAACCCTAAGGTACCCTTGAATGCTTCTGCCTCCAATAGATTTCGTAAGCACTAGTGTTTTAAAGAACAGATTAAAAAGAGAATACTAATGTGATTTCTTTATAATGGGTGTGTTCCTTATCCTATCCTAGTGTCTAAACTCTTTTCCATCCCTGGATTCCAAATAATACTCTTTTACGTTCTAAGTGGTATCTAGAGAGTGGGATAGGTTTAATAAATACCCTAAACCTAACGCGTACAGTAACCCTAACCCCTACCCTAACCCTAACACCTACACTAATCCTAATTCGTACCCTAAACCGAGCCCTAACCCTAAAACTAACCCTAACCCTAACCCTAACCCATACTCGAACCCTTACCCAAATCCATACCTTAAGCCGTACCCTAACACTAACCCTAACCCTAACACTAATCCGAAGCTACCCTTGACTGCTTATGCCTCAAATAGATTTCCTAAGCCCTAGTGTTTTAAGGAACAGGTAAAAAAGAGAATCCTAATGTGATTTCTTTTTAATGGGTTTGTTCCTTATATTTTGCTACTGTCTAAACACTTTTCCATGGCTGGAACCCAAATAATATTCCTTTACGTGCTAAGTGTTATCTAGAGTGTGGGATAGGTTTAATAAATACACTAAACCTAATGCGTACCCTAACCCTAACCCCTACCCTAACCCTAACACGCAACCTAATCCTAACCTGTACCAAAAAACAGAGCCCTAACTCTAAAACTAACCCTAAACCTAACCGTAACCCATACTCCACGACGTAACCGAACCAGTACCCTAAATCAAACCCTAACCCTAATCCTAACTCTAACCCTAAGCTACCCTTGACTGCTTCTGCTACCAATAGATTTCCTAAGCATTAGTGTTTTAAGGAACAGATTAAAAAGAGAATCCTAATGTGATTTCTTTATAATGGGTGTGTTCCTTATCTTATCCTAGTGTCTAAACTCTTTTCCATGGCTGGATTCCAAATAATATTCTTTTACGTTCTAAGTGGTATCTAGAGAGTGGGATAGGTTTAAGAAATACCCTAACCCTAACACGTACCCAAATCCTAACCCCTACCCTAACCCTAACACCTACACTAATCCTAACCTGTACCCTAAACCGAGCCCTAACCCTAAAACGAAACGTAACCCTAACCCATACCCAAACCCGTACCCGAATCCGTACCCTAAGCCGTACCCTAACACTAACCCTAACCCTAAATGTAACCCGAAGCTACCCTGGACTGATTATGCCTCAAATAGATTTCCTAAGCACTAGTGTTTTAAGGAACACGTTAAAAAGATAATCGTAATGTGATTTCTTTATATCGGGTGTGTTCCTTATCTTATCCTAGTGTCTAAACTCTTCTCCATGGCTGGACCCCAAATAATATTCATTTACGTGCTAAGTGTTATCTAGAGTGTGCGATAGGTTTAATAAATACCCTAAACCTAAGGTGTACCCTAACCCTAACCCTACCATAACCCTAACACGTACCCTAATCCTAACCCATACCCAAAACCGAGCCCTAACCCTAAAACTAACCCTAATCCTAACCCTAACACAAAACCTAAGCCGTGGCCGAACCCGTACCCTAAGCCGTACCCTAACCCTAACGCCAACCCTAAGCTACCCTTGACTGCTTCTACCTCCATTAGATTTCCTAAGCACTAGTGTTTTAAGGAACAGAGTAAAAAGAGAATCCTAATGTCATTTCTTTATAATAGGTGTGTTCCTTATGTTATCCTAGTCTGTAAACTATTCTCCGTGGCTGGACCCCAAATAATATTCCTTTACGTGCTACGTGGTATCTAGAGAGTGGGATAGGTTTAATAAATACCCTAACCCTAACGCGTACCCTAACCCTAACCCCTACCCTAACCCTAACACGTACCCCAATCCTAACCCGTACCCTAAACCGAGCCCTAACCCTAAAACTAACCCTAACCCTAACCCTTACCCTACGCCGTACCCGAACCTGTACCCGAACCCGTACCATAAGCAGTACCCTAACCCTAACCCTAACCGTAAGCTACCCTTGACTGCTTCTGCTTCAAATAGACTTCCTAAGCACTAGTGTTTTAAGGAACAGGTTAAAAAGAGCATCCTAATGTGATTTCTTTATAATGGGTGTGTTCCTTATCTTATCCTAGTGTCTAAACTCTTCTCCATGGCTGGACCCAAATAATATTCCTTTACATGCTAAGTGGTATCTAGAGAGTGGGATAGGTTTAATAAATACCCTAACCCTAACTCGTACCCTTACCCTATCCCCACCGTTACACTGACACGTACCCCAATCCTAACCCGTACCCTAAACCGAGCCCTAACCCTAAAACTAAACTTAATCCTAACCGTAACCCATACACTATGCCGTACCTGAACCCGAACCCGAAACCGTACCATAAGCAGTACCCTAACCCTAACCCTAACCCTAAGCTACCCTTGACTGCTCTGCTTCCAATAGATTTCCTAAGCACTAGTGTTTTAAGGAACAGGTTAAAAAGAGCATCCTAATGTGATTTCTTTATAATGGGTGTGTTCCTGATATTATCCTAGTGCCTAAACTCTTCTCCAAAGCTGAATTCCTAATAATACTCCTTTACGTTCTAAGTGGTATCTAGAGAGTGGGATACGTTTAATAAATACCCTAATCCTACTGCGTACCCTAACCCTAAACCCTACCATAACTCTAACAAGTACACTACTCTTAACCCGTACCCTAAACCGAGCCCTAACCCTAAAACTAACCCTAACACTAACACATACGCTACGCCGTACCCGAACCCGTACCCGAATCCGTACCCTAAGCCGTAACCTAACACTAACCCTAACACTAACTCTATCCCGAAGCTACCCTTGACTCCTTCTGCCTCCAATAGATTTGCTAAGCACTAGTGTTTTAAGGAACAGGTTAAAAAGAGAATCCTAATGTGATTTCTTTATAATGGGTGTGTTCCTTATCTTATCCTAGTGTCTAAACTCTTCTCCATGGGGGAACCACAAATAATATTCCTTTACATGCTAAGTGGTATCTAGAGAGGGGGATAGGTTTAATAAATACCCTAAACCTAACACGTACCTTAACCCTAACGCCTACCCTAATCCTAACACGTAACCTAATCCTATCCTGTACCCTAAACCGAGCCCTAACCCTAAAAGTAACCCTAACCCTAACCCTAAACCGTACCCTACGACGTACCCGAACCCGTACCCGAACCCGTACCATAAGCCGTACCCTAACCCTAATCATAACCCTAAGGTTCCCTTGACTCCTTCTGCCTCCAAAAGGTTTCCTAAGCACTAGTGTTTTAAGGAACAGGTTAAAAAGAGAATCCTAATGTGATTTCTTTATAATGGGTGTGTTCTTCATCTTATCCTAGTGTCTAAACTCTTCTCCATGGGGGAACCAGAAATAATATTCCTTTACATGCTAAGTGGTATCTAGAGAGTGGGATAGGTTTAATAAATACCCTAACCCTAACGCGTACCCTAACCCTATCTCCTACCGTTACACTAACAGGTAGCCTAATCCTAACCTGTACCCTAAAACCGAGCCCTAACCGTAAAACTAACCCTAAACCTAACCCTAAACCATAACCTACGACATACCCACACCCGACCCGAACCCGTACCATAAGCCGTACCCTATACCTAACCCTAACCCTAAGGTAACCTTGACTGCTTCTGCCTCCAATACAATTCCTAAGCACTAGTGTTTTAAGGAACAGGTTAAAAAGTTAATCGTAATGTGATTTCTTTATAACGGGTGTGTTCCTTATCTTAACCTAGTGTCTAATCTCTTCTCCATGGCTGGACCCCAAATAATATCCCTTTACGTGCTAAGTGGTATCTAGAGACTGGGATTGTTTTAATAAATAACCTAACCCTAACGCGTACACTAAACCTAACTCCTACCTTAATCCTAACACTTACCCCAATCCTAACCCGTACCCTAAACTGATCCCTAACCCTAAAATTAACCTAACCGTAACCCTAACCCATACACTATGCCGTACCTGAACCCGTACCCAAACCCGTAATATAAGCGGTAGCCTAACCCTAATCCTAACTCTAACCCTAAGCTACCCTTGACTGCTTCTGCTACCAATAGATTTCCTAAGCATCAGTGTTTTAAGGAACAGATTAAAAAGAGAATCCTAATGTGATTTCTTTATAATGGGTGTGTTCCTTATCTTATCCTAGTGTCTAAACTCTTTTCCATGGCTGGATTCCAAATAATATTCTTTTACGTTCTAAGTGGTATCTAGAGAGTGGGATAGGTTTAAGAAATACCCTAACCCTAACACGTACCCAAATCCTACCCCCTACCCTAACCCTAACACCTACACTAATCCTAACCTGTACCCTAAACCGAGCCCTAACCCTAAAACGAAACGTAACCCTAACCCATACCCGAACCCGTACCCGAATCCATACCCTAAGCCGTACCCTAACACTAACCCTAACCCTAAATGTAACCCGAAGCTACCCTGGACTGATTATGCCTCAAATAGATTTCCTAAGCACTAGTGTTTTAAGGAACACGTTAAAAAGATAATCGTAATGTGATTTCTTTATATCGGGTGTGTTCCTTATCTTATCCTAGTGTCTAAACTGTTCTCCATGGCTGGACCCCAAATAATATTCCTTTACATGCTAAGTGGTATCTAGAGAGTGGGATAGGTTTAATAAATACCCTAAACCTAACACGTACCTTAACCCTAACGCCTACCCTAACCCTAACACGTAACCTAATCCTAAACCTTACCCTAAACCGAGCCCTAACCCTATAACTAACCCTAACCCTAACCCTTAACCATACACTATGACGTACCCGAACCCGTACCATAAGCCGTACCCTAACCCTAATCATAACCCTAAGGTACCCTTGACTGCTTCTGCCTCCAATAGATTTCCTAAACACTAGTGTTTTAAGGAACAGATTAAAAAGAGAATCCCAAAGTGATTTCTTTATTATGGGTGTGTTCCTTATCTTATCCTAGTGTGTAAACTATTCTCCATGGCTGGACCCAAATAATATTCCTTTACGTGCTATGTGGTATCTAGAGAGTGGGATAGGTTTAATAAATAACCTAACCCTAACGCGTACCCTAACCCTGACCCCTACCCTAACCCTAACACGTACCCCAATCCTAACCCGTACACTAAACCGAGCCCTAACCCTAAAACTAACCCCAGCCTTAACCCTAACCCTTACCCTACGCCGTACCCGAACCCGTACCCGAACCCATACCATAAGCAGTACCCTAACCCTAACCCTATCCCTAAGCTACCCTTGACTGCTTCTGCTTCAAATAGACTTCCTAAGCACTAGTGTTTTAAGGAACAGGTTAAAAAGAGCATCCTAATGTGATTTCTTTATAATGGGTGTGTTCCTGATATTATCCTAGTGCCTAAACTCTTCTCCAAGGCTGGATTCCCAATAATATTCCTTTACGTTCTAAGTGGTATCTAGAGAGTGGGATACGTTTAATAAATACCCTAATCCTACTGCGTACCCTAACCCTAAAACCTACCATAACTCTAACAAGTACACTAATCTTAACCCGTACCCTAAACCGAGCCCTAACCCTAAAACTAACCCTAACACTAACCCATACACTACGCCGTACCCGAATCCGTACCCTAAGCCGTAACCTAACACTGACCCTAACACTAACCATATCCCGATGCTACCCTTGACTCCTTCTGCCTCCAATAGATTTGCTAAGCACTAGTGTTTTAAGGAACAGGTTAAAAAGAGAATCCTAATGTGATTTCTTTATAATGGGTGTGTTCCTTATCTTATCCTAGTGTCTAAACTCTTCTCCATGGGGGAACCACAAATAATATTCCTTTACATGCTAAGTGGTATCTAGAGAGTGGGATAGGTTTAATAAATAACCTAACCTTAACGCGTATCCTAACCCTATCCACTACCCTAAGCCTAACACGTACCCTAATCTTAACCCGTGCCCTAAACCGAGCCCTAACCCTAAATCTAGTCCTACCCCTAACCCTAAGCCATACCCTATGCCGTACACGAACCCGTACCCGAAACCTTACCATAAGCAGTACCCTAACCCTAACCCTAACCCTAAGCTACCCTTGACTGCTTCTGCATCCAATAGATTTCCTAAGCACTAGTGTTTTAAGGAACAGGTTAAAAAGAGAATCCTAATGTGATTTCTTTATAATGGGTGTGTTCCTTATCTTATCCTAGTGTCTAAACTCTTCTCCATTGCTGGACCCAAAATAATATTCCTTTATGTGCTAAGTGGTATCTAGAGAGTGGGATAGGTTTAATAAATAACCTAACCTTAACGCGTACCCTAACCCTAACTCCTACCCTAACACGAACACGTACACTAATCTTAAACCGTACCCTAAACCGAGCCCTAACCCTAAAACTAATGTAACCCTAACCCATACCCTACGCCGTACCCGAACCCATACCCGAATCCGTACCCTAAGTCGTACCCTAACACTAACGCTAACCCAAAGCTAGCCTTGACTCCTTCTGACTCCAATAGATTTCCTAAGCACTAGTGTTTTAAGGAACAGGTTAAAAAGAGAATCCTAATGTGATTTCTTTATAATGGGTGTGTTCCTTATATTATCCTAGTGTGTAAACTCTTCTCCATGGGGGAACCACAAATAATATTCCTTTACATACTAAGTGGTATCTAGAGAGTGGGACAGGTTTAATAAATGCCCTAACCCTAACGCGTACATTAACCCTAACCCCTACCCTAACCTTAACACTTAACATAATCCTAACCTGTACCCTAAACCTAGACCTAACCCTAAAACTAATGCTAACCCTAACCCTAAACCATACCTACGACGTATCCGAACCTGTACCATAGCCGTACCCTAACCCTAACCCTAAGGTACCCTTGACTGCTTCTGTCTCCAATAGATTTCCTAAGCCCTAGTGTTTTAAGGAACAGGTTAAAAAGTTAATCGTTATGTGATTTCTTTATAACGGGTGTGTTCCTTACCTTATCCTAGTGTCTAAACTCTTCTCCATGGCTGGACGCCAAATAATATTCCTTTACGTGCTAAGTGGTATCTAGAGAGTGGGATAGGTTTAATAAATACCCTAACCCTAACGCGTACACTAACCCTAACGCGTACCCTAACCCTAAAACGTAACCTAATCCTGACCTGTTCCGAAAACCGAGCCCTAACTCTAAAACTAACCCTAACCCTAACCCTAACCCATACTCTACGCCGTAGCCGAACTCGTACCCTAAGCCGTACCCTAACCCTAACCCTAACCCTAACCCTAACCTTAAACCTAAGCTACCCTTGACTGCTTCTGCCTCCAATAGATTTCCTAAACACTAGTGTTTTAAGGAACAGATTAAAAAGAGAATCCCAAAGTGATTTCTTTATTATGGGTGTGTTCCTTATCTTATCCTAGTGTCTAAACTCTTCTCCATGGCTGGACCCCAAATAATATTCCTTTAAGTGCTAAGTGGTATCTAGAGAGAGGGATAGGGTTAATAAATAACCTAACCCTAACGTGTACCATAATCCTATCCCCTACCCTAACCCTAACACGTACCCTAATCTTAACCCGTACCCTAAACCGAGCCCTAACCGCAAAACTAACCCTAACACTAAGCCTAAACCATACCCTACGCCGTACGCGAACTCGTACCCTAAGCCGTACCCTAACCCTAACCCTAACCCTAACCCTAACCCTAAGCTACCCTTGACTGCTTCTGCATCCAATAGATTTCCTAAGCATTAGTGTTTTAAGGAACAGGTTAAAAAGAGAATCGTAATGTGATTTCTTTATAATGGGTGTGTTCCTTATCTTTTCCTACTCTCTAAACTCTTCTCCATGGCTAGAACACAAATAATATTCCTTTACGTCCTAAGTGTTATCTAGAGTGTGGGATAGGTTTAATAAAAACCCTAAACCTAATGCGTACCCTAACCCTAACCCCCACCCTAACCCTAACACGTACCCTAATCCTAACCCATACCCTAACCTGAGCCCTAACCCTACAACTAACTCTAACCCTAACCCTAACCCATACCCTATGCCGTACCCGAATCCGTACCCTAAGCCGTACCCTAACCCTAACACTAACCCTAACCCTAAGCTAGCCTTGTCTGCTTCTGCCTCCAATAGATTTCCTAAGCACTAGTGTTTTAAGGAACAGGTCAAAAAGAGAATCCTAATGTGATTTTTTTATAATAGGTGTGCTCCTTATGTTATCCTAGTTTGTAAACAATTCTCCATGGCTGGACCCCAAATACTATTCCTTTACGTGCTAAGTGGTATCGAGAGAGTGGGATAGGTTTAATAAATAACCTAACCCTATCACGTACCCTAACGCTAACCCCTACCCTAACCCTAACACATACCCCCATTCCTAACCCGTACCCTAAACCGAGCCCTAACCCTAAAACTAACCCTAATCCTAACCCTTACCCTACGCCGTACCCGAACCCGTACCCGAACCCGTACCATAAGCAGTACCCTAACCCTAACCCTAACCTTAACCCTAAGCTACCCTTGACTGCTTCTGCTTCCAATACATTTCCTAAGCACTAGTGTTTTAAGGAACAGGTTAAAAAGAGAATCCTAATGTGATTTCTTTATAATGGGTGTGTTCCTGATATTATCCTAGTGCCAAAACTCTACTCCAAGGCTGGATTCCAAATAATATTCCTTTACGTTCTAAGTGGTATCTAGAGAGTGGGATAGGTTGAATAAATAACGTAACCCTAACGCGTACGCTAACCCTATCCCTTACAGTTACCCTAAAACGTACCCTATTCCTAACCTGTACCCTAAACCGAGCCCTAACCATAAAACTAACCCTAAACCTAACCCTAAACCATACCCTACGACGTACCCGAACCCATAACCGAACCCGAACCATAAGCTGTACCATAACCCTAACCCTATCCCTAAGGTACCCTTGACTGCTTCTGCCTCCAATAGACTTCCTAAGCACTAGTGTTTTAAGGAACAGGTTAAAAAGAGAATCCTAATGTGATTTATTTATAATGGGTGTGTTCCTTATCTTATCCTAGTGTCTAAACTGTTCTCCATGGCTGGACCCCAAATAATATTCCTTTACATGCTAAGTGGTATCTAGAGAGTGGGATAGGTTTAATAAATACCCTAAACCTAACGTGTACCCTAATCCTATCCCCTACCCTAACCCTAACACATATCCTAATCTTAACCCGTACCCTAAACCGAGCCCTAACCCTAAAACTAACCCTAAACGTAACCCTAAACCATAACCTATGCCGTACCCGAACCCGTACCCTAAGCCGTACCCTAACACTAACCCTAACTCTAACCCTAACCCTAAGCTACCCTTGACTGCTTCTGCCTCCAATAGATTTTCTAAACACTAGTGTTTTAAGGAACAGATTAAAAAGAGAATCCCAAAGTGATTTCTTTATTATGGGTGTGTTCCTTATCTTATACTAGTGTCTAAACTCTTCTCCATTGCTGGACCCAAAATAATATTCCTTTATGTGCTAAGTGGTAGCTAGAGATTGGGATACGTTTAATAACTAACCTAACCTAAATGCATACCCTAACCCTATCCCCTACCCTAACCCTAACACGTAACCTAATCCTAACCTGTACCCTAAACCGAGCCATAACCCTAAAACTGACCCTAATCCTAACCCTAACACAAAACCTAAGCCATACCCGAACCCGTACCCTAAGCCGTACCCTAACCCTAACAATAACCCTAATCTACCCTTGACTGCTTCTACCTCCATTAGATTTCGTAAGCACTAGTGTTTTAAAGAACAGATTAAAAAGAGAATCCTAATGTGATTTCTTTATAATGGGTGTGTTCCTTATCCTATCCTAGTGTCTAAATTCTTTTCCATCCCTGGATTCCAAATAATACTCTTTTACGTTCTAAGTGGTATCTAGAGAGTGGGATAGGTTTAATAAATACCCTAAACCGAACACGTACACTAACCCTAACCCCTACCCTAACCCTAACACCTACACTAATCCTAATTCGTACCGTAAACCGAGCCCTAACCCTAAAACTAACCCTAACCCTAACCCTAACCCATACACGAACCCTTACCCGAATCCATACCCTAAGCCGTACCCTAACACTAACCCTAACCCTAACACTAACCCGAAGCTACCCTTGACTGCTCATGCCTCAAATAGATTTCCTAAGCCCTAGTGTTTTAAGGAACAGGTAAAAAAGAGAATCCTAATGTGATTTCTTTTTAATGGGTTTGTTCCTTATATTTTGCTACTGTCTAAACACTTTTCCATGGCTGGAAGCCAAATAATATTCCTTTACGTGCTAAGTGTTACCTAGAGTGTGGGATAGGTTTAATAAATACACTAAACCTAATGCGTACCCTAACCCTAACCCCTAACCTAACCCTAACACGCAACCTACTCCTAACCTGTACCAAAAAACAGAGCCCTAACTCTAAAACTAACCCTAAACCTAACCGTAACCCATACTCCACGACGTAACCGAACCCGTACCCTAAATCATACCCTAACCCTAAGCCTAACCCTAAGCTACCCTTGACTGCTTCTGCCTCCAATAGATTTCCTAAGCACTAGTGTTTTAAGGAACAGGTTAAAAAGAGAATCCTAATGTGATTTCTTTATAATGGGTGTGTTCCTTATCTTATCCTAGTGTCTAAACTCTTCTCCATTGCTGGACCCAAAATAATATTCCTTTATGTGCTAAGTGGTATCTAGAGAGTGGGATAGGTTTAATAAATAACCTAACCTTAACGCGTACCCTAACCCTAACTCCTACCCTAACACGAACACGTACACTAATCTTAAACCGTACCCTAAACCGAGCCCTAACCCTAAAACTAATGTAACCCTAACCCATACCCTATGCCGTACCCGAACCCATACCCGAATCCGTACCCTAAGTCGTACCCTAACACTAACGCTAACCCAAAGCTAGCCTTGACTCCTTCTGACTCCAATAGATTTCCTAAGCACTAGTGTTTTAAGGAACAGGTTAAAAAGAGAATCCTAATGTGATTTCTTTATAATGGGTGTGTTCCTTATATTATCCTAGTGTGTAAACTCTTCTCCATGGGGGAACCACAAATAATATTCCTTTACATACTAAGTGGTATCTAGAGAGTGGGACAGGTTTAATAAATGCCCTAACCCTAACGCGTACATTAACCCTAACCCCTACCCTAACCTTAACACTTAACGTAATCCTAACCTGTACCCTAAACCTAGACCTAACCCTAAAACTAATGCTAACCCTAACCCTAAACCATACCTACGACGTATCCGAACCTGTACCATAGCCGTACCCTAACCCTAACCCTAAGGTACCCTTGACTGCTTCTGTCTCCAATAGATTTCCTAAGCCCTAGTGTTTTAAGGAACAGGTTAAAAAGTTAATCGTTATGTGATTTCTTTATAACGGGTGTGTTCCTTACCTTATCCTAGTGTCTAAACTCTTCTCCATGGCTGGACGCCAAATAATATTCCTTTACGTGCTAAGTGGTATCTAGAGAGTGGGATAGGTTTAATAAATACCCTAACCCTAACGCGTACACTAACCCTAACGCGTACCCTAACCCTAAAACGTAACCTAATCCTGACCTGTTCCGAAAACCGAGCCCTAACTCTAAAACTAACCCTAACCCTAACCCTAACCCATACTCTACGCCGTAGCCGAACTCGTACCCTAAGCCGTACCCTAACCCTAACCCTAACCCTAACCCTAACCTTAAACCTAAGCTACCCTTGACTGCTTCTGCCTCCAATAGATTTCCTAAACACTAGTGTTTTAAGGAACAGATTAAAAAGAGAATCCCAAAGTGATTTCTTTATTATGGGTGTGTTCCTTATCTTATCCTAGTGTCTAAACTCTTCTCCATGGCTGGACCCCAAATAATATTCCTTTAAGTGCTAAGTGGTATCTAGAGAGAGGGATAGGGTTAATAAATAACCTAACCCTAACGTGTACCATAATCCTATCCCCTACCCTAACCCTAACACGTACCCTAATCTTAACCCGTACCCTAAACCGAGCCCTAACCGCAAAACTAACCCTAACACTAAGCCTAAACCATACCATACGCCGTACGCGAACTCGTACCCTAAGCCGTACCCTAACCCTAACCCTAACCCTAACCCTAACCCTAAGCTACCCTTGACTGCTTCTGCATCCAATAGATTTCCTAAGCATTAGTATTTTAAGGAACAGGTTAAAAAGAGAATCGTAATGTGATTTCTTTATAATGGGTGTGTTCCTTATCTTTTCCTACTCTCTAAACTCTTCTCCATGGCTAGAACACAAATAATATTCCTTTACGTCCTAAGTGTTATCTAGAGTGTGGGATAGGTTTAATAAAAACCCTAAACCTAATGCGTACCCTAACCCTAACCCCCACCCTAACCCTAACACGTACCCTAATCCTAACCCATACCCTAACCTGAGCTCTAACCCTACAACTAACTCTAACCCTAACCCTAACCCATACCCTATGCCGTACCCGAATCCGTACCCTAAGCCGTACCCTAACCCTAACACTAACCCTAACCCTAAGCTAGCCTTGTCTGCTTCTGCCTCCAATAGATTTCCTAAGCACTAGTGTTTTAAGGAACAGGTCAAAAAGAGAATCCTAATGTGATTTTTTAATAATAGGTGTGCTCCTTATGTTATCCTAGTTTGTAAACAATTCTCCATGGCTGGACCCCAAATACTATTCCGTTACGTGCTAAGTGGTATCGAGAGAGTGGGATAGGTTTAATAAATAACCTAACCCTATCACGTACCCTAACGCTAACCCCTACCCTAACCCTAACACATACCCCCATTCCTAACCCGTACCCTAAACCGAGCCCTAACCCTAAAACTAACCCTAATCCTAACCCTTACCCTACGCCGTACCCGAACCCGTACCCGAACCCGTACCATAAGCAGTACCCTAACCCTAACCCTAACCTTAACCCTAAGCTACCCTTGACTGCTTCTGCTTCCAATACATTTCCTAAGCACTAGTGTTTTAAGGAACAGGTTAAAAAGAGAATCCTAATGTGATTTCTTTATAATGGGTGTGTTCCTGATATTATCCTAGTGCCAAAACTCTACTCCAAGGCTGGATTCCAAATAATATTCCTTTACGTTCTAAGTGGTATCTAGAGAGTGGGAGAGGTTGAATAAATAACGTAACCCTAACGCGTATGCTAACCCTATCCCTTACCGTTACCCTAACACGTACCCTAATCCTAACCTGTACCCTAAACCGAGCCCTAACCATAAAACTAACCCTAAACCTAACCCTAAACCATACCCTACGACGTACCCGAACCCATAACCGAACCCGAACCATAAGTTGTACCATAACCCTAACCCTATCCCTAAGGTACCCTTGACTGCTTCTGCCTCCAATAGATTTCCTAAGCACTAGTGTTTTAAGGAACAGGTTAAAAAGAGAATCCTAATGTGATTTATTTATAATGGGTGTGTTCCTTATCTTATCCTGGTGTCTAAACTGTTCTCCATGGCTGGACCCCAAATAATATTCCTTTACATGCTAAGTGGTATCTAGAGAGTGGGATAGGTTTAATAAATACCCTAAACCTAACGTGTACCCTAATCCTATCCCCTACCCTAACCCTAACACATATCCTAATCTTAACCCGTACCCTAAACCGAGCCCTAACCCTAAAACTAACCCTAAACGTAACCCTAAACCATAACCTATGCCGTACCCGAACCCGTACCCTAAGCCGTACCCTAACACTAACCCTAACTCTAACCCTAACCCTAAGCTACCCTTGACTGCTTCTGCCTCCAATAGATTTTCTAAACACTAGTGTTTTAAGGAACAGATTAAAAAGAGAATCCCAAAGTGATTTCTTTATTATGGGTGTGTTCCTTATCTTATACTAGTGTCTAAACTCTTCTCCATTGCTGGACCCAAAATAATATTCCTTTATGTGCTAAGTGGTAGCTAGAGATTGGGATACGTTTAATAACTAACCTAACCTAAATGCATACCCTAACCCTATCCCCTAGCCTAACCCTAACACGTAACCTAATCCTAACCTGTACCCGAAACCGAGCCATAACCCTAAAACTGACCCTAATCCTAACCCTAACACAAAACCTAAGCCACACCCGAACCCGTACCCTAAGCCGTACCCTAACCCTAACAATAACCCTAATCTACCCTTGACTGCTTCTACCTCCATTAGATTTCGTAAGCACTAGTGTTTTAAAGAACAGATTAAAAAGAGAATCCTAATGTGATTTCTTTATAATGGGTGTGTTCCTTATCCTATCCTAGTGTCTAAACTCTTTTCCATCCCTGGATTCCAAATAATATTCTTTTACGTTCTAAGTGGTATCTAGAGAGTGGGATAGGTTTAATAAATACCCTAAACCGAACGCGTACACTAAACCTAACCCCTACCCTAACCCTAACACCTACACTAATCCTAATTCGTACCCTAAACCGAGCCCTAACCCTAAAACTAACCCTAACCCTAACCCTAACCCATACTCGAACCCTTACCCGAATCCATACCCTAAGCCGTACCCTAACACTATCCCTAACCCTAACACTAACCCGAAGCTACCCTTGACTGCTCATGCCTCAAATAGATTTCCTAAGCCCTAGTGTTTTAAGGAACAGGTAAAAAAGAGAATCCTAATGTGATTTCTTTTTAATGGGTTTGTTCCTTATATTTTGCTACTGTCTAAACACTTTTCCATGGCTGGAAGCCAAATAATATTCCTTTACGTGCTAAGTGTTACCTAGAGTGTGGGATAGGTTTAATAAATACACTAAACCTAATGCGTACCCTAACCCTAACCCCTACCCTAACCCTAACACGCAACCTAATCCTAACCTGTACCAAAAAACAGAGCCCTAACTCTAACACTAACCCTAAACCTAACCGTAACCTATACTCCACGACGTAACCGAACCCGTACCCTAAATCGTACCCTAACCCTAAGCCTAACCCTAAGCTACCCTTGACTGCTTCTGCCTCCAATAGATTTCCTAAGCACTAGTGTTTTAAGGAACAGGTTAAAAAGCGAATCCTAATGTGATTTCTTTATAATGGGTGTGTTCCTTATCTTATCCTAGTGTCTAAACTCTTCTCCATGGCTGGACCCAAATAATATTCCTTTACATGCTAAGTGGTATCTAGAGAGTGAGATAGGTTTAATAAATACCCTAACCCTAACTCGTACCCTTACCCTATCCCCACCGTTACACTAACACGTACCCCAATCCTAACCCGTACCCTAAACCGAGCCCTAACCCTAAAACTAAACTTAATCCTAACTGTAACCCATACACTATGCCGTACCTGAACCCGTACCCGAACCCGTATCATAAGCAGTACCCTAACCCTAACCCTAACCCTAAGCTACCCTTGACTGCTTCTGCTTCCAATAGATTTCCTAAGCACTAGTGTTTTAAGGAACAGGTTAAAAAGAGAATCCTAATGTGTTTTCTTTATAATGAGTGTGTTCCGTATCTTATCCTAGTGTCTAAACTCTTTTCCATGGCTGGATTCCAAATAATATTCTTTTACGTTCTAAGTGGTATCTAGAGAGTGGGATAGGTTTAATAAATACCCTAACCCTAACGCATACCCAAATCCTGACCCCTACCCTAACCCTAACACCTACACTAATCCTAACCTTTACCCTAAACCGAGCCCTAACCCTAAAACTAAACGTAACCCTAACACATACCCGAACCCGTACTAGAACCTGTACCCGAACCCGTACCCTAAGCCGTACCCTAACACGAACCCTAACCCTAACTGTAACCCGAAGCTACCCTTGACTGATTATGCCTCAAATAGATTTCCTAAGCACTAGTGTTTTAAGGAACAGAGTAAAAAGAGAATCCTAATGTCATTTCTTTATAATAGGTGTGTTCCTTATGTTATCCTAGTGTGTAAACTATTCTCCATGGCTGGACCCAAATAATATTCCTTTACGTGCTAAGTGGTATCTAGAGAGTGGGATAGGTTTAATAAATACCCTAACCCTAACGCGTACCCTAACCCTAACCCCTACCCTAACCCTAACACGTACCCCAATCCTAACCCGTACACTACACCGAGCCCTAACCCTAAGACTAACCCTAACCCTAACCCTTACCCTACGCCGTACCCGAACCCGTACCCGAACCCGTACCCTAACCCTAACCCTATCCCTAAGCTACCCTTGACTGCTTCTGCTTCAAATAGACTTCCTAAGCACTAGTGTTTTAAGGAACAGGTTAAAAAGAGCATCCTAATGTGATTTCTTTATAATGGGTGTGTTCCTGATATTATCCTAGTGGCTAAACTCTTCTCCAAGGCTGGATTCCTAATAATACTCCTTTACGTTCTAAGTGGTATCTAGAGAGTGGGATACGTTTAATAAATACCCTAATCCTACTGCGTACCCTAACCCTAAACCCTACCATAACTCTAACAAGTACACTAATCTTAACCCGTACCCTAAACCGAGCCCTAACCCTAAAACTAACCCTAACACTAACCCATACGCTACGCCGTACCCGAACCCGTATCCGAATCCGTACCCTAAGCCGTAACCTAACACTAACCCTAACACTAACCCTAACCCGAAGCTACCCTTGACTCCTTCTGCCTCCAATAGATTTGCTAAGCACTAGTGTTTTAAGGAACAGGTTAAAAAGAGAATCCTAATGTGATTTCTTTATAATGGGTGTGTTCCTTATCTTATCCTAGTGTCTAAACTCTTCTCCATGGGGGAACCACAAATAATATTCCTTTACATGTTAAGTGGTATCTAGAGAGTGGGATAGGTTTAATAAAGACCCTAAAACTAACACGTACCTTAACCCTAACGCCTACCCTAATCCTAACACGTAACCTAATCCTAACCTGTACCCTAAACCGAGCCCTAACCCTAAAAGTAACCCTAACCCTAACCCTAAACCGTACCCTACGACGTACCCGAACCCGTACCCGAACCCGTACCATAAGCCGTACCCTAACCCTAATCATAACTCTAAGGTACCCTTGACTCCTTCTGCCTCCAATAGGTTTCCGAAGCACTAGTGTTTTAAGGAACAGGTTAAAAAGAGAATCCTAATGTGATTTCTTTATAATGGGTGTGTTCTTTATCTTATCCTAGTGTCTAAACTCTTCTCCATGGGGGAACCAGAAATAATATTCCTTTACATGCTAAGTGGTATCTAGAGAGTGGGATAGGTTTAATAAATACCCTAACCCTAACGCGTAACCTAACCCTATCTCCTACCGTTACACTAACAGGTAGCCTAATCCTAACCTTTACCCTAAAACCGAGCCCTAACCGTAAAACTAACCCTAAACCTAACCCTAAACCATAACCTACGACATACCCACACCCGACCCGAACCCGTACCATAAGCCGTACCCTATACCTAACCCTAACCCTAAGGTACCCTTGACTGCTTCTGCCTCCAATACATTTCCTAAGCACTAGTGTTTTAAGGAACAGGTTAAAAAGTTAATCGTAATGTGATTTCTTTATAACGGGTGTGTTCCTTATCTTAACCTAGTGTCTAATCTCTTCTCCATGGCTGGACCCCAAATAATATCCCTTTCCGTGCTAAGTGGTATCTAGAGAGTGGGATAGTTTTAATAAATAACCTAACCCTAACGCGTACACTAAACCTAAATCCTACCTTAATCCTAACACGTACCCCAATCCTAACCCGTACCCTAAACTGATCCCTAACCCTAAAATTAACCTAACCATAACCCTAACCCATACACTACGCCGTACCTGAACCCGTACCCGAACCCGTACTATAAGCAGTAGCCTAACCCTAACCCTAACCCTAAACCTAAGCTACCCTTCACTGCTTCTGCTTCCAGTAGATTTCCTAAGCACTAGTGTTTTAAGGAACAGGTTAAAAAGAAAATCCTAATGTGATTTCTTTATAATGGGTGTGTTCCTTATCTTATCCTACTGTCTAAACTCTTTTCCATGGCTGGATTCCAAATAATATTCTTTTATGTTCTAAGTGGTATCTAGAGAGTGGGATAGGTTTAATAAATACCCTAACCCTAACGCGTACCCAAATCCTAACCCCTACCCTAACCCTAACACCTACACTAATCCTAACCTGTACCCTAAACCGAGCCCTAACCCTAAAACTAAACGTAACCCTAATCCATACCCGAACCCGAACCCGAATCCGTACCCTAAGCCGTACTCTAACACTAACCCTAACCCTAACTGTAACCCGAAGCTACCCTTGACTGATTATGCCTCAAATAGATTTCCTTAGCACTACTGTTTTAAGAAACAGGTTAAAAAGATAATCGTAATGTGATTTCTTTATAACGGGTGTGTTCCTTATCTTATCCTAGTGTCTAAACACTTCTCCATGGCTGGACCCCAAATAATATTCATTTACGTGCTAAGTGTTATCTAGAGTGTGGGATAGGTTTAATAAATACCCTAACCCTAAGGCGTACCCTAACCCTAACACATACCCTAACCCTAACACGTACCCTAATCCTAACCCGTACACTAAACCGAGACCTAACCCTAAAACTAAACCTAAACCTAACCCTACCCCATACCCTACGCCGTATCTGAACCCGTACCCGAACCCGTACCATAAGCAGTACCCTAACCCTAACTCTAATCCTAAGCTACCCTTGACTGCTTCTGCTTCCAATAGATTCCCTAAGCACTAGTGTTTTAAGGAACAGGTTAAAAAGAGAATACTAATGTGATTTCTTTATAATGGGTGTGTTCCTTATCTTATCCTAGTGTCTAAACTCTTTTCCATGGATGGATTCCAAATAATATTCTTTTAAGTTCGAAGTGGTATCTGGAGAGAGGGATAGGTGTAATAAATACCCTAACCCTAACGCGTACCCAAATCCTAACCCCTACCCTAAACCTAACACCTACACAAATCCTACCCTGTACCCTAAACCGAGCTCTAACCCTAAAACTAAACATAACCCTAACCCTTACCCAAACCCGTACCCGAATCCGTACCCTAAGCCGTACCCTAACACTAACCCTAACCCTAACTGTAACCCGAAGCTACCCTGGACTGATTATGCCTCAAATAGATTTCCTAAGCACTAGTGTTTTATGGAACAGGTTAAAAAGATAATCGTAATGTGATTTCTTTATATCGGGTGTGTTCCTGATCTTATCCTAGTGTCTAAACGCTTCTGCATGCCTGGACACCAAATAATATTCCTTTACGTGCTAAGTGTTATCTAGAGTGTGGGATAGGTTTAATAAATACCCTAAACCTAAGGAGTACCCTAACACTAACCCCTACCCTAAACCTAACAAGTACCCTAATCCTAACCCATACCCTAAACTGAGCCCTAACCCTAAAACTAACTCTAACCCTAACCCTAACACACACCCTATGCCGTACCCGAATCCGTACCCTAAGCCATAACCTAACCCTAACCCTAAGCCTAACCCTAAGCTAGCCTTTACTTCTTCTGCCTCCAATAGATTTCCTAAGCATTAGTGTTTTAAGGAACAGATTAAAAAGTGAATCCCAAAGTGATTTCTTTAATATGGGTGTGTTCTTTATTTTATCCTAGTGTCTAAACTCTTCTCCATGTCTGGACCCCAAATAATATTCCTTTACGTGCTAAGTGGTATCTAGAGAGTGGGATAGGTTTAATAAATACCCTAACCCTAACGCGTACATTAACCCTAACCCCTACCCTAATCCTAACACGTAACCTAATCCTAACCCGTACCCAAAACCGAGCCCTAACTGTAAAACTAACCCTAACCCTAACCCTAACCCATTCTCTGCACCATACCTGAAACCATACCCTAAGCCGTACACTATCCCTAACCCTAAACCTAAGCTACCCTTGATTGCTTCTGCCTCCAATAGATTTCCTAAGCACTAGTGTTTTAAGGAACAGGTTAAAAAGAGAATCCTAATGTGATTTCTTTGTAATGGGTGTGTTCCTTATCTTATCCTAATGTCTAAACTCTTCTACATGGCTAGACCCCAAATAATATTCTTTATGTGCTAAGTGGTATCTAGAGAGTGGGATAGGTTTAATAAATACCCTAACCCTAACGCGTACCCTAACCCTATCCCCTACCATTACCCTAACACGTACCCTAATCCTAACCTGTACCCTAAAACGAGCCCTAACCCTAAAACTAACCCTAAAACTAACCCTAAACCATACCCTACGCCGTACCCGAACCTGTAACCGAACCCGTACCATAAGCCGTACACTAACCCTAACCCTAAGGTACCCTTGAATGCTTCTGCCTCCAATAGATTTCGTAAGCACTAGTGTTTTAAAGAACAGATTAAAAAGAGAATACTAATGTGATTT
Organism: Eschrichtius robustus; assembly: GCF_028021215.1. Classification (NCBI taxonomy): domain Eukaryota; kingdom Metazoa; phylum Chordata; class Mammalia; order Artiodactyla; family Eschrichtiidae; genus Eschrichtius; species Eschrichtius robustus. The sequence goes on from NC_090828.1 coordinate 106,583,381, forward strand.
CTTTATAATGGGTGTGTTCCTTATCCTATCCTAGTGTCTAAACTCTTTTCCATCCCTGGATTCCAAATAATACTCTTTTACGTTCTAAGTGGTATCTAGAGAGTGGGATAGGTTTAATAAATACCCTAAACCTAACGCGTACAGTAACCCTAACCCCTACCCTAACCCTAACACCTACACTAATCCTAATTCGTACCCTAAACCGAGCCCTAACCCTAAAACTAACCCTAACCCTAACCCATACTCGAACCCTTACCCAAATCCATACCTTAAGCCGTACCCTAACACTAACCCTAACCCTAACACTAATCCGAAGCTACCCTTGACTGCTTATGCCTCAAATAGATTTCCTAAGCCCTAGTGTTTTAAGGAACAGGTAAAAAAGAGAATCCTAATGTGATTTCTTTTTAATGGGTTTGTTCCTTATATTTTGCTACTGTCTAAACACTTTTCCATGGCTGGAACCCAAATAATATTCCTTTACGTGCTAAGTGTTACCTAGAGTGTGGGATAGGTTTAATAAATACACTAAACCTAATGCGTACCCTAACCCTAACCCCTACCCTAACCCTAACACGCAACCTAATCCTAACCTGTACCAAAAAACAGAGCCCTAACTCTAAAACTAACCCTAAACCTAACTGTAACCCATACTCCACGACGTAACCGAACCAGTACCCTAAATCAAACCCTAACCCTAATCCTAACTCTAACCCTAAGCTACCCTTGACTGCTTCTGCTACCAATAGATTTCCTAAGCATTAGTGTTTTAAGGAACAGATTAAAAAGAGAATCCTAATGTGATTTCTTTATAATGGGTGTGTTCCTTATCTTATCCTAGTGTCTAAACTCTTTTCCATGGCTGGATTCCAAATAATATTCTTTTACGTTCTAAGTGGTATCTAGAGAGTGGGATAGGTTTAAGAAATACCCTAACCCTAACACGTACCCAAATCCTAACCCCTACCCTAACCCTAACACCTACACTAATCCTAACCTGTACCCTAAACCGAGCCCTAACCCTAAAACGAAACGTAACCCTAACCCATACCCAAACCCGTACCCGAATCCGTACCCTAAGCCGTACCCTAACACTAACCCTAACCCTAAATGTAACCCGAAGCTACCCTGGACTGATTATGCCTCAAATAGATTTCCTAAGCACTAGTGTTTTAAGGAACACGTTAAAAAGATAATCGTAATGTGATTTCTTTATATCGGGTGTGTTCCTTATCTTATCCTAGTGTCTAAACTCTTCTCCATGGCTGGACCCCAAATAATATTCATTTACGTGCTAAGTGTTATCTAGAGTGTGCGATAGGTTTAATAAATACCCTAAACCTAAGGTGTACCCTAACCCTAACCCTACCATAACCCTAACACGTACCCTAATCCTAACCCATACCCAAAACCGAGCCCTAACCCTAAAACTAACCCTAATCCTAACCCTAACACAAAACCTAAGCCGTGGCCGAACCCGTACCCTAAGCCGTACCCTAACCCTAACGGCAACCCTAAGCTACCCTTGACTGCTTCTACCTCCATTAGATTTCCTAAGCACTAGTGTTTTAAGGAACAGAGTAAAAAGAGAATCCTAATGTCATTTCTTTATAATAGGTGTGTTCCTTATGTTATCCTAGTCTGTAAACTATTCTCCGTGGCTGGACCCCAAATAATATTCCTTTACGTGCTACGTGGTATCTAGAGAGTGGGATAGGTTTAATAAATACCCTAACCCTAACGCGTACCCTAACCCTAACCCCTACCCTAACCCTAACACGTACCCCAATCCTAACCCGTACCCTAAACCGAGCCCTAACCCTAAAACTAACCCTAACCCTAACCCTTACCCTACGCCGTACCCGAACCCGTACCCGAACCCGTACCATAAGCAGTACCCTAACCCTAACCCTAACCGTAAGCTACCCTTGACTGCTTCGGCTTCAAATAGACTTCCTAAGCACTAGTGTTTTAAGGAACAGGTTAAAAAGAGCATCCTAATGTGATTTCTTTATAATGGGTGTGTTCCTTATCTTATCCTAGTGTCTAAACTCTTCTCCATGGCTGGACCCAAATAATATTCCTTTACATGCTAAGTGGTATCTAGAGAGTGGGATAGGTTTAATAAATACCCTAACCCTAACTCGTACCCTTACCCTATCCCCACCGTTACACTGACACGTACCCCAATCCTAACCCGTACCCTAAACCGAGCCCTAACCCTAAAACTAAACTTAATCCTAACCGTAACCCATACACTATGCCGTACCTGAACCCGAACCCGAAACCGTACCATAAGCAGTACCCTAACCCTAACCCTAACCCTAAGCTACCCTTGACTGCTTCTGCTTCCAATAGATTTCCTAAGCACTAGTGTTTTAAGGAACAGGTTAAAAAGAGCATCCTAATGTGATTTCTTTATAATGGGTGTGTTCCTGATATTATCCTAGTGCCTAAACTCTTCTCCAAAGCTGAATTCCTAATAATACTCCTTTACGTTCTAAGTGGTATCTAGAGAGTGGGATACGTTTAATAAATACCCTAATCCTACTGCGTACCCTAACCCTAAACCCTACCATAACTCTAACAAGTACACTACTCTTAACCCGTACCCTAAACCGAGCCCTAACCCTAAAACTAACCCTAACACTAACACATACGCTACGCCGTACCCGAACCCGTACCCGAATCCGTACCCTAAGCCGTAACCTAACACTAACCCTAACACTAACCCTATCCCGAAGCTACCCTTGACTCCTTCTGCCTCCAATAGATTTGCTAAACACTAGTGTTTTAAGGAACAGGTTAAAAAGAGAATCCTAATGTGATTTCTTTATAATGGGTGTGTTCCTTATCTTATCCTAGTGTCTAAACTCTTCTCCATGGGGGAACCACAAATAATATTCCTTTACATGCTAAGTGGTATCTAGAGAGGGGGATAGGTTTAATAAATACCCTAAACCTAACACGTACCTTAACCCTAACGCCTACCCTAATCCTAACACGTAACCTAATCCTATCCTGTACCCTAAACCGAGCCCTAACCCTAAAAGTAACCCTAACCCTAACCCTAAACCGTACCCTACGACGTACCCGAACCCGTACCCGAACCCGTACCATAAGCCGTACCCTAACCCTAATCATAACCCTAAGGTTCCCTTGACTCCTTCTGCCTCCAAAAGGTTTCCTAAGCACTAGTGTTTTAAGGAACAGGTTAAAAAGAGACTCCTAATGTGATTTCTTTATAATGGGTGTGTTCTTCATCTTATCCTAGTGTCTAAACTCTTCTCCATGGGGGAACCAGAAATAATATTCCTTTACATGCTAAGTGGTATCTAGAGAGTGGGATAGGTTTAATAAATACCCTAACCCTAACGCGTACCCTAACCCTATCTCCTACCGTTACACTAACAGGTAGCCTAATCCTAACCTGTACCCTAAAACCGAGCCCTAACCGTAAAACTAACCCTAAACCTAACCCTAAACCATAACCTACGACATACCCACACCCGACCCGAACCCGTACCATAAGCCGTACCCTATACCTAACCCTAACCCTAAGGTAACCTTGACTGCTTCTGCCTCCAATACAATTCCTAAGCACTAGTGTTTTAAGGAACAGGTTAAAAAGTTAATCGTAATGTGATTTCTTTATAACGGGTGTGTTCCTTATCTTAACCTAGTGTCTAATCTCTTCTCCATGGCTGGACCCCAAATAATATCCCTTTCCGTGCTAAGTGGTATCTAGAGACTGGGATTGTTTTAATAAATAACCTAACCCTAACGCGTACACTAAACCTAACTCCTACCTTAATCCTAACACGTACCCCAATCCTAACCCGTACCCTAAACTGATCCCTAACCCTAAAATTAACCTAACCGTAACCCTAACCCATACACTATGCCGTACCTGAACCCGTACCCAAACCCGTAATATAAGCGGTAGCCTAACCCTAATCCTAACTCTAACCCTAAGCTACCCTTGACTGCTTCTGCTACCAATAGATTTCCTAAGCATTAGTGTTTTAAGGAACAGATTAAAAAGAGAATCCTAATGTGATTTCTTTATAATGGGTGTGTTCCTTATCTTATCCTAGTGTCTAAACTCTTTTCCATGGCTGGATTCCAAATAATATTCTTTTACGTTCTAAGTGGTATCTAGAGAGTGGGATAGGTTTAAGAAATACCCTAACCCTAACACGTACCCAAATCCTAACCCCTACCCTAACCCTAACACCTACACTAATCCTAACCTGTACCCTAAACCGAGCCCTAACCCTAAAACGAAACGTAACCCTAACCCATACCCAAACCCGTACCCGAATCCGTACCCTAAGCCGTACCCTAACACTAACCCTAACCCTAAATGTAACCCGAAGCTACCCTGGACTGATTATGCCTCAAATAGATTTCCTAAGCACTAGTGTTTTAAGGAACACGTTAAAAAGATAATCGTAATGTGATTTCTTTATATCGGGTGTGTTCCTTATCTTATCCTAGTGTCTAAACTCTTCTCCATGGCTGGACCCCAAATAATATTCATTTACGTGCTAAGTGTTATCTAGAGTGTGCGATAGGTTTAATAAATACCCTAAACCTAAGGTGTACCCTAACCCTAACCCTACCATAACCCTAACACGTACCCTAATCCTAACCCATACCCAAAACCGAGCCCTAACCCTAAAACTAACCCTAATCCTAACCCTAACACAAAACCTAAGCCGTGGCCGAACCCGTACCCTAAGCCGTACCCTAACCCTAACGGCAACCCTAAGCTACCCTTGACTGCTTCTACCTCCATTAGATTTCCTAAGCACTAGTGTTTTAAGGAACAGAGTAAAAAGAGAATCCTAATGTCATTTCTTTATAATAGGTGTGTTCCTTATGTTATCCTAGTCTGTAAACTATTCTCCGTGGCTGGACCCCAAATAATATTCCTTTACGTGCTACGTGGTATCTAGAGAGTGGGATAGGTTTAATAAATACCCTAACCCTAACGCGTACCCTAACCCTAACCCCTACCCTAACCCTAACACGTACCCCAATCCTAACCCGTACCCTAAACCGAGCCCTAACCCTAAAACTAACCCTAACCCTAACCCTTACCCTACGCCGTACCCGAACCCGTACCCGAACCCGTACCATAAGCAGTACCCTAACCCTAACCCTAACCGTAAGCTACCCTTGACTGCTTCGGCTTCAAATAGACTTCCTAAGCACTAGTGTTTTAAGGAACAGGTTAAAAAGAGCATCCTAATGTGATTTCTTTATAATGGGTGTGTTCCTTATCTTATCCTAGTGTCTAAACTCTTCTCCATGGCTGGACCCAAATAATATTCCTTTACATGCTAAGTGGTATCTAGAGAGTGGGATAGGTTTAATAAATACCCTAACCCTAACTCGTACCCTTACCCTATCCCCACCGTTACACTGACACGTACCCCAATCCTAACCCGTACCCTAAACCGAGCCCTAACCCTAAAACTAAACTTAATCCTAACCGTAACCCATACACTATGCCGTACCTGAACCCGAACCCGAAACCGTACCATAAGCAGTACCCTAACCCTAACCCTAACCCTAAGCTACCCTTGACTGCTTCTGCTTCCAATAGATTTCCTAAGCACTAGTGTTTTAAGGAACAGGTTAAAAAGAGCATCCTAATGTGATTTCTTTATAATGGGTGTGTTCCTGATATTATCCTAGTGCCTAAACTCTTCTCCAAAGCTGAATTCCTAATAATACTCCTTTACGTTCTAAGTGGTATCTAGAGAGTGGGATACGTTTAATAAATACCCTAATCCTACTGCGTACCCTAACCCTAAACCCTACCATAACTCTAACAAGTACACTACTCTTAACCCGTACCCTAAACCGAGCCCTAACCCTAAAACTAACCCTAACACTAACACATACGCTACGCCGTACCCGAACCCGTACCCGAATCCGTACCCTAAGCCGTAACCTAACACTAACCCTAACACTAACCCTATCCCGAAGCTACCCTTGACTCCTTCTGCCTCCAATAGATTTGCTAAACACTAGTGTTTTAAGGAACAGGTTAAAAAGAGAATCCTAATGTGATTTCTTTATAATGGGTGTGTTCCTTATCTTATCCTAGTGTCTAAACTCTTCTCCATGGGGGAACCACAAATAATATTCCTTTACATGCTAAGTGGTATCTAGAGAGGGGGATAGGTTTAATAAATACCCTAAACCTAACACGTACCTTAACCCTAACGCCTACCCTAATCCTAACACGTAACCTAATCCTATCCTGTACCCTAAACCGAGCCCTAACCCTAAAAGTAACCCTAACCCTAACCCTAAACCGTACCCTACGACGTACCCGAACCCGTACCCGAACCCGTACCATAAGCCGTACCCTAACCCTAATCATAACCCTAAGGTTCCCTTGACTCCTTCTGCCTCCAAAAGGTTTCCTAAGCACTAGTGTTTTAAGGAACAGGTTAAAAAGAGACTCCTAATGTGATTTCTTTATAATGGGTGTGTTCTTCATCTTATCCTAGTGTCTAAACTCTTCTCCATGGGGGAACCAGAAATAATATTCCTTTACATGCTAAGTGGTATCTAGAGAGTGGGATAGGTTTAATAAATACCCTAACCCTAACGCGTACCCTAACCCTATCTCCTACCGTTACACTAACAGGTAGCCTAATCCTAACCTGTACCCTAAAACCGAGCCCTAACCGTAAAACTAACCCTAAACCTAACCCTAAACCATAACCTACGACATACCCACACCCGACCCGAACCCGTACCATAAGCCGTACCCTATACCTAACCCTAACCCTAAGGTAACCTTGACTGCTTCTGCCTCCAATACAATTCCTAAGCACTAGTGTTTTAAGGAACAGGTTAAAAAGTTAATCGTAATGTGATTTCTTTATAACGGGTGTGTTCCTTATCTTAACCTAGTGTCTAATCTCTTCTCCATGGCTGGACCCCAAATAATATCCCTTTCCGTGCTAAGTGGTATCTAGAGACTGGGATTGTTTTAATAAATAACCTAACCCTAACGCGTACACTAAACCTAACTCCTACCTTAATCCTAACACGTACCCCAATCCTAACCCGTACCCTAAACTGATCCCTAACCCTAAAATTAACCTAACCGTAACCCTAACCCATACACTATGCCGTACCTGAACCCGTACCCAAACCCGTAATATAAGCGGTAGCCTAACCCTAATCCTAACTCTAACCCTAAGCTACCCTTGACTGCTTCTGCTACCAATAGATTTCCTAAGCATTAGTGTTTTAAGGAACAGATTAAAAAGAGAATCCTAATGTGATTTCTTTATAATGGGTGTGTTCCTTATCTTATCCTAGTGTCTAAACTCTTTTCCATGGCTGGATTCCAAATAATATTCTTTTACGTTCTAAGTGGTATCTAGAGAGTGGGATAGGTTTAAGAAATACCCTAACCCTAACACGTACCCAAATCCTAACCCCTACCCTAACCCTAACACCTACACTAATCCTAACCTGTACCCTAAACCGAGCCCTAACCCTAAAACGAAACGTAACCCTAACCCATACCCGAACCCGTACCCGAATCCATACCCTAAGCCGTACCCTAACACTAACCCTAACCCTAAATGTAACCCGAAGCTACCCTGGACTGATTAAGCCTCAAATAGATTTCCTAAGCACTAGTGTTTTAAGGAAGACGTTAAAAAGATAATCGTAATGTGATTTCTTTATATCGGGTGTGTTCCTTATCTTATCCTAGTGTCTAAACTGTTCTCCATGGCTGGACCCCAAATAATATTCCTTTACATGCTAAGTGGTATCTAGAGAGTGGGATAGGTTTAATAAATACCCTAAACCTAACACGTACCTTAACCCTAACGCCTACCCTAACCCTAACACGTAACCTAATCCTAAACCTTACCCTAAACCGAGCCCTAACCCTATAACTAACCCTAACCCTAACCCTTAACCATACACTATGACGTACCCGAACCCGTACCATAAGCCGTACCCTAACACTAATCATAACCCTAAGGTACCCTTGACTGCTTCTGCCTCCAATAGATTTCCTAAACACTAGTGTTTTAAGGAACAGATTAAAAAGAGAATCCCAAAGTGATTTCTTTATTATGGGTGTGTTCCTTATCTTATCCTAGTGTCTAAACTCTTCTCCATGGCTGGACCCCAAATAATATTCATTTACGTGCTAAGTGTTATCTAGAGTGTGCGATAGGTTTAATAAATACCCTAAACCTAAGGTGTACCCTAACCCTAACCCTACCATAACCCTAACACGTACCCTAATCCTAACCCATACCCAAAACCGAGCCCTAACCCTAAAACTAACCCTAATCCTAACCCTAACACAAAACCTAAGCCGTAGCCGAACCCGTACCCTAAGCCGTACCCTAACCCTAATGCCAATGCTAAGCTACCCTTGACTGCTTCTACCTCCATTAGATTTCCTAAGCACTAGTGTTTTAAGGAACAGAGTAAAAAGAGAATCCTAATGTCATTTCTTTATAATAGGTGTGTTCCTTATGTTATCCTAGTGTGTAAACTATTCTCCATGGCTGGACCCCAAATAATATTCCTTTACGTGCTAAGTGGTATCTAGAGAGTGGGATAGGTTTAATAAATACCCTAACCCTAACGCGTACCCTAACCCTAACACGTACCCCAATCCTAACCCGTACACTAAACCGAGCCCTAACCCTAAGACTAACCCTAACCCTAACCCTTACCCTACGCCGTACCCGAACCCGTACCCGAACCCGTACCATAAGCAGTACCCTAACCCTAACCCTAACCCTAAGCTACCCTTGACTGCTTCTGCTTCAAATAGACTTCCTAAGCACTAGTGTTTTAAGGAACAGGTTAAAAAGAGCATCCTAATGGATTTCTTTATAATGGGTGTGTTCCTGATATTATCCTAGTGCATAAACTCTTCTCCAAGCCTGGATTCCTAATAATATTCCTATACGTTCTAAGTGGTATCTAGAGAGTGGGATACGTTTAATAAATACCCTAATCCTACTGTGTACCCTAACCCTAAACGCTACCATAACTCTAACAAGTACACTAATCTTAACCCGTACCCTAAACCGAGCCCTAACCCTAAAACTAACCCTAACACTAACACATACGCTACGCCGTACCCGAACCCGTACCCGAATCCGTACCCTAAGCCGTACCCTAACACTAACCCTAACACTAACCCTATCCCGAAGCTACCCTTGACTCCTTCTGCCTCCCATAGATTTGCTAAGCACTAGTGTTTTAAGGAACAGGTTAAAAAGAGAATCCTAATGTGATTTCTTTATAATGGGTGTGTTCCTTTTCTTATCCTATTGTCTAAACTCTTCTCCATGGGGGAACCACAAATAATATTCCTTTACATGCTAAGTGGTATCTAGAGAGTGGGATAGGTTTAATAAATACCCTAAACCTAAAACGTACCTTAACCCTAACGCCTACCCTAATCCTAACACGTAACCTAATCCTAACCTGTACCCTAAACCGAGCCCTAACCCTAAAAGTAACCCTAACCCTAACCCTAAACCGTACCCTACGACGTACCCGAACCCGTACCCGAACCCGTACCATAAGCCGTACCCTAACCCTAATCATAACTCTAAGGTACCCTTGACTCCTTCTGCCTCCAATAGGTTTCCGAAGCACTAGTGTTTTAAGGAACAGGTTAAAAAGAGAATCCTAATGTGATTTCTTTATAATGGGTGTGTTCTTTATCTTATCCTAGTGTCTAAACTCTTCTCCATGGGGGAACCAGAAATAATATTCCTTTACATGCTAAGTGGTATCTAGAGAGTGGGATAGGTTTAATAAATACCCTAACCCTAACGCGTACCCTAACCCTATCTCCTACCGTTACACTAACAGGTAGCCTAATCCTAACCTGTACCCTAAAACCGAGCCCTAACCGTAAAACTAACCTTAAACCTAACACTAAACCATAACCTACGACATACCCACACCCGACCCGAACCCGTACCATAAGCCGTACCCTGAACCTAACCCTAACCCTAAGGTACCCTTGACTGCTTCTGCCTCCAATACATTTCCTAAGCACTAGTGTTTTAAGGAACAGGTTAAAAAGTTAATCGTAATGTGATTTCTTTATAACGGGTGTGTTCCTTATCTTAACCTAGTGTCTAATCTCTTCTCCATGGCTGGACCCCAAATAATATCCCTTTACGTGCTAAGTGGTATCTAGAGAGTGGGATAGTTTTAATAAATAACCTAACCCTAACGCGTACACTAAAGCTAACTCCTACCTTAATCCTAACACGTACCCCAATCCTAACCCGAACCCTAAACTGATCCCTAACCCTAAAATTAACCTAACCGTAACCCTAACCCATACACTATGCCATACCTGAACCCGTACCCAAACCCGTAATATAAGCGGTAGCCTAACCCTAATCCTAACTCTAACCCTAAGCTACCCTTGACTGCTTCTGCTACCAATAGATTTCCTAAGCACTAGTGTTTTAAGGAACAGTTTAAAAAGAGAATCCTAATGTGATTTCTTTATAATGGGTGTGTTCCTCATCTTATCCTAGTGTCTAAACTCTTTTCCATGGCTGGATTCCAAATAATATTCTTTTACGTTCTAAGTGGTATCTAGAGAGTGGGATAGGTTTAAGAAATACCCTAACCCTAACACGTACCCAAATCCTAACCCCTACCCTAACCCTAACACCTACACTAATCCTAACCTGTACCCTAAACCGAGCCCTAACCCTAAAACGATACGTAACCCTAACCCATACCCGAACCCGTACCCGAATCCGTACCCTAAGCCGTACCCTAACACTAACCCTAACCCTAAATGTAACCCGAAGATACCCTGGACTGATTATGCCTCAAATAGATTTCCTAAGCACTAGTGTTTTAAGGAACACGTTAAAAAGATAATCGTAATGTGGTTTCTTTATATCGGGTGTGTTCCTTATCTTATCCTAGTGTCTAAACACTTCTCCATGACTGGACACCAAATAATATTCCTTTAGGTGCTAAGTGTTATCTACAGTGTGGGATAGGTTTAATAAATACCCTAAAGCTAAGGCGTACCCTAACCCTAACCCCTACCCTAACCCTAACACGTACCCTAATCCTAACCCATACCCTAAACCGAGCCCTAATCCTACAACTAACTCTAACCCAACCCTAACACATACCCTATGCCGTACCCGAATCCGTACCCTAAGCCATACCCTAACCCTAACCCTAAGCCTAAGTCAAGCTATCCTTGACTGCTTCTGCCTCCAATAGATGTCCTAAGCACTAGTGTTTTATGGAACAGGTTAAAAAGAGAATCCTAATGTGATTTCTTTATAATAGGTGTGTTCCTTATCTTATCCAAGTGTCTAAACTCTTCTCCATGGCTGGACCCAAAATATTATTCCTTTATGTGATAAGTGGTATCTAGAGAGTGGGATAGGTTTAATAACTAACCTAACCTTAACGCGTACCCTAACCCTATCCACTACCCTAACACTAACACGTACCCAAATCCTAAAACGTACCCTAAATCGAGCCCTAACCCTAAAACTAACCCTAATCCTAACCCAAACACAAAACCTAAGCCGTACCCGAAACCATACCCTAAGCCGTACCCTAACCCTAACGCTAACCCTAAGCTACCCTTGACTGCTTCTACTTCCATTAGATTTCCTAAGCACTAGTGTTTTAAGGAACAGGTTAAAAAGAGAATCGTAACGTCATTTCTTTATAATAGGTGTGTTCCTTATGTTATCATAGTGTGTAAACTCTTCTCCATGGCTGGACCCCAAATAATATTCCATTACGTGCTAAGTGGTATCTAGAGATTGGGATAGGTTTAATAAATACCCTAACCCTAACGCATAACCTAACCCTAACCCCTACCCTAACCCTAACACGTAAACTAATCTTAACCCATATCCTAAACCGAGCCCTAACCCTAAAACTAAACCTAACCCTAACCCATACCCTACGCCGTACCCGAACCCGTACCCGAATCCTTTACCCTAAGCCGTAACCTAACACTAACCTTAACACTAACCCTAACCCGAAGCTACCCTTGACTCCTTCTGCCTCCAATAGTTTTCCTAAGCACTAGTGTTTTAAGGAACAGTTTAAAAAGAGAATCCTAATGTGATTTCTTTATAATGGGTGTGTTCCTTATCTTATCCTAGTGTCTAAACTCTTCTCCATGGGGGAACCACAAATAATATTCCTTTACAGGCTAAGTGGTATCTAGAGAGTGGGATAGGTTTAATAAATACCCTAACCCTAACGCGTACCCTAACCCTAACACGTAACCTAATCCTAACCCGTACCCAAATCCGAGTCTCACTGTAAAACTAAAACTAACCCTAACCCATACTCTGCACCGTACCCGAATCCGTACCCGAATCCGTACCCTAAGCCGTACCCTAACAGTAACCCTAACCCTAACACTAACCCGAAGCTACCCTTGACTGCTTATGCCTCAAATACATTTCCTAAGCCCTAGTGTTTTAAGAAACAGGTTAAAAAGAGAATCCTAATGTGATTTCTTTTTAATGGGTTTGTTCCTTATCTTTACCTACTGTCTAAACACTTCTCCATGGCTTGACCCCAAATAATATTCCTTTACGTGATAAGTGTTATCTAGAGTGTGGGATAGGTTTAATAAATACACTAAACCTAATTCGTACCCTAACCATAACCCCTACCCTAACCCTAACACGTACCCTAATACTAAGCCGTACCCTAAACCCTAAACTGAGCCCTAACCCTAAAACTAACTCTAACCCTAACTCTAACCCATACCCAATACCGTACCCGAATCCGTACCCTAAGCCGTACCCTAAACCCTAAACTGAGCCCTAACCCTAAAACTAACTCTAACCCTAACTCTAACCCATACCCAATACCGTACCCGAATCCGTACCCTAAGCCGTACCCTAACCATAACCCTAACCCTAACTTTAAGCTAGCCTTGACTGCTTCTGCTTCCAATAGATTTCCTAAGCACTAGTGTTTTAAGGAACAGGTTAAAAAGAGCATCCTAATGTGATTTCTTTATAATGGGTGTGTTCCTATCTTATCCTAGTGTCTAAACTCTTCTCCATGGCTGGACCCAAATAATATTCCTTTACATGCTAAGTGGTATCTAGAGAGTGGGATAGGTTTAATAAATACCCTAAACCTAACACGTACCTTAACCCTAATGCCTACCCTAACCCTAACACGTAACCTAATCCTAACCTGTACCCTAAATCGAGCCCTAACCCTATAACTAACCCTAACCCTAACCCTAAACCATACACTATGACGTACACGAACCCGTACTATAAGCCTTACCCTAACCCTAATCATAACCCTAAGGTACCCTTGACTGCTTATGCCTCCACTAGATTTCCTAAGCACTAGTGTTTTAAGGAACAGGTTAAAAAGGTAATCGTAATGTGATTCCTTTATAACGGGTGTCTTCCTTATCTTACCCTAGTGTCTAAACTCTTCTCCATGGCTGGACTCAAATAATATTCCTTTACATGCTAAGTGGTATCTAGAGAGTGGGATAGGTTTAATAAATACCCTAAACCTAACACGTACCTTAACCCTAAGCCCTACCCTAACCCTAACATGTTACCTAATCCTAACCCGTACCAAAAAACCGAGCCGTAACTCTAAAACTAACCCTAAACCTAACCATAACCCATACTCCACGACGTAACCGAACCCGTACCCTAAATGGTACCCTAACCCTAACCCTAACCCTAAGCTACCCTTGACTGCTTCTGCCTCAAATAGATTTCCTAAGCACTAGTGTTTTAAGGAACAGGTTAAAAAGAGAATCCTAATGTGATTTGTTTTTAATGGGTGTGTTCCTTACCTTATCCTTATGTCTAAATTCTTCTACATGGCTGGACCCCAAATAATATTTCTTTACGTGCTAAGTGGTATCTAGAGAGTGGGATAGATTTAATAACTAACCTAACCTTAACGCGTACCCTAACCCTATCAACTACCCTAACCCTAACACGTCCCCTAATCCTAACACGTACCCTAAACCGAGCCCTAACCCGAAAACTAACCCTAATCCTAACCCTAAACCATACCCTACGCCATACCCGAATCCGTACCCGAAACCTTACCATAAGCAGTACCCTAACCCTAACCCTAACCCTAACCCTAACCCTAAGCTACCCTTGACTGCTTCTGCTTCCAATACATGTCCTAAGCACTAGTGTTGTAAGGAACAGATTAAAAGGACAATCCTAATGTGATTTCTTTATAATGGGTGCGTTCCTGATATTATCCTAGTGCCTAAACACTTCTCCAAGGCTGGATTCCAAATAATATTCCTTTACGTTTTAGTCGTATCTAGAGAGTGGGATATGTTTAAAATTACCCTAATGCTAACACGTACCCTAATCCTAACCCATACCCTAACCCTAACAAGTAAACTAATCTTAACCCGTACCCTAAACCGAGCCCTAACCCTAAAACTAACCCTAACCCTAACCCATACCCTACGCCGTACCCGAACCCGTACCCGAATCCGTACCCTAAGCCGTACCCTAACACTAACCCTACCACTAACCCTAACCCGAAGCTACCCTTGACTCCTTCTGCCTCCAATAGATTTCCTAAGCACTAGTGTTTTAAGTAACAGGTTAAAAAGACAATACTAATGTGATTTCTTTATAATGGGTGTGTTCCTTATCTTATCCTAGTGTCTAAACTCTTCTCCATGGGGGAACCACAAATAATATTCCTTTACATGCTAAGTGGTATCTATAGAGTGGGATAGGTTTAATAAATGCCCTAGCTCTAACGCGTACCTTAACCCTAACCCCTACCCTAATCCTAACACGTAACCTAATCCTATCCCGTACCCAAAACCGAGCCCTAACTGTAAAACTAACCCTAACCCTAACGCTAACCCATTCTCTGCACCGTACCCGAACCCATACCCTAAGCCTAACACTATCCCTAAACCTAAACCTAAGCTACCCTTGATTGCTCCTGCCTCCAATAGATTTCCTAAGCACTAATGTTTTAAGGAACAGGTTAAAAAGAGAATCCTAATGTGATTACTTTGTAATGGTTGTGTTCCTTATCTTATCCTAATGTCTAAACTCTTCTACATGGCTAGACCCCAAATAATATTCTTTATGTGCTAAGTGGTATCTAGAGAGTGGGATAGGTTTAAAAAATACCCTAACCCTAACGCGTACCCTAACCCTATCCCCTACCATTACCCTAACACGTAACCTAATCCTAACCTGTACCCTAAACCGAGCCCTAACCCTAAAATTAACCCTAAAACTAACCCTAAACCATACCATACGCCGTACCCGAACCCGTAACCGAACCCGTACCATAAGCCGTACACTAACCCTAACCCTAACCCTAAGGTACCCTTGAATGCTTCAGCCTCCAATAGATTTCCTAAGCACTAGTGTTTTAAAGAACAGATTAAAAAGAGAATCCTAATGTGATTTCTTTATAATGGGTGTGTTCCTTATCCTATCCTAGTGTCTAAACTCTTTTCCATCCCTGGATTCCAAATAATACTCTTTTACGTTCTAAGTGGTATCTAGAGAGTGGGATAGGTTTAATAAATACCCTAAACCTAACGCGTACACTAACCCTAACCCCTACCCTAACCCTAACACCTGCACTAATCCTAATTCCTACCCTAAACCAAGCCCTAACACTAAAACTAACCCTAACACTAACCCTAACCCATACTCGAACCCGTACCAGAATCTGTACCCTAAGCCGTACCCTAACACTAACCCTAACCCTAACACTAACCCGAAGCTACCCTTGACTGCTTATGCCTCAAATAGATTTCCTAAGCCCTAGTGTTTTAAGGAATAGGTAAAAAAAGAGAATCCTAATGTGAATTCTTTTTAATGGGTTTGTTCCTTATCTTTTCCTACTGTCTAAACACTTCTCCATGGCTTGACCCCAAATGATATTCCTTTACGTGTTAAGTGTTATCTAGAGTGTGGGATAGGTTTAATAAATACACTAAACCTAATCCGTACCCTAACCATAACCCCTACCCTAACCCTAACACGTACCCTAATACTAAGCTGTACCCTAAACTGAGCCCTAACCCTAAAACTAACTCTAACCCTAACTCTAACCCATACCCTATGCCGTACCCGAATCCGTACCCTAAGCCGTACCCTAACCATAACCCTAACCCTAACCGTAAGTTAGCCTTGACTGCTTCTGCCTCCAATAGATTTCCTAAGCCCTAGTGTTTTAAGAAACAGGTTAAAAAGAGAATCCTAATGTGATTCCTTTATAATGGGTGTGTTCCTTATCTTATCCTAGTGTCTAAACTCTTCTCCATGGCTGGACCCCAAATAATATTCCTTTACATGCTAAGTGGTATCTAGAGATTGGGATAGATTTAATAAATACCCTAACCCTAACGTTTACCCTAAACCTATCCCGTATCCTAACTCTAACATGTACCCTAATCTTAACCCGTACCCTAAACCGATCCCCAACCCTAAAACTATCCCTATCCCTAACCCTAAACCATACCCTACGCCGTACCCGAACCCGTACCTGATCCCGTACCCTATGCCGTACCCTAACACTAACCCTAACCCTAACCCTAACCCTAAGCTATCCTTGACTGCTTCTGCCTCCAATAGATTTGCTAAGCACTAGTGTTTTAAGGAACAGGTTAAAAAGAGAATCCTAATGTGATTTCTTTATAATGGGTGTGTTCCTTATCTTATCCTAGTGTCTAAACTCCTCTCCATGGGGGAACCGCAAATAATATTCCTTTACATGCTAAGTGGTATCTAGAGAGTGGGATAGGTTTAATAAATACCCTAAACCTAACACGTATCTTAACCCTAACGCCTACCCTAATCCTAACACGTAACCTAATCCTAACCTGTACCCTAAACTTAGCCCTAACCCTAAAAGTAACCCTAACCCTAACCCTAAACCGTACCCTACGACGTACCCGAACCCGTACCCGAACCCGTACCTTAAGCCGTACCCTAACCCTAATCATAACGCTAAGGTACCCTTGACTGCTACTGCCTCCAATAGATTTCCTAAGCACTAGTGTTTTAAGAAACAGGTTAAAAAGTTAATCGTAATGTGATTCCTTTATAACGGGTGTGTTCCTTATCTTATCCTTGTGTCTAAACTCTTCTCCATGGCTGGACCCCAAATAATATTCCTTGACGTACTAAGTGGTATCTAGAGAGTGGGATAGGTTTAATAAATACCCTAACGCTAATGCGTACCTTAACCCTAACCCCTACCGTAACCCTAACACGTAACCTAATCCTAACCCGTACCAAAAAACCGAGCCCTAACTCTAAAACTAACCCTAAACCTAACACTAACCCATACTCCACGACATACGCGAACTCGTACGCTAAATTGTACCCTAACCCTAACCCTAAGCTACCCTTGACTGCTTCGGCCTCCAATAGATTTCCTAAGCACTAGTGTTTTAAGGAACAGGTTAAAAAGAGAATCCTAATGTGATTTCTTTATAATGTGTGTGTTCCTTATCTTATTCCTAATGTCTAAACTCTTCTCCATGGCTGGACCCCAAATAATATTCCTTTACGTGCTAAGTGGTATCTAGAGAGTGGGATAGGTTTAATAAATACCCTAACCCTAACGCATACTCTAACCCTATCTCCTACTGTTACCCTAACACGTATCCTAATCCTAACCTGTACCCTAAACCGAGCCCTAACCGTAAAACTAACCCTAAACCTAACACTAAACCATAACCTACGACATACCCGAATCCGATCCGAACCCTTACCATAAGCCGTACCCTATACCTAACCCTATCCCTAAGGTACCCTTGACTGCTTCTGCCTCCAATAGATTTCCTAAGCCCTAGTGTTTTAAGGAACAGGTTAAAAAGTTAATCGTAATGTGATTTCTTTATAACGGGTGTTTTCCTTATCTTATCCTAGGGTCTAAACTCTTCTCCATGGCTGGACCACAAATAATATTCCTTTACGTGCTAAGTGGTATCTAGAGAGTGGGATAGTTTTAATAAATACCCTAACCCTAACACGTAACCTAACCCTAACCCCTACCTTAACCCTAACACGTACCCCAATCCTAACCCGTACCCTAAACTGATCCCTAATCCTAAAACTAAACTTAACCCTAACCCTAACCCATAACCTACGCCGTACCTGAACCCGTACCCGAACCCGTACCATAACAGTACCCTAACCCTAACTCTAATCCTAAGCTACCCTTGACTGCTTCTGCTTCCAATAGATTTCCTAAGCACTAGTGTTTTAAGGAACAGGTTAAAAAGAGAATCCTAATGTGATTACTTTATATTGGCTGTGTTCCTTATCTTTTCCTACTGTCTAAACTTTTCTCCATGGCTGGAACCCAAATAATATTCCTTTACGTGCTAAGTGTTATCTAGAGTGTGGGATAGGTTTAATACATACACTAAACTTAATGCGTACCCTAACCCCTACCTTAGCCCTATCACGTACACTAAACCGAGCCATAACTCTAAAACTAACCGTAACCCTAAACCTAACCCATACCCTACGCCGTACCTGAACCCGTACCCTAATCCGTACCCTAACCCTAACCCTAACCCTAAGCTACCCTTGACTGCTTCTGCCTCCAATAGATTTCATAAGCACTAGTGTTTTAAGGAACAGGTTAAAAATAGAATCCTAATGTGATATCTTTATAATGGGTGTGTTCCTTATCTTATCCTAGTGTCTAAACTCTTCTCCATTGCTGGACCCCAAATAGTATTCCTTTACGTGCTAAGTGGTATCTAGAGAGTGGGATAGGTTTAATAAATACTCTAACCCTAACGTGTACCCTAATCCTATCCCCTAACCTAACCCTAACACGTACCCTAATCTTAACCCGTACCCTAGACCGAGCCGTAACCCTAAAACTAACCCTAACCCTAACCCTAAAACATACCGTATGCCGTACTCGAACCCGTACCCCAACCCGTACCCTAAGCCGTACCCTAACACTAACCCTAACCCTAACGCTAACCCTAAGCTACGCTTGACTGCTTCTGCCTCCAATAGATTTCCTAAGCACTAGTGTTTTAAGGAACAATTAAAAAGAGAATCCCAATGTGATTTCTTTATAATGGGTGTGTTCCTTATCTTATCCTACTGACTAAACTCTTCTCCATGGCTGGACCCAAAATAATATTCCTTTATGTGCTAAGTGGTATCTAGAGAGTGGGATAGGTTTAATAAATAACCTAACCCTAACGCGTACCCTAACCCTATCCCCTACCCTAACCCTAACACGTAACCTAATCCTAACCCGTACCTTAAACCGAGCCCTAACCCTAAAACTAACCCTAACCCTAACACAAAACCTTCTCCGTACCCGAACCCGTACCCTAAGCCGTAACCTAACCCTAACGCCAACCCTAAGCTACCCTTGACTGCTTCTGCCTCCATTAGATTTCCTAAGCACTAGTGTTTTAAGGAACAGGTTAAAAACAAAATCCTAATGTGATTTCTTTATAATGGGTTTGTTCCTTCTCTGATCCTAGTGTCTAAACTCTTCTTCATGGCTGGACCCCAAATAATATTCCTTTATGTGCTAAGTGGTATCTAGAGAGTGGGTAGGTTTAATAAATACCCTAACCCTAATCCGTAGCCTAACCCTAACCCCTACCCTAACCCTAACACATACCCTAATCCTAACCCTTATCCTAAACTGAGCCCTAACCCTAAAACTAAGCCTAACCCTATCCCTAACACATACCCCATGCCATACCCGAACCCGTACCCGAACCCGTACCCTAAGCCGTACCCTAACCCTAACTCTAACCTTAAGCTACCCTTGATTGCTTCTGCCTCCAAAGATTTCCTAAGCACTAGTGTTTTAAGGAACAGGTTAAAAAGTATGTATTAAATTATGCAAAAAGTATGTATAAAAGTATTAAAATATGAAAAATATGTATATATGTATGTATATATATATATATATGAATCACTTTGCTGTACAGCAGAAATTAACACAATATTGTAAGTCAACTTTACTGCAGTATCAATTAGTTTGAAGGCACTTTTATAAATTAGGCCTTATTTCTCTTTTCCTTTTATACCGTGAAAAATGTATAACAGAAACTAACCTGGATTACTCCAGGATGAATTCATATCACACAGAACTTTAATTTTTGAACAAACCATTAATACCTGTTACACCATGGGATGTCCTGATCCAATATGAAGTTTCTAAACCTTGTATCAAGCCTGCATAATGCACTAAATTTGGAAATTCAAACTGCAATGAAGCCAAGTATCCCATGACTTCTCCACAAGTAGTTATACAACATCAATTGGAAACCATATACAATCAAATGAATGTAGACAGAAGCAACTATAGCCTTCCTTTTTTTCCTTTTAGATGAAGACGGTATTTAAGGTGATGTCTTGGGCCGTTTCAGGGTGTTACTCAATTTCCTGGGTATCTCCCATGCACACAGGAGGTACACATGTTAGTTAACTTGTTTGTGCAACTATATGAAGGTAGTTAATACCACAAATCTGTATACGTAAAAAGAATTAAATGTTAAAGTCATGTTTTGTATTTTTAATGAAAATGAAAAAAAGTGTAGTGCTGATATTTGTTACAAAAATGAACATTAAAAACATTCTTCGTGAAAAAAATCCATACAGAAAAGGCAACCTAGATCCCATGCTCATCTTGTCTGCTTCAAATCCATCAAGGCTGTCTAAATGAGGGGAAAACTCAGTAATGGTTGCAGAAAAAGAAAACTGGATCAGGATGGAAAAAGACATTTTCATACAGTTGGGACAGCAGGTGAAAGTTGAAGTGGGGCTGAGTATTAAATTATAATGTAGACATCAGGATTTCCTCATTTAGGGGTTATGTGCTGGTTCCTTGGGCAAAACACACTGAGCATTTTGTGTGAGGTGGCAAATGTGAGTACTTTTGGCCATTACTGAAACTTTTCTGTACATTTTAAATTACTGGTAAGTAAATTACTTTTCTAGACAACCGTGTCAGTATCATGCCAGAAAATCAGACAAGACAGACATCAAATTTTGTTATAGAGGCCAAGACTTACCCAGACCAAGTTCAACCAAAGTTGTGATACTTATTTCCCTTGTAGGAGTCCACATGGTATTAAGAGGCACCGTGGGAAGAGTATATTAGTAGCTACCATGTCTTGGGTCTTGTGGATTACCTGGGGTGCAGTAGAAACTGTGAGATTTTAGTATTGCAATTTTTCACATTACTTCAAAAAATATGTTAAAAAATAAATTCAGTAAAGTTGCAAAATATGGAATCAATATACACAAATCAGTTTTGTTTCTATACACTAATAATGAACACCAACAAGAAAAATTAAGAAAACAATCCCATTTACAATTCCATCAAAAAGAACAAACTATTTAGGAATAAATTTAACCAAGGGCATGAAAGACCTATACTCAGAAAACTATAAAGCACTGATAAAGAAATTGAAGACACAATAGAAAACAATATTCCATGCTCATGCATCAGAAAAATTACAATTATTAAAATGTTTATTCTATCCAAAGCCATCAACAAACAGTGCCAGGAAAACTAGACACCAGACCCCAAAGAACGACACTGGTCACCATCTACACTGCACATAAAACTAACTAAAAGTGCACAGTATTCCACATTAAACCCTTTCTCTCCTGAGTCCCCTGAAGAAGCACCCCACCCACCCAGCAGTCAGCTGCACAGGAAGATTCTCCACACTTGCTCGTTTTTTCCTCTTGTGGCGTCTCCTCACCAGTGGTTCCTGAGAAAACCCAGCTGCTGTCAGTGTGGACAATGCCTCATGGTCCAGAAGCCTAAGCCCTGACAGGAGACAAAGCTCCTGTCTGCTTGTCACAGAGCAAAGTCTGTGGGCAGGGTGCACCTGTGCCCCCAGGGTCAGACAGGTGGGTTCGGCGCCCCCTGTGGGACGTCAGAGAAGTGCCGGGAGTGCCGCACTCACAAACCCAGAGGCCTCATCCGGAAGGCAGTTCTGCTGTATATACTAAGTTTGGAAATCCAAACTGAAATGGAGCCAAGTATCTCACTGTATCTTCTCAAAAGATGGTTAAGGAGCAATTAATTACAAACCACATGTAATGAAATGAATTTAGACACAAACTTTACAACTTAAACCAAAATTCACTCAAAATTGCCCATAGACAAATTTAAATTACCAAACTATAAAAAATCCTAGAAAAAAAAAGATAATCTACATGACTTTGGGTCTGGTGACCTTATTCAGAAAACCGGAAGACAAACCACAAACTGCAAGAAACTATTTCCAAAGCACATATCTGATAAAGGATTTGTACTCAAATTATGCCAACGCCATTAAAATTTGGTAAAGATTGAAACACACACCTGGCCCAAGAAGATAAACAGGCAGTAAATAAGCATACAAGAATATACTCAAGATGCTGGTGGAATGCATGTACAACCAACTTTGGAAGACAGTTTGGCAATTTTTTCCAAATCTAAAAAGTCTCACCTTAGGATCCAAGAAGTGTACCACTTGTATTTAGACAACTGCTTTGAAAAACTGTGTTCAAACCCAAACTAGCATCAAGTAATGTACAGCAGCTCTATTCATAATGGCTAAAAACTTAAAGATATCAGGATGTCCTTCTGTAGGTGAACTCATAAGCAAATTAGGGCACATACATGTCAAGGAGAGCAGAATACACCACCCCAAAATATGCCCATTTGACAAAAGGATTATTTTGGACTGATTAATAAGAAACAGCAGACCCAGGAGAATCTTTCAAAGCCAAGTAGAAAATGCCCTTTTATGAGGTAAATTTACATTTATTAAGGATATCTCCATTTGTAAGGGTTTGTCCCTCTCTGGACCAGGAATTGAATGATGACTAAATATCAAGAAAAGCTTGTTGGGACTTCCCTGCTGGTCCAGTGGCTAAGGCTCCATGCTCCCAATGCAGGGGGCCAGGGTTCAACTCCTGGTCATGGAACTAGATCCCGCATGCTGCAACTAAGAGCCCACATGCCACAACTAAAGATTCCACAGGCCGCAACTAAGACCTGGCACAGCCAAATAAATAAATGTTTTTTATAAAAAAACCTTGTCAATGAAATAGGCCTGGATGTAAATCTGTGTAACAACCATACCCTTGTTTACTGTGCTCTGCCTAATAACCTCCTTTAAATGGCTTCTTCCATTCCCTAACATCTTTCTTTTGTTCTCAGCAGAAGATAGCATTTAAGGTAACGGCTTGGGCCAATTCAGGGAGTGACTCAGTTTTCCTGGGTATCTTTCAAGTATACAGGAGGTATGCATGGTATATATTAAACTTCTGATTGTTTTCTCTAGTTCCTCTCTTTTTCATTACAAGGGAGATCTCAATAAAGAACATAGAAGGGTAGAGGGGAAATTATTTTTCCTCTAATATACATGCAATGCAATAGTATTCAGAGATATAAAGGAATGGACCATCAACCCATGCAAAAAAAAATAGATACATCTAACTTACATTGCTAAGTGAAAGAATCCAGTCTGAAGTGCTACACACTGTATGGCCTCATTTATATGACATTCTAGAAAAGGCAAAACTGACATGGTAAACAATGTATAGAATATGTGGTTGAAATAGTCCATATGATACTTTAGTGGTGAATACCTGTCACTATGCATTTGTCTATACCCACAGATTTTTACAACCCAACAAGTAAATTACAATCTATTCAAACTTAGCTGCTTAGGATATGGGAGTGTCAAAGACTGGAATACAGAATGTAACAAAGAATCTGATTCAGAAATGTATGAAAAAACTCACTGTTGGTAGTGGGACAAATGGGTTGACCTAAGTTAACTTTGGAAATGTACAGAATCTGTAGGCCAAAGACAAAATGTGTCTTACATACACAGTGGACTCTATGTTCTTTCCATGAGGGGTAGTAGCTAATACTACTGAAACTACTATATCAGTAATTGAATGGAACAAGCACTGAATTTAATAAATGACAAATGGTGGAAGCCAGGTTTCTTACCACTGGAGTGGGATGTTACAGTCAAACAAAGAGAGAAGGTTACAATATCCATGTCATAACAGATCCGGTTGGAGATATCAGTATAAACTATCTTTAGCCTGCACATAGTTCCACATGGAAATCTTTATAATTATGTGTGTATGCATAGGCTGGGATACATGCATATATTTCCATGCACTGTCAGCTGAGCATATTTAGCTCCCACATGTACGTTTTTAATACCATTCTCTAATAAAAGGAACAAGGGCTCTTTGAAGAAAGGGCTGATACTAGGACTGAGACAGTAAATATATGAAGCAGGATAATCTTAAAATATCAGAAAGTAAAGAAGTACCAAAAATTTTAAAAACCCACAAAAGAGAAATTATGTAAAATGAAAACAGGAGCAAATGGAAAAAGCTCTCAGCAGCCAAAGCAAGAATTAACTAAGCAGTCTTATAATGTAGCGCTGGATTATAACCAAAAGTTTACAATAATTATTCACGTGCCCAAACTGGTAAAAATAAATTACATAGTTTTTGATGAACGGTGTTAAATAGAAATCTCCTATGCAGAAAGCTTCTAAACAATTTATATAGCCACTCAGCTGTCCATCAAGGATGTGAAGCTAACCCCTCTCTCCTCAAGTGTGGGTTCTGCATTATGACTTCCTCCTAAATAAGACACACAGGATGGACATGGGAAAAAAATTAACTTCACTGTGGGAACACTTGACAAACACTACCTCAGCTAGGTGACCAAAGTTGAGAATATAAGTGAGAAGTTCCCTTGAGAGCCTGTCCTCTTGACATACAGTGAAGAGGAAGCACTTCACCTCTGTGATCTGCTTTTTCAAAGCCAAGTCTAACCACAACAAAAACATCAAGCAAATCCCAGTGCCCGGCAGTCTATAAAATACCTGACCAGTCCTCCTCCACACTGTCAAGGTCATGGAAACAAGGAGAGTCTGAGCAACTGTCAAAGCCCAGAAGAGACTAAATAGATATGATGACCCCATGTCCTTTGAGATCCTGGAACAAGGAAAGGTATAACAAAGGGAACATGAATAGGGACTTCAGTTAATAATAGAGTATCAATATTTGTTCATTATTTGTCATGATTCTGTAGAAAATTAGACAGGAAAAATTAAACGTCAAATAAGAGAAACCTACTGTAACAAACTGGAAATCTAGAAGAAACGGGTGATTTCTTTGTAAAAACACATTACCAAAATGAACACTAAATTAAGGAAAATACAAAAAGACCAATTAATCACTGAGGAACCTCTTCCCCATACTGGTTATCCTATCACTGTTCCAGGGTTTCCCTCTCCCGGGACAGGGAAGGAACAGGGGCAGAGCTGTTTGGCAGCTCCACTGATATCTGGTCCCACCCAGAATCTTCATCTCCCCCAGCTATGCCTACCCAGTGAGGACACCTGAGGAAGGATCAGGGATTATTGATTCAGATGTATCAACTACGAATTTTTCTTTTCCCAACGACTGGACACACTTACTGAAGTAAAATAAGTTAGTATTTATTGTAAGGGTAGAAATAAATTAATACTTGCAAGTGGCAAGTTAAAGAATGGGTTTGGACCTGGTAGGTCCAGTGGCTCACACTATCTCAGTGTGACCTTGCTTCTCTCAAAAACTTTGTCCTGCTCAGTGCCTTTGGGGGACCCCATTCACAGGCACAGGCTCTCTCATTGCCCTTGGGCCAACAGCAATTCTAGGCTGACAACCACTCACCATCCATTTTCCAAGAAAGAATTTCTCCTTTTCTTGGGTTCCAAGAAAGTCATGGTTTTAAATGCCTTTGATCTGGCTTGGGTTGCATTCTCATCCTTGACCCATCACCAGAAGATGGAAAATGGGACTGACTAGATGTGGTTTGTAAACCCATCTTCAAGCTGGGTGGAACATGGGGTCACCCTTCTGCAACCGTTTGGACTGGAAGCAGGTGAGATGTAACTCCCAAAGGAAAACTGAGGCACTTGGGCCTGAGAACAGATGCTGGCTGGCAGAAAGCAACAGATTCTAAGTCAATGACAGCTCACTGCACAGCACAGAATCTGACACAAAAGGAAGAAAGGGGTTCACTCAGGGTCAGGGGCTGCAGCTACTCGTCCAGTGCTCTTACTGTCCTCCCAAGACTGCAAGAAGTTCTTTCACTTGCTGACAAGTCAGG
Source organism: Eschrichtius robustus (assembly GCF_028021215.1). Lineage (NCBI taxonomy): Eukaryota > Metazoa > Chordata > Mammalia > Artiodactyla > Eschrichtiidae > Eschrichtius > Eschrichtius robustus. The sequence goes on from NC_090828.1 coordinate 106,609,613, forward strand.
ATCGTTGGTGGTGGTAAACTCAAGTCTCTTTCCTTGGGCATCAGGTCCTCACATCTCAGAGGTGGGCCCAAAACAGCCCATGTGCCCTCAGAAGACACACAGACCTCATTCCTGCCCCTGAGAGGTGGGAGCCCTTGAGTTATGCCATCTCCCTGGCCATATTAATTGCCCATCCCTGAAAAACAATACTGCTCATTTTCCAGTTTCTTCTCTCTCATTTACTAAGTGAAGAAACCAAACGCTAGGGTGGTAAGGAAACTCTTGTGCAATGAAGTAATGGGAAGCTCAAGAATTATTCCATGCCATGAAACCCATAATTGGCAGGCTTTCCAGAGGCCACATGGATGCATATGGCTCTCCAAGACAATGCAGTCTCAGTGTGAACCTCCCATTGTGAGGTCCAGGTGCTCCCATATCTTTGATTCTTAATGAATATGAATGTCAAAAGTTTCTAACGACTGAAAGGACAAAGGATTGCAGGGCCATGGTCTCCTGTATGGTTGTTGTGTCAGGGACACATTCCAATGTTTAGAGGATTGTTACTTCTCTTGGCAGCCTATGAGGCTGTGAGGGGGTGGCCTTTTTCTCAACCACATGGATGTTGGTAGTTGAAACTTCTCAAAGGAATGTCTACACCGCCTAGGTAGCTGTTGAATTGCCCGGCATCACGGTCAGCTCTGTAACTATACATGAGGGCCTGGCAAGGCCCAGGCTGGACTGAGCTAGAGAACCACAGATGCCTGCCTGGATAGTCAGAGGTCAAGGGCTGTCCTGCCTGAGAGCTGATCATCTATTCAGGCCAACTCAGATGGGACAAAGGATGCCTCCAGTGTTAGGAGGGCCCCACCAGCCCTTAAGAAGGCAACATCTGGGGGCTGGCAGGTCACTGCACCCAGTCCTGTATAAATCCACACATGTCCACTGAGTGCCCTGCTGTCTGGGCTGTGCTGGAACCTGGGGCTGCCCAGGCAGAGTAGGGCCAGCATCACCCTTCCCAGGTAGGAGGGCAGAAGGAAACCATGCATGACTTCTGACACCCTCCTCAATCCTTGACAGAGGTTGAGTTGGGTAAGAAACAGTCCGAGACAAGAACAGACATTTCATTCTTCTCTCAGAGCCCAGGACTGAGGGAAGGGAGGCCAGAAAAACAGTTATTGACCTCAGCTCCCTGACTCCTGTCTGACCCTGGGCAAGTCCTATCCATTCTGGAGGCTTCAGAGAGAAGGAGAGGGGAGGGCAATGAGGGCCAATTGTGCTTAAATATAACTCTAACCTTTACCCTAAGAACCCTAACTTCTAACCTTAACCCCCTAACAACCCTAGCCCCAGACCCCTAGACCCTCGCCCCTGACCCCTAAACTCTAATCCCCGACCCTGACCCTTTAACCACAACCCTCTACCATGACTCTCCAACAATGACCCATAACCCTAAACCATGGCCCCTGAACCCTCACACTGACTCAACCCAAGACCTAAAGCCTGGCCTAGTGGCTACCGAGGGATGACTGTATGAACTCTCAAATAAACCAAGGAATTAAATCTTCTTGACCATGAATTTAGCAATGGTTTCTTAGATTTGACAGTAAAGCATAAGAAATGAAAGGAAAAAATCGACAAATTGGATTTCCTCAAAATTACAAACCTTTTGTGCATCAAAAGAGGCTATCCAGAAAGTAAAAAGACGGCCCACAGAATGGAAGACAATATTGGCACGTTGTATATCTGATAAGACTCTTTACCTAGAATATACCCAGGACTTTTACAACTCATCAACAAAAAGACAAACAATAAAATTTTTGAAACAAACAAATGGCTTGCATGGACTGCTCTTCAGGCAAGACATACAAATGGTCAACAAGGACATGAAAAGATGTCAAACATCAGTAGTCATGATGAAAATGCAAATTAAAACCACGATGTGATGCCCCTTCACACACACTACAATAAAAATAAATTCTTAAATAAATTTTTAAATATATAAATAAAAATAACAAATGTTGGCAACAATGTAGAGAAATTAGAACCCTTAAAAGTTACTTGTGGAGATGTACAATGGTGCAGTCTATGTGTACAAAACTTTAGCATTTACTCAAAAATATAAAATATAATTACCATGTGGTTCAACAACTCCACTCCTAGACATATACCCAAAAAATTGAAAACAGGTGTTCAAACAAAAACTTGTTCACCAATTATTCATAGCAGCACTGTTCACAGTAGCCCAAGGTAGAAAAGATGTAAATGTCCATCAGCAGGTAAACAGATAAGCAAAATAAGGTAGACCCATAAGCTGCATTATTCTGTCATATAAAGGAATAAAGTAAAATTATAGAGCCGCTGTGGAAAACTGTATGGTGGCTCCTCAAAAACATGGAAAATGTATGATCCCTTGATTCCACTCCAGGGTGTACACCCAAAATATTAGAAAACAAGGACTGGAACAGATATCTGTACCCCATATTCATAGCAACATTATTCACAATAGCCAAAAGGTGGAAGCAACACAACACATCCTTCAACAGATGAATGGATAAGTACAGTGTAGTATATACACAATGGAATATGACTCAACCTTTAAAACTAAGGTAATTCTCACACATGCTACAATGTGATGAACCTTGAAGTTATTATGCTAAGTGAAACAAGCCAGACACAGAAAGGACAAACGTTCTATGATTCCACTAGTATGAGGTATCCAGATAAGTCAAATTCAAAGACAAAGTAGAATAAGGTTGCCAGAGGTTGAGGTGAGTTAGTGTTTAATGGCTATGGTTTCACATGGGGAAAATAAAGTTCTGGAGATGGATGGTGAGGATATTTTTACAACAATGTGAATGTAGTTAACGCCATAGCACTGTACAGTTAAAAATGGTTTAAATGGGTCTTCCCTCGTGGCACAGTGGTTAAGAATCCGCCTGCCAATGCAGGGGACATGGGTTCAAGCGCTGGTCCTGGAAGATCCCGCATGCCGTGGAGCAACTAAGCCCATGTGCCACAAATACTGAGCCTGCGCTCTAGAGCCCGTGCTCCGCAAGAGAAGCCACCGCAATGAGAAGCCTGCACACAGCAACTAAGAGTAGCCCCCGCTCGCCGCACCTAGAGAAAGCCTGCACACAGCAACAAACACCCGACACAGCCAAAAAATAAAATAAAATAAATTTTTTAAAAAAGCTTTAAAAAATGGTTTAAGTGGTAAATGTTATGTGTTTTTAATCACAATGGAAAAAAATGAATGAAATAATGATCAATGTTACAGTGTGGATAAACATTGAAAACATCCTAAGTGAAAGAAGCCATACAGAAAAACCACCCAGATCATGCTCATCTTGTACACTTTAAATCCAGCAAGGTTTTTAAAGTGAGGAAAAGCCCCAGTGATGGTTCTAAGAAAAGAAAACTGGATTCGAATGGAAAAATACGTTTCCACAAAGCTGGGGCAGCTGGTGAAAGTTGAAGCAGGTCTGGGGATAGGATTATAATGTGGAAACCATAATTATTCCCCATTTTGGGGTTATGTGCTGGTTCCCTGGGAGAGTGGCCCTCCCACTCTCACAGGGTAAAACAAACTGGAGTATTTTGTGAATGTGGAAAACTTGATACTGCTATTTGAAGTTTTTTATACACTTGAAATTTACTAGAAAATAAAGCGCTTATCAAACAACCATGTCGTACCACGCCAGAAATACAGACATCAAACTTTGTTATAGAGGCCAAGCTCTACCCAGATCCAGCTCACCCACAGTGGTGATGCCAATCACCCTTGTAGGAGGCCACATACTACAAGAGGCACCGTGGGAAGATTATATTGGGAGCCACTATGTCTTGGGTGCTGTGGATGACCTAGATGTAGTTGAAATAGTGGGATTTCTGAATTCTAGTTTTCCACATTCAACCACCAAAAAACTGTTACAACTAAAAAATGAATTCAGTAAAGCTGCAGGATACAAAAGAAAGAAAAATCAATGCACAAAAATCATTTGTGATTCTATACACTGATAATGAACCATCAGAAAAAGAATTTTTTAAAAAAATCCCACTTACAATTGCATCCAAAAAGATAACTAGGAGTAAATTTAACCAAGGACGTGAAGGACCTGCACAATGAAAACTGGAAGACACTGATAAAGGAAACTGAACAGACAAAAATAAATGGAAAGATACCCCGTGCTCATGGGTAAAAAGAATAGTGTGAAAATATGCATTCTAAGGTGGGACTTCCCTGGCCGACCAGGGGTTGGGACTCTGCGCTCCCACTGCAGGGGGCGCAGGTTCAATCCCTGGTTGGGGAACTAAGATCCCGCATCCTGCATGCCACATGGTGTGGCCTAAATTTTTTTTTAATTTTAAAAAATATGCATTCTAGCCAAATTAATGTACACATTCAACACAATCCCTACCAAAAGTCCAAAGACATTTTCCATAGAAACAGAGCAAACAATCTTAAGATGTGTGTGGAACCACAAAGGACCCAGAAGAGCCAAAGCCACCCTGAGGAAAGAGAATGGGCTGGAGGCATCTCGCTCCCTGACTTCACACTTCATTACGAAGCTACATTCCCCAAAAAGTGTGGAATTGGCACAAAAACAGGCGCACAGACCAGAGGAACAAAGCAGAGAGCCCAGGAACCAACCTACAGGTACGTGGTCAGTTAATTCACAAGCAAGGAGCCAAGAACATACACCAGGGAAAGGACAGTCCCCTCAATGAACGGTGCTGGGAAAACCGGACGCCACTCGCCAAAGAACAACACTGCACTCTGTCTACACCACACACAAAAGCGGCCAAAAACCCAGTTTTCCACATCAAGCCCTTCCTCTCCTGGGTCCTCTGAAGACAGACACCCTCAGCAGTCAGCAACGCTCAGGAACCTTCTCCCCACATTTCCTCACCTTTTCCCTCAGTGGTGTCACCTCCCGGCAGGTCCTGAGGAGACCAGGCTCCTCTCAGCATGAACTGGACCCCACAGTGTCCCAAAGCTGAAGCCTCAGGGGGTCCTGAGGAGACTCGGCTTCTGTTAGCGTGGACTCAACCCCAGCTTGTCCTGAAGCCCGGCCGTCAGCGTGGACGCAACCCACGTGTCCCAGAAGCCAAAGCCCCAGTGGGTCCTGAGGAGACAGGGCTCCTCTAAGCATGAACGTGAACAGCATGATCTGAACAGACATCCCGCCATAAAAAGATATACAGATGGTAAAAATCATGCAGAAACAAGCTCAACATCATATACCATTAGGGAATTACAAATTAAAATCATGAGATATCACAGCATACCTATTAGCACTGCTAAACTCCAAAAATATGAAAATACCAATTGCTAGAGGGTGAGGAACAAAAGGAGCTCTCCTTCATAGCTGGGGGGGTGCATGTGCAGCCACTTTGTAAGACAATTTGGCAGTTTTTTCCAAAACTAACAAGTCTCACGTTGGGATCCAACAATCATGCTTCCAGTATTCAGGCAACTGCTTTGAAAATCTATGTCCAAATGCAAACAAGGATGCAATTATGCACAGCAGCACTTTCATAATGGCTAAAAACTTGAAGAAATCAGGATATCCTTCAAAAGATGAATGTATAAGCAAATTGGGGTACATCCATGTCAAGGCGAGTAGAATATGCCACCCCAAAATATGTATCTCTGGCATAAGGATTATTGGTCTGCTTTAAAAAAAAAAGGGGGGGGGGCTTCCCTGGAGGCTCAGTGGTTAAGAGTCTGCCTGCCAATGCAGGGGACACGGGTTCGAGCCCTGGTCCAGGAAGAACCCACATGCCGCAGAGCAACTAAGCCCGTGCTCCACAACTACTGAGCCTGCGCTCTAGAGCTCACGAGCCACAACTATTGACCCCGTGTGCCACAACTACTGAAGCCTGCACACCTAGAGCCTGTGCTCCACGAGAAGAAAAGCCACAATGAGAAGCCCATGCACTGCAAAGAAAAGTAGCCCCTGCTCGCCACAACCAGAGAAAAGCCTGCACGCAGCAACGAAGACCCAATGCAGCCAAAAATAAAATAATATATCCAATAAAAATATCTCAGAAAACTGAGATTGCTGTTTTATGAAAGACGTTTACAATACAGAAGTCTCCATTTATAAGGGTATGTCCCTCTTTCCACCAAAAATGGAAGGATAATTAAATCTTAAGTAACTCTTTTCAATGGAGAAGTCCTGACTTAAATGTGCAAACAATCATACCCTTGTTTACTGTGCTTTGCATGATAACCTGCCATAAGTAGTCTTCCCCCCTTCCCCAGCATATTTCTTCTGTTTTTAGCTGAAGAGGTATTTAAGGGGATGGTTTTGGTCATTTCAGGAAGTGACTCAGTTTTCCTTGCTATCCCCGCTGTATTCAGAAGGTATACATGTAATTAAACTTCTGCTTTTCTCCTGGTAATCTGTCTTTTATTTCAGGGGCAGGGGTCCTCAACCAAGAACCTAGAAAAGTAGAGGGAAAATTGTTTTTCCGCCCATACACATGCAGTGGAATACTACTCAGCAGAAAGGAATGCACCATCAGCCTATGGAAAGACATGGATAAATCCTCAGTATATACTGCTACGTGAAAGCATCCAGGCTGAGGAGGCTTCACACAGTATGACCCCATTGGTGACACTCTGGGAAAGGCAAAGCTACACAGATGATAAGCAGATCATGCGGTGGGGGGTTTGAAGTATTCCATGTGACACTCTAGGATGGATACCTGTCACTATGCATTTGTCTAAACCCATAGATGTGTGTAGCCCAAGGGGTCAATCATAATCTATTCAAATTTAGTTATTTAAGATGTAGGAGTGTTGCAGGATGGAATACATTATGTGACAGAGTCTAACTGTATTAGAAATATATGGAAACAACTCACCGTAGGGGATGGGATCAAAGGTGCTGACCTAAGTTACCTTTGGAAATGAATGGAATCTGTAGATTAAAGGCAAAATGGACAGTATATAAACAGTGGGCTTTATTTTACGAAGTTCTTTCCAGGGTGTAGTAGCTAACAACTCTGAAACCTCTGCACATGTAACCTGGAAAGGAGCAATGCATACAGAAATGGCAGATGGTGGGAGCCAGGCTCCTCACTGTGGGAGCGGGAAGTTACAGATAAGCAAGGGGAGAGCCTCTGCCCTCGTAATGCTGGATCTGGGCTTCCTGGGCGGATGTTGACTGGCCGGGGAAACACACAGATCTTCACGCTGGGAAGACCCTGCAGACACAGGAACTTCACGCCCCATCTTTCCACCCATACCTGCTGGAAACACTCAGCCCTCTATCATCAGTCAATTGCAGCGTTTAAGACATTCTCGCCCCCAGGCAGATAAAGGAACATGAGGGTCCTGCTTACCCCTAAGCTGTCCCAGAATCCAGGCCCTGGGGGTGGAGCCAGGTTGGGGGTGCCTGGGCCTCTGACCAGCAGGTGAGAGGAAGGAGGAAGACCAGTCCTGAGGACAGAGGTTCCCTCAAGTCTGTGAGCCCAGGAGCCCCAATGGGATTCATTCCCACTGAGGACACGGGCGGGGTCTGCAGTGGTTCTGTGTTCCCCCTGGGCCCCTTTGATGAAGCCATGGCAGCACTGGGCCCAGACATCTACTGGCAGTGTCTCAAACTCTGACACAGTGGTTTTACAAAGGAACAAGAGAATGGAGCTGAGCCCCTGACAGCCACTCCTTTCTGGCTCTGAGTTGCTTCCAACAGGACCGCAGTCACCTGCACATAGTCTGCTGTGACCTACCTGCCCCCATTGGCCTTTCCTCTCCCTCCCTGCGATGATTCCCGTGACATTTCCAGCCTCAGCCCCTCTTGCAGGCCAGATGCCTCTGTCCAGTCACTGCACCCCCATCTCACCTTGGGGGCTAACAGGCCCCTCAGAGGACTGGGATCCTGCAGCTCCCCACACCCAGGAGCAGCCCCACCTTCCCAGGTTGCCGAGCCCAGGCACCGGGTGTAACCGAGCAGGACCCTACGGGGCCTTCCCAGGACAGACCCCTCCCCGACATCCTCTGCTGTAGCTCCTCTCTGAAATACCTGGATAACAGTATCTGATGCACGCTTCCTGAGTTGTTTTACAGATGCTGAAACCACCACCAAACGGAAGAAATTAACTACCTGATGATCTTGAACAGGTAGCCCCGGAACTTCCGGTGCCTAAGAATTTATAATGTTAACCGCCTGTTACCTCACCATCAACCAGAGAATTGTGCACCAGCTGATCGCATACCCTGCGACCCCCCTCCTTCACTTGGCCTTTAAAATTCCTTTGCTGAAATCCTTCAGGGAGTTTGGGGTTTTGGAGCACAGGCCACCTGGCCTCCTTGTATTGGCACTCTTACAATTAAAGCTGCACTTCCCTTCACCACACCCGGTGTCAGTAGACTGGCTTTACTGCACTCGGGCAAGCGGCCCCAAGTTTCGTTCGGTAACACTGGGGTCTCCCAGGCTCCCACTCTCCTTGTGCCCCACTGACTGTCATCTGCTCCTCCAGAGTCTTGTTGCAGCAAAAATAGAAATGAAGTTTCCCCTCCCCTGAGAACAAGGAAAACAAAGGGAACAGTGAATAGGCTAGAGAAGAAACATAATCTGGCCTGAAAGAGTTAATCACTCCTTGTTTTACTTTGTCACTAATTTGTAGTAACTAGATGTGTACTTTACAAAGCTAATCTCACTCCCTGACACTATGTAATTTACCTCTGGCACCCATTACCCCTAACTCTGTGTGAGTTACATCCCCTGCCTCTCACTCCCTAACCTTATTATGTCCAGCACTTACATTCTATACGCCCTTCATAACAAGTCACCCCCTATAGTTTTTGCATTTCAGAAACAAGGTCACCGGTCGATAAACCAGAAGCAAACGGACGCAATTACCAGACTGCCGTACCCCAATTACCGGGCAGCCTGATGCCAACTATGACTGTTTTGAAATAATGCAAGGGAAAGGAGGAATGCAAGACCTTCACTACTTCGATCCTCATCCTATACCCCAGACTGCGAGAGCCCCACGTATAAAATCTTCCCTGATTCTCAAGGAGGGGTGCCCAGTTCTTGAGGCGCTAGCCGGCTGTGTCTTCCCTGTTGTCTGGCAGAAGAATAAAGCCATCTCTCTCTTCCTCCAAAATCCCTGTCTCCGTATTTCTGTTTGGCCTCGGTGCACAGGGAAGCCGAGATTTCGACAGCAGTCTGTGGCCAGTTCCCACACTAATTCACCTCTACGCCCACAGTCCTGGCCCAAGCCCGATCTTGTGCCTGGTTCCTCCATCAGGCCCTGACAGAACCCCCTGCCCGCACGGTGCACCTCACATCCCACCCCAACGTGGTCTTTCTGAAGCATAAACGAGACTGTGACTCTCCCCCACCTGTAATCCCCCAAAAGTTTCCCCACTTTCGCTAGGGTATCTGCTGGGAGAGACATCTGCCAAGGCCCTGAGTGTCCCCGACATCCCCACTAGGCTGCTGGCTCCTGAGTTCCCTGACAATGAGCACCTCAGCCGGCCAGACGACACGGCAGGAAACCCCAGAACTGCTCACCTCAGGAGGGGACTGGCACGGCCACGGCCTGATCAGAGAGAGCAGAGAAGGGCTCCCCAGCTGGGACACAGACTCTGCACAAGTGGCCTCTCCCTGAGCCACTACATCACCTCGTGTGACTTGAGGGAAGGAAGGACCGAGGCACACTTGGCTCCTAAGGAGGATGGGATAGGCTCAGCCATGCTCCCCAAATTCACATGCTGAATCCCTAACCCCCAGGACCCCAGGATGTGGCTGTGGGATTTTTAAAGAGGCGATCAAGGTAAAAATGAGGTCACTAGGGTGGATCTTAATCCAATAGGATTGGTGTCCTACAAGAAGAGATTAGGACACAGATAGGCACAGGGGGAGGCCACATGAGGACCTGGGGAGAAGATGGCTGTCTAAGTACCAAGTAGAGAGACCTCAGGAGAAACCAGCCTGCATACACCTTGATCTCAGACAGCATCCAGGACTGGGAGATAGGTCTGTTATTCAAGCTGCACAGTCTGTGGTATTTGTTACAGCGGTCCTGAGCAGACTCACACACAGGGTAACTCAGGGCTCAGACTGGACAGAGCCCACTCTCCATCCACCTGTACGGGAGTTACAGGATCTTCAGGAACTGAGGAGGGGGTCCCTGAGGAGAGGCACAAGATAGAAGGTGCTAGGCATTAACATGTCTGCATTCATGTTAAACGTGCCTGAAGTCCATTCACACGAGATGGTTTTGTCCTGTATGTACATCGGCACCTTCGGTCTGAACTGCAGATCTTTAGCTTCACCACCTCCACTGAGAGCATTAGCTTCACCTACTGTGGACCATCTCCTATAGGATTTCCAGAACCACAAAGCATCGAACCTTCACAGGACCCAGAGTCTGTGCGCTAGCGTCTGGGCGACCCTCACAGCAGGGCTGCGCAGCTACCCATCAGGACCCATTTCCCTTTTTCCTGTTCACAGCTACCCTGCACCTCCCAGCCTTCCCACTCCTTACAGCTAGGGTGTAGTGTCTCGTGTTACTAAGGGGAAGGGGTGGAGGTGGTGAGGGCTTGGCCAGCCTGCATCCTAGGACGGAGGGCATGATGCCCACCTGGTCACCCCACCCTGCTGGTTGGAGCCCTCACCTGGAAGAATGGAGGAGAAACAAGGGGGACCTGACACCCACCTGCCCTGGACTGTCATAAGAAGGGGAAAGAGACAGCTTGAGCTTCAGCCCAGTTTTGGGAGACACTTTGTCCAGCAACAAACTTCTGCCTTAAAAGCCAAGGTGCTTTACAAACCCCTCCCCAGCTGTCACAGAAAGTCTGGCTTAATCTCATCACACTTTTCTCAAACCCCAGCTCACACTGAGACCACCTCTCAGGTGATGGTGCTTCAGAGCAGCCCCTTTACAAGATCTCTGGAGTTCAGCTCTCCCAGCCCTGCCTTCAGTTTAAGGGAGAAGTTTCCTTGACAAACCTGCTCAGTTTCCTTGACAACCAAGCTTCGCAATCTCCCAAACTCTTCTCCTTCAAACATTCCTATTCTAGGCTTGGTGAGCCTAAAGTGACTAGTGCTGTCATCATGTGCCAGAGAGTGACTCCTCCAAGCCCGTAGTTACTGGTTACATGATGCTATTGATGACGAAATCCCAAAAGAGCCAGCTTTGCAAGGTAACCACTTCTGGACTCGGCACTGGGTCCCTTTCCACGGACAGAGTCGAGTGGCTGTTTCCACGGGCCCTGTGGTGGAAGAGCTCACCTAATGCAGCCAGGACTTCATCCCTTCCAGGTGATTCCAGGGTCCTCATTCTCCGCAGACCCCCACCCACATGGCTGCTGTCTATGCCAGTCTATACGGGACCTTGGTAATCTCCTAAAATGAGGGTTATTATATACACAGGTAATGGGTTGAATGCTGGCCCCAAAAGATGTGTCCCCCGAGAACACGTGAACAGGACCATATCTGGGAAAAGGGTCTTTGTATATGTAGTTAAGGATCTCAAGGTGAGGTCATCTTGGGTTAGGGTGGCCCTCAATCCAACTGAGAGAGTCCTTATGAGAGACAAAAGAGGAGAGGCACAGACACAGAGGAGAAGCCACGTGAAGACAGAGGCAGAGACGGGAGGGATGCAGCCACGAGCCTGGGGACGCCTGGAGCCCCCAGAAGCTGGAAAAGGCAGGAAGAACCCTATCCTGGAGCCTTTGGAGAGACTTCCGTCCTGCAACACCCTGATCTCAGATGTCTGGTCTCCAGGACTGGGGGAGGATGAATTCCTGTTGTTTTAAACCACCCAGCTTGTGGTCATTTGTTACAGAAGCCACAGAACAGTCACACAGACCCTGCTCTGTAGGATCCTGGAAGTGCGGGTCTCATTAAAGGCCAACAAAGGCTGGATCGCAGAGCCCTGAGAGTCAGCATTGGGCCCCAGAAATCCTAAAGCAGTGGCTGGACACCAGAACGTTGAGGGGTCAGTTGGAAACCCATCCCTAAGGGTGCCGGCTGCACATGGCCTCCCCAGGTTTTTACGCCTGTACATGCATAAAATAAGTATTTCCATCCTGATTCAGGACCTCTGATATCACCGTTCACATTGCTAATTAAGAACCCACTAGTTACACCGAAGAAAACCCTATCAGGGCACTTGCTCCAGGGGTAAACAATTCTGAAGTTGGTCAGAGGTGGGGAATCGTCTCCCATGCAGCCAGCAGCGCCCCCACAAGGAGCGTCCTCATTGCAAAGCTGGGGGACCATGAGAAGGCATCTCTGAGTAAACGTGAGCTGAGTCCCAGGCCAGCTGCTGCTGAACTTTTCCCACCCTTCCCAGGCAAAACACCTGAATGTGTGCAAGGACTTGAAAGCCTAGAGCAAGGGGCTTGGAATCACACCAGCGACAGCACGCAGGCCGACTTGGTGCCTGCAGGCCAGCCAGGATGGTCCTGGCCCCAGGCACTCTTCTGGAAGCGTTCCATTTCCCTGCCTGAGGTACCCCTTCTGTCCCGGCACCCACTGCTTTTTTCCTTCCTCACCTCTGCCAGGGGAGAAATTCCAGCAGCAGGTATGGGTGGCACATCCTCTTCTTTAGCAGGTGGCAGCCCGGCAACTCCTGCAGAAAGTCCAGCAGAGCCCCACTCACACTGGGCCACCCATAGAGCCGTGGGCCCTACTCCCTCCCACCAGCCCAGCCCCAAGACTGCTGACGGGACAGAGAATACGGCGTCAGGCACAGCTGCAGGGGCTTTTGCTGCCTGGAGGGGTGGTTATATTGACCTCAACCCAGGCACACCTGGGGAGGGCTGGCCGGCCAGGTCAGGCTGCCCAGGTCAGCCAATCCTCGCCCCTCAGAGGCTCAGAGTTGCAGAAAATGGGTCTTGCTGCACCGGCCAGATCCAAGGAACAGATGTAGGGTCCCGAGAGTCAGGATAGACAAGGGGCGGCAGCCCTGGCTTGTTTTCTAATCATTTTATCTGGTCCATGAGTGGGAGACAACTTCAAGAAGACCCTCTCCTAATGAGAGGAACCCAGGAGTCAGGGAGAGGAGGGGTGGTGGGTGGAGACAGAGGCCTGGTGCCCCGGCTGCAGTGGAAACCCCCGGAAGACCAGGTGGAGGGAGACCGCACAGAGTGAAGCCTAGGGTCACAGACCTGTCGGAGCTGCTGTTTGTTAGTTCAAGCCCTGCTCTGAGGTTCTCTGTGTCAGCTCTGAGCGACAGGTGTGCTGGGGGTGCTCTGCAATGAGGGCTATGTGCACGGTTCCCGTGTGCCCAGCCCTGCCAGGGTACCCGTCCAGGGAAGCTCCATATCCAGGGAGGGGCCTGACCACGAGAGCCCCGTGGACTGCTGGGTACCTGCCCAGGTGTGGGAGGGGCCTGACTATGAGTGCCCCGTGGGCTGCTGGGTACCTGCTCAGGTGAGCTCCATATCCTGGGAGGGGCCTGACCACGAGAGCCCCGTGGGCTGCTGGGTACCTGCTCAGGTGAGCTCCATATTCTGGGAGGGGCCTGACCACGAGAGTCCCGTGGGCTGCTGGGTACCTGCCCAGGTGAGCTCCATATCCTGGGAGGGGCCTGACTATGAGTGCCCCGTGGGCTGCTGGGTACCTGCCCAGGTGAGCTCCATATCCTGGGAGGGGCGTGACTACGAGAGTCCTGTGGGCTGCTGGGTACCTGCTCAGGTGAGCTCCATATCCGGGGAGGGGCGTGACTACGAGAGTCCTGTGGGCTGCTGGGTACCTGCTCAGGTGAGCTCTATATCCTGGGAGGGGCCTGACTACAAGAACTCTGTAGGCTGCTGGGTACCTGCCCAGGTGAGCTCCATATCCTGGGAGGGGCCTGACCACGAGAGCCCCGGGTGCTGGGAGGGGGGCGTGTGTATGAGTGTCCTCTCTGTGCAGCCGGCAAAGAGTTGCTTAGCAACTTCCCTGTGGGCGGTGCTGGGATGAAATGAGAACCAGGAGATGCTGCAGGCCCCATGAACCCCTGTCCATCCAGAGTGATGAGGTCAGTAGGTGGGTGCTGGCCACTGTGCTGCATGAGGGAGGCCCCACGGGTACCTCTTGTGTCTTCCACCTGACACCATGGAGGTCTCCCCAGGACAGAGCAGACAGCCTGCCTGGGGCAGGTGGGAGCTCCTGGTGATGCTGCAGGGGACATGAGAGGGACGAACCAGGCAGGAGGGGGTGGGAGCCCAGGCAGAGCCATGGGGCTCGGGGCCAAGGGGGCTTTTCTGGGTCTGAGCTGGGAGCGGACGTGCAGGTGGTGAGTGTGGTCCAGGAAAGCTGCCGTGGTGACGTGAGGCTGAACCTGCTTCAGAGTGACAAGCTTTCCGGGTGATCCCAGAACAGGATAGTGAGACGGATCCTGTTAGAAGAAGGTGAGTGAATCCCCCCAAGAGGAGGCTCTGTGAGCTGGCCCCGGGAGGGGGGCTAAGGGAACAGGTGTGGAAGCTGTGGGGAGTGGGCAGTCCCCCTGGGTGGGCGGCGGGTGCAGACCCCACTCCGTGGTTCCACAGCTTGCTTCCGGCTGGATTACTTGGCCTCTCGGAGCCTCAGCTTCCTGGTCTGCTCGTGGAGTGATGGTAGCGTGGACTGACTAGTAATTTGCTCAGAACAGGGTAGAAAGTGGTCTAGTGGAAATTCTACGGAACACCATCAGTATGGGAATCGCAGGTCCTGTTTCCCGCAGGTCTGTTTTCAGGATCAGGAGAGCAAATCCGAGCAGACTTGCAGCAGAGCCTGGGGATGGGCTCCGTTCGGTGGGTTCCCCGGTTTTCTGAATCTCGGAAGGAGCAGCTCCAGTGGGCAGTGGCAGTTTCATCCCACACCTGGAAACATCCAAACCTCAAGGACCAGCAGCCCCCGAGCCCTGTGTCTGGGCCCCCAGGAGGCAGACGGGATACGCCAGCCTCCTCCTCGGCCCTCTTCCTGCCCAGAACATTCGAGGTCCAGGCCGTCATTAGGGAGAAGCAGGGATGGGGGTGTCCCATGTGGGAAGAGAACACGGAGCAGCTTGTGTACATGGACGTCCACACCAGGAATGTGGGTCGGTGTGACGTGGGCACTGGGAGGGGCAGACGGTGGGCTGAGGAAGCAGGGCGGGGCCGGGGGTCCCGAAGAGGGGGTGTGCGAGCTTTGCCTGTGCCGGGCCTCAGACTCCACGGGGCTTCCCTCCCCTGGTCACTGGGGAGGAGGAGCCGAGCAGCATTGGTGGGGTGACCACTCGCGTCCCCAGGCCCTGCCAGCATCAGACCTTCAGGTTCCGGGTCGGGGAGCCTGATGAGTGCAGGTCCAGCCGTGCCCGCCAGGGAGGCCTGGAGGGGTCGGGCGGGAAGCACTGGTTTGGTCATCCCCTGTGCGGAAGCTTCCGAGCCAGTGTCCAGTGGGAGCGCTCACCTCACACGTGGGTTTCACGTCCACAGCTCAGATCACCTTCTAGCCGCTTGGTTTGTTTTCTAGACACAAAGTCCTAATATCTCCTATGTCCCCTGCCCGTGAAAAGGCACGTCTGATCTGGCACCAGGTGCAGCCTCTGGTCCCTCCTGACTGGAGGCCCAGCAGCCAGTGTCACCCCGTCATGACTGTCAGGGGGTGTCAGGCGTGTGGGGACGAGAGTACACGGTCCAGGCCCACGAGGGGGCTGTGCCGTCCACGGAGCCGGTGCTGTGGCTGTACCTGTGCCATGCCCCCACCCCACGGGCAGAGACCACCGTCCCCTTACAGACGGTTACCAAGTGAAGTCACATGGACCCTGCGCGGGCCCGAGCCTGGCGAGGCGCTCTGCCTCAGTGGGGAAGGTCTCCTTTTTCCATGTGGGTTCAAGTAAGCAAATAACAAAACCAAAGCTGAGACCAGCACAGCACAGGCTCTGGAGAAGCGGGAACTAAGTTCACAGATCAACTTCTCGGCCTCCTGGAGAGAGTGGTTTAATTTGAAAGAGTAAAGACAAAGGGAGGAGGAGTGCAGCTAATGATGGGGATGAAGAGGCCTTCCGGGGAAGGGGCGGGGCTTTTTCCAAGGGGGTGGGGTACCACCTCCTTTCACCCGTCTCTGGTCCTTCATGTCCAGTCATGGCCACTGGTAGGTGCGTCACTTCATATGCTGATATAGTAAATTCAACATGTGATGAGACTCAGGGTCTGTTGGAGGTCACATTCGTTGCCATCTTGGTCCCAGCTGGTTCCATCTGTTTGTTTGTTTGTAGTTTCCTTTCTTATCTCTGGACCCCTTAACTTAAATACTTAGGTGAACTCCTGCTGAAGTTGGGGGGTGGAGGACAGCCCTGTGAAAAGTGGGTCCACGGGTTCTGAGCAGGGCCTGGAGCAGCTCTGACAACAAGAGGAGGAGGCTGAGACGGGCGGTCATTCTGACGCCCGCACTGGGGCCTGTGGTCGGCATGCGGAGGTGGTCAGCTGGGGCACGTGTCAGGGAATGTTCTCGGTGTTTACACAGAAGATGTGAACGTGGGCCCAGATGCAGAGCTGCCTGCAGACGCTGCTACAGAACCCCCTGATTCTTTCCTGAGAAAACTGGTGGGGGGGCATTCAGGCAACAGGGCAAACAGCTTGCTCTGGACGTTCTTGTGGGGAAGTGGGGACTTAGCAACAGGGGCTCAGCCCGCATAACCCCAGAAGCCCTCCCAGGACAGCCCCAGAACCGCTTCTGGAATGGCAAGGAGAAGTGGGTCTTCCACCTACTAGACGTGGAGGAAAGGGCTGGGGTCTGCAGGGCCGCCCTCGCCTTCAGGGACTGGCTGGGAGGCTCACAGGACCCAGCACATTCTTGTGGCTTGTGTGCTCACAGCTGAGATGGGTCACAGCACGCAGTAGGGATGCACGGGAGGGAGGGCCCCTGCTCCGGTCACCTCATGGCCCTTCATGCCCACTCCTTCCCTCGAGGGTCTCTAGGGTGTCTCTTCCCCCAGCGACGAAGGCCAGAACCATGACAGTTACCCGCACCACCGTCCCCCCAGGGAAGCTCACTAGAGGCTTGGAACCCGGCTGGGGGCTGGTCACGTGGTGTTGTCTGCCCTCACCCTCCAAAATACCAGTGCCCAGACGGGGAGCCGGGGCTCAGCATGAACCACATGGCTTGTGCAAACAGCACGGGCGCAGGGGGCTGCCCTTAAAGGGAGGCGGGAGGGTTTAGATCAGGGCAGGGAGCTGCTCACCAGCTGCATTAGCTTCCCGGGGCAGCTGTGACAAACGACCACAAACGGAGGCTCAGAGCAACAGAAACCTGTCCTCTCTCAGTCCTGGAGGCCAGACGTCTGAGGTCAAGGTGTCCCAGGGCCGCGCTCCCTCCGGAGGCTCCAGGGGAGGGCCCTGCCTGTCTCTTCCAGCTTCTGGGGGCTCCAGACATCCCTGGGCTTGTGGCCGCATCCCTCCCATCTCTACCTCCGTCCTCACATGGTGTCTCCTGTGTGTCTGTGTCTCTCCGCTTGTCCCTTAGAAGGACACTGTCCCTGATTTAGGGCCACCCTGATCCAGGATGACCTCATCTTCATATCCGTAACTAATTATACCTGAAAAGACCTTACTTCCAAATGAGGTTCCGTTCTCAGATTCTGGGGGGCATGACGTGGACATAACTTCTGGGGGACCCCCATTCAACCCACTATAGCACCCAGTTCCCAGATGCCAGCCGACCTTCCTCAGGACAGCATCAGGCTGGTGATGTTCTGTCTTTCTGCACAGAGTTGCCTCTTGTTTCTTGTGGTAACCGTGAGGTTGGGTGGGGGGCGCTGCGGCTGACCTCCCGGTCATTCCAGGGACCACGCTGACGTGTCCTTCCCGGGAGAGTGCGAGCACGGCCAGGGCTCCCTGTGCACACTCCACACTGACCGCTTGGTGGTCAGACACCTGCATGGGCTGGACCAGTCCCCAGCACATTCTACCACATCCACAGCCTGGTGGACTCTGTGTGGGCCTATGACCAGGAGGTGGGGACCGGCAGGATGGGTGGGAGCCCTCCTGCCTGCCACGTGACCTCCAGCCCACCACAGACCCTCCAGTCCTGCCATGGACACCCCCATCGCATTAACCCCCAAGAGGGCTTCTGGGAGGGGTGAGAATTTGACCATGAAGAAGACAGGGCAGGCCCTAACTGCAGCAGGTGAAGGCAAGGACTGGGGTTGCTTGGCTATTTGTCCCCCAAAGACCCAGAATGTGGGCTCTGACTTGAGGGGTCCACCTCCACCTGGGCTCACCTGGGGGGTCGCTGCAGGGAGAGCGTGTCCTTGGGTGATTTTCCAACTCTCCCCACATCAGCCTCACCCCCTGGGCCCCCCCTGACCCCATTAATAGTCTTTAAATAGTGTCTCTCACCCAACAGGCCTACGTGGGAGATTTTAATATTGTGTGGGAGTCCAGTGACCAGCGCCCATGTGTCCTGTGTGTCTTGGGAGGGGAAGGAGCCTCGCTCTCACATTCCTGCCTCAGTGCACCTGGGGTCGGGGGCAGCAGACCCAGGCTCTGTTCTGGCAGAAGCTCCCTTTCTGTGAACAAGGCTTCCCCCTATCCCATTATCCTCACTGGAGGCTCAGGAGGCCACAACATCGGGGCACCTCCAGCACCAGGACTCCACCCTAGGGAATTTCTCAAGAGCAGGGACCAGGCCTGGAGGCGGAGGGGAGGAGGGAGCCGGCCTCTTCAGGATCCCAGGGGCTAGGATGCCTCCTACCCAGGAGGGCCTTGGACTCAGTTAAACTTCCATCCGGGGTCTCCTACCCTCCCCTGGTAGAGGGGCCCTTCAGATTCCAGGGCCCCAAGATCCTCCCCACAGACTTCTGACCCCACCTGCAGAGTCGGGGACCCAGAGACCCCCTCCCCGGCTTCTTTTTTCTTGGAGGCTCCCAGAATTCCCTGAAGATGTTATACTCAGGGTTTATTATGCTGAAGGATGCAAGTTAAAATCAGCAAGGATGGGGGGATGAGCAGGGTCCAGCTTCCTTGGCTGTGGCAGCCCAGGGAAGCCCACCTAAGTCCTGAAGTGCAGGGTTTATTGGGGGCTGTCACGTCAATGTGGGGACCACTATGTGCCTGGCCTTGGCCTCCAGCCCCCGGGGGCGACTCAGGAAGCCCCACGGTGTATCACGCCGTCAGCACAGACCAGCCTGGAGCGAGGCCCATGGAGCATGGACACTCCCAAAAGACTCAAGGTGACCTCCTAGAGCCAGGAGCAGAGGCCCGGCCTCTCTGTGGGCAGGTGAACCCACACCACACAGGCCCTGGTACAGTGTCCTTTCCATGTGGTCAGCATGGGTGCATGTGGGTCAGCAAGTGTCTGTGTGTCTCAGCCTGTAACCACAGACCACACTGTCCTGCTCTGCTCCCAAGAGCGAGGCCAATGGAGGACAACGTGGGTGGGAACAAAGCTGGGCCATGGTCAGGCTGGGTGAGAAAGGGTCCGAGGAGCGAGAACCCGGCTGCCCTTGCCTGGTGAGCCGAGAGCTGACGTCCGCCCTGTGGTCAGTCCATCTCCCCACATCCCGAGGTAGAGCTGCCTTTTCTGCACCCTGGGGCAGGGTCATGCCTGTGTATACAGCAGGACGCACAGCAGTGCACGCAGCAGGCCTGATGCCTGCCCTTGGCATGTAGTCGGGGGCTTGGTGAGGGTGGAACATCCCGACAGGACGTGGGCTGACCCCGGTGAGGATGTAGGGGTGAAGTGTTTGGGAGCCTCTGGAGGGAACCCTCACCTGTCTGCACAGGTGGATTGAGGACACAGACCAAGGGTGGGCAGGCGGGGAGCCCAGTCCTGGGTCATCCCTGAGGCTGGAGGAGGGGTGTGGAGCAGGGGGTGATGGCGGTGGGGAGGAGGGGCTGATCACAGGACAGTGAGGAGACAGAGGATCCGAGACAGCGGGGAAGGTAAAGACTGTGCCTGATGGGAGGACGAAGAGACCAGCAGGCGGCGCTGTAGGCACGGGTAGCAGGCCTGCTCCCTGCAGGGCGGCGCCAGAGCACTGCACTGCTGGAAACCACGGGATGTCCAGACAGAACCCCAGAGGATGGGGGGCCATATGGGCAGGAAGAGTTTGGAAGTCACCTTATCTCCACATGTTCTGGGGGAGGGTTCCCTGCTCCAGCCTCTTTCCTTAGAGTTTCCCCACCTGGGGAAGTCAGCACACTCAATAGCTGGTCGTGCAAGGCTTGGAATTCGTCGGGAGGATGAAAGGGAAAAGGGGGGAAGGAATGAGAATAAGCTCTACGTATTTGGACAGCACATGACACTCTAATTTCCAATCAGGAGGAGGAATTTCCCAAAGGCTCAGGCTGCCCCTGTAACCAGAATGGGGCTTGAAGCAATCCTGCCACTTTGTGGCCGGTTCCAGAAAGAAGTTGAAGACACTTGCTCAGGGGCACTGCAATCCACAACGCCTGCAAACTTGTAAGTGACAACTATCGTAGAAAAACGTCTTGGGGTAAGTAACTGAAAAGAACTTGAAAACAAGGCAGAATTGCAGGAACTGGATTGCAAGAGGTAGATTGGACTTGCCGTTAAAGCACATGAAAGCTGCTCAATATTGCCTGTGATTCAGTTGGCCAAAAAGGGTGTACAGGTCGAAACCCATATGACCTTTGTGGCCAAGCAAATATGCAGGAAACACAAATCAACACGACAAAGATGTAGCACTTTGCCCCAGTCAGAATGGCCAACCTCACAAAGTGTAAAAACAACAAATGGAGGAGAGGATGTGGAGAAAATGGAACCCTGCTACGCTGATGGTGGGAATGTCAATTGCTAACAGCCACGCTGGAGAAGGGTATGATGTTTCCTAAAAATTCTAAAAAATAGAGCTACAGGGACTTCCTGGTGGTGCAGACGTTAAGAATCCAACTGCCAAGGCAGAGGACACGGGGTCGAGCCTTAGTCCAGAAAGATAACACATGCCACGGAGCAACTAAGCCAATGCACGACAACTACTGAGCCTGTGCTCTAGACCCCGTGAGCCACAACTACTGAAGCCTGGTGCCTAAAGCCAGTGCTCCGCAAGAAGAGAAGCCACGGCAATGAGAAGCCCGCACACTTCAACGAAGAGTAGCCCCAACTTCCTGCAACTAGAGAAACCCCACATGAAATAACGAAGACCCAACACAGGCAAAATTAATTACTTACTTAATTAAAAAACAATAGAGTTACAGAGCATACGGCACTACCACTCCTGGGGATATATTTCGGGATAACCATAAATCGATAAGACACAGGAACTTCAACTATTACTGCAGCACTTTTGCAGGATCCTCGACTTGGAAACAATATAAATGTCCTTGGAAGGAAAAAATGGATAAAGACGATATGGTACGTATCTACGATGGAATAGTACTCAGCCATGAAACCAATGAAATAAGGCCAGTTGCAGCAACTCGAGTGGACTTAGATAAGATCATTCTAAGTGACAAAAGTCAGACACAAAAACACACTTGGCACAAGATACTATTTATAGGTGGAATATAAAAATGGTTACACATGAACTAAATTACAAAACAGAAACAGGGTCACACATTTACAAAACACACTTATGGCTGATAAAGTGGAAAGGTGGGGTGGGGTGAGATATAAACCAGAGGGTTGAAATTAACACAGCTACGGTTCCAAAGACCAAATAGGTAATCGACAAAATCTACTCTATAGCTCAAGAAGTGGACTCAGCACACTCTAGTCACCAGAAAAGAATATATACGACGGGTAAGAATCTTAAAAGAATTTACGGATATCTCTCTGTAAGTGAAACAAGTGGATGTGCAGGAGCAAGAAAGACAGCATTGAAAATCACCTTTACCAAATGATAAAAATAAATTAAAAAAAAAGACAAAAAAAAGACAAAGAAAGAAAATGTTACAAAATTCGTTCGGGGAATGTGAGGCAACCTACATTGAACATATTTAGACGCACAGCTGGATGAGACATAAGGCTGGACACTCCTGGGGCTGAGAGGATTGGAGAGGTTGGGTGAGCAAGTGCAGACACTTTCAAGTAATACTGTGAGGTACCCATTCCATGGGTCCCAAATCTCCAAGTTCAAGGGCATCTTCCTACATCGAAAACATGCACGAGAAACCCAGAAGATGTTACACCGTGTGATCGGGAAAGGTTTCTAAAACGCAGCTCATTTCTCATCTCCTGGTGCTCAGGTTTGCCATTCCAGCCATTTTACTAACAATCTCCCCACTTAGGGAATCAGACATTTCTCCCCCTGTTTTGTACAGTTTGAAATTCGTGCTGAAGATGAATGGGAAGAGGGGGAACCAATGAGAGACTAGCTCTAGGTGTTGGGACAGGCACAGGTCATTCTATTTTCCCATCAGGAAGAAGAATTAACCAGAGGCTCAACCTGCCGCCCGGAACCAGAATAGGGCCTGAAGCAATCCTGCGCTTTTGCGGCCAGCTCCCAAAAAGAGAGTTGAAAAATGGATCTCAGGGGCACTGCAATTCACAAAGCTGCACAGTTATAAATGATAACTCTCGCCCACAAATATATTGAGGGAAGGCAACGAAGAGGATTTGAAAGCAAGGCAGAATTGCAGGAAACAGATTTCAGGAGGTAGATTCGAATCGCCTTTAAAGCACAGGAAAAGCGGCAAAACCTCGACAATGATGCCCTTGGCCAAAAAGGGCGTGAGCGTTTTTCCCTGAATGTATTCAGGAAAAAACGCATACGCCCTTTTTGGCCAACCAAGCAACCTGGAAAGGCAAATCAGCGCTACAAAGAAGTCTCGCTTCCCATCGGTCAAAAGGGCCATGCTGAATAAAGTGTCAAAACCAGAAATGCAGGACAGGCCATGGAGAAAGGGGAGCCTTGCTACGCTGATGGGCGGGATGTAAATTGCCGACAGCCACTCTCGAGAAGTGTACGGTGTGTCCTGAAACATCTAAAGAACTCAGCTTAGAGAGCATAGGGCACTTCCACTCATGGGCGTCTAAATTGGGAAAACTAAAAATCAGCAAGACACAGGCACCCCAAAGTTTAGGGCTGCTCTGTTGACAAGAACCTCCACTTCATTACACCTTAAATATCCCAGGAAAGAGAAAGATGGAGAAAGAAGTTGTGGTCCTTATGTACAATGGAATATCACTCAGCCATGAAATCAACGTCATAAGGCTAGTAGCAGCATGATGAGTGGATTCAGGTACGACGATTCCAAGTGAAATAAGTCACACAGAAAAAGACACTAATCATAAGATATCACTTATAGAGGGAATGTAAAAATCGCTACACTTGAACTGAATTACAAAACAGAACAGAGTCACACGTTTAGAAAACACACTATGGCTGCCTAACGGGAAAGGTGAGGTGGGGTGATGCCTAAAACAAGGGTTTCAAATTAGCTCAGATACCGTTCCATAAACCCAATATGTAATAGACAAGACCTACTCCTTGCTCAGTGAACTGAACTCAACGCCCCCTATTCACCGCCCAAGAATATATCTGACTAGTAAGAATCTACAAACCTATGTATTGATATCTCTCTGGAAGTGAGTCAAGTGGGTGTAAAGCGGCATGAACACAGCAGTGAAAAGCAGCTAAACCCCATTATAAAAATCAATTACTTTTAAAAACCCGTGAAACAAAGACAGTGAAAGAGAGAGAATTTCTTACAAAATTCGTTCAGGGGCTGTGATGCCACCTGAATGGACCATATCTAGACCCACAGATGATTGAGACATTCGGGTGGACACTCTTGGGGCTGAGAGGTTTGGTGAGGTTGGGTGAGCAAACGCAGACCCTTTAAAGTAATACTGCGTGGTACCCATCCCATGGGACCCAAATCTCCAGGTTCAAGAGCATCTTCCTACATCGAAAACATGCATGAGAAACCCAGAAGATGGTACACCGTGTGATCGGGAAAGGTTTCTAAAATGCACCTCATTTCTCATCTCCTTGTGCTTGGGTTCGTCATTCCAGCCGCTTTACGAGCAATCTCCCTCCTTGGAGAATCAGCACCTTTAACCTCCTGTTCCGTACATGTTGCAATTTGTCCTGAGGATGAACGGGAAATGGGAGAACCAATGAGAGACTAGCTCTAGGTGTTGGGACAGGCACAGGTCACTCTATTTTCCCATCAGGAAGAAGAATTAACCACAGGCTCAGCCTGCCGCCCGGAACCAGAATAGGGCCTGAAGCAATCCTGCGCTTATGCGGCCAGTTCCCAAAAAAGCGAATTGAAAAATGGAGCTCAGGGGCACTGCAATTCACAAACCTGCAGAGTTATAAATGAAAACTCTCGCCCACAAATATATTGAGGGAAGACAACGAAGAGGATTTGAAAGCAAGGCAGAATTGCAGGAAACAGATTTCAGGAGGTAGATTCGAATCGCCTTTAAAGCACAGGAAAAGCGGCAAAACCTCGACAATGATGCCCTTGGCCAAAAAGGGCGTATGCGTCTTTTCCTGAATATACTCAGGAAAAAACGCATACGCCCTTTTTGGCCAACCAAGCCACCTGGAAAGGCAAATCAGCGCTACAAAGAAGTCTCGCTTCCCATCGGTCAAAAGGGCCATGCTGAATAAAGTGTCAAAACCAGAAATGCAGGAGAGGCCATGGAGAAATGGGAGCCTTGCTACGCTGATGGGCGGGATGTAAATTGCCAACAGCCACTCTGGAGAAGTGTACGGTGTGTCCTGGAACATCTAAAAAACTCGGCTTAGAGAGCATAGGGCACTTCCACTCATGGGCGTCTAATTTGGGAAAACTAAAAATCAGCAAGGCACAGGCACTCCAAAGTTAGGGTTGCTCTGTTGACAAGAACCTCCACTTCATTCCACCTTAAATATCCCAGGAAAGAGAAAAATGGATAAAGAAGTTGTGGTCCTTAGGTACAATGGAATATCACTCAGCCATGAAATCAACGTCATAAGGCTAGTAGCAGCATGAAGAGTGGATTCAGGTACGACGGTTCTAAGTGAAATAAGTCACACAGAAAAAGACACTACTCATAAGATATCACTTATAGAGGGAAAGTAAAAACCGCTACACTTGAACTGAATTACAAAACAGAACAGAGTCACACATTTAGAAAACACACTATGGCTGCCTAACGGGAAAGGTGAGGTGGGGTGATGCCTAAAACAAGGGTTTCAAATTAGCTCAGATACCGTTCCATAAACCCAATATGTAATAGACAAGACCTACGCCTTGCTCAGTGAAGTGGACTCAACACCCCCTATTCACCGCCCAAGAATATATCTGACTAGTAAGAATCTTCAAACCTATGTATTGATATCTCTCTGGAAGTGAGTCAAGTGGGTGTAAAGCGGCATAAACACAGCAGTGAAAAGCAGCTAAACCCCATTAGGGAAATCAATTACCGTTAAAAACCCGTGAAACAAAGACAGTGAAAGAGAGAGAAATTCTTACAAAATTCGTTCAGGGGCTGTGATGCCACCTGGATTGACCGTATCTAGACCCACAGCTGATTGAGACATAAGGGTGGACACTCTTGGGGCTGAGAGGTTTGGTGAGGTTGGGTGAGCAAACGCAGACCCTTTAAAGTAATACTGCGTGGTACCCGTCCGATGGGTCCCAAATCTCCAGGTTCAAGGGCATCTTCCTACATCAAAAACATGCATGAGAAACCCAGAAGATGGTACACCGTGTGATCGCGAAAGGTTTCTAAAACGCACGTCATTTCTCATCTCCTTGTGCTCGGGGTCGCCATTCCAGCCGCTTTACTAGCAATCACCCTCCTTGGAGAATCAGCACTTTAACCTCCTGTTCCGTACAGGTTGCAATTTGTCCTGAGGATGAACGGGAAGAGGGGGAACCAATGAGCGACTAGCTCTAGGTGTTGGGACAGGCACAGGTCACTCTATTTTCCCATCAGGTAGACGAATTAACCGCAGGCTCAGCCTGACGCCCGGAACCAGAATAGGGCCTGAAGCAATCCTATGCTTTTGCGGCCAGCTCCCAAAAAAGCGAGTTGAAAAATGCAGCTCAGGGGCACCGCTAATCACAAACCTGCAGAGTTATAAATGATAACTCTCGCCCACAAAAATATTGAGGGAAGGCAAAGAAGAGGATTTGAAAGCAAGGCAGAATTGCAGGAAACAGATTTCAGGAGGTAGATTCGAATCGCCTTTAAAGCACAGGAAAAGCGGCAAAACCTCGAAAATGATGCCCTTGGCCAAAAAGGGCGTATGCGTTTTTTCCTGAATGTATTCAGGAAAAAATGCATACGCCCTCTTTGGCCAACCAAGCAACCTGGAAAGGCAAATCAGCGCTACAAAGAAGTCTCGCTTCCCATCGGTCAAAAGGGCCATGCTGAATAAAGTGTCAAAACCAGAAATGCAGGAGAGGACATGGAGAAATGGGAGCCTTGCTACGCTGATGGGCGGGATGTAAATTGCCAAAAGCCACTCTGGAGAAGTGTACGGTGTGTCCTGAAATATCTAAAAAACTCGGCTTAGAGAGCATAGGGCACTTCCACTCATGGGCGTCTAATTTGGGAAAACTAAAAATCAGCAAGGCACAGGCACTCCAAAGTTTAGGGTTGCTCTGTTGACAAGAACCTCCACTTCATTCCACCTTAAATATCCCAGGAAAGAGAAAAATGGATAAAGAAGTTGTGGTCCTTAGGTACAATGGAATATCACTCAGCCATGAAATCAACGTCATAAGGCTAGTAGCAGCATGAGGAGTGGATTCAGGTACGACGGTTCTAAGTGAAATAAGTCACACAGAAAAAGACACTAATCATAAGATATCACTCATAGAGGGAAAGTAAAAACCGCTACACTTGAACTGAATTACAAAACAGAACAGAGTCACACATTTAGAAAACACACTATGGCTGCCTAACGGGAAAGGCGAGGTGGGGTGATGTATAAAACAAGGGTTTCAAATTAGCTCAGATACCGTTCCATAAACCCAATATGTAATAGACAAGACCTACTCCTTGCTCAGTGAACTGGACTCAACACCCCCTATTCACCGCCCAAGAATATATCTGACTAGTAAGAATTTTCAAACCTTTGTATTGATATCTCTCCGTAAGTGAGTCAAGAGGGTGTAAAGCGGCATAAACAGAGCAGTGAAAAGCAGCTAAACCCCATTAGGAAAATCAATTACTTTTAAAAACCCGTGAAACAAAGACAGTGAAAGAGAGAGAAATTCTTACAAAATTCGTTCAGGGGCTGTGATGCCCCCTGGATTGACCATATCTAGACCCACAGCTGATTGAGACATAAGGGTGGACACTCTTGGGGCTGAGAGGTTTGGTGAGGTTGGGTGAGCAAACGCAGACCCTTTAAAGTAATACTGCGTGGTACCCGTCTGATGGGTCCCAAATCTCCAGGTTCAAGGGCATCTTCCTACATCGAAAACATGCATGAGAAACCCAGAAGATGGTACACCGTGTGATCGGGAAAGGTTTCTAAAACGCACCTTATTTCTCATCTCCTTGTGCTCGGGGTCGCCATTCCAGCCGCTTTACTAGCAATGTCCCTCCTTGGAGAATCAGCACTTTAACCTCCTGTTCCGTACAGGTTGCAATTTGTCCTGAGGATGAACGGGAAGAGGGGGAACCAATGAGCGACTAGCTCTAGGTGTTGGGAAAGGCACAGATCACTCTATTTTCCCATCAGGAAGAAGAATTAACCACAGGCTCAGCCTGCCGCCCGGAACCAGAATAGGGCCTGAAGCAATCCTACGCTTTTGCGGCCAGCTCCCAAAAAAGCGAGTTGAAAAATGGAGCTCAGGGTCACTGCAAATCACAAACCTGCAGAGTTAGAAATGATAACTCTCGCCCACAAAAATATTGAGGGAAGGCAACGAAGAGGATTTGAAAGCAAGGCAGAATTGCAGGAAACAGATTTCAGGAGGTAGATTTTAATCGCCTTTAAAGCACAGGAAAAGCGGCAAAACCTCGACAATGATGCCCTTGGCCAAAAAGGGCGTATGCGTTTTTTCCTGAATATATTCAGGAAAAAACGCATACGCCCTTTTTGGCCAACAAAGCAACTTGGAAAGGCAAATCAGCGCTACAAAGAAGTCTTGCTTCCCATCGGTCAAAAGGGCCATGCTGAATAAAGTGTCAAACCAGAAATGCAGGAGAGGCCATGGAGAAATGGGAGCCTTGCTACGCTGATGGGCGAGATGTAAATTGCCAACAGCCACTCTGGAGAAGTGTACGGTGTGTCCTGAAACATCTAAAAAACTCGGCTTAGAGAGCATAGGGCACTTCCACTCATGGGCGTCTAATTTGGGAAAACTAAAAATCAGCAAGGCACAGGCACTCCAAAGTTTAGGGTTGCTCTGTTGACAAGAACCTCCACTTCATTCCACCTTAAATATCCCAGGAAAGAGAAAAATGGATAAAGAAGTTGTGGTCCTTAGGTACAATGGAATATCACTCAGCCATGAAATCAACGTCATAAGGAGAGTAGCAGCATGATGAGTGGATTCAGGTACGACGGTTCTAAGTGAAATAAGTCACACAGAAAAAGACACTAATCATAAGATATCACTTATACAGGGAAAGTAAAAACCGCTACACTTGAACTGAATTACAAAACAGAACAGAGTCACACATTTAGAAAACACACTATGGCTGCCTAACGGGAAATGTGAGGTGGGGTGATGCCTAAAACAAGGGTTTCAAATTAGCTCAGATACCGTTCCATAAACCCAATATGTAATAGACAAGACCTACTCCTTGCTCAGTGAACTGGACTCAACACCCCCTATTCACCGCCCAAGAATAGATCTGACTAGTAAGAATCTTCAAACCTATGTATTGATATCTCTCTGTAAGTGAGTCAAGTGGGAGTAAAGCGGCATAAACACAGCAGTGAAAAGCAGCTAAACCCCATTAGGAAAATCAATTACTTTTAAAAACCCGTGAAACAAAGACAGTGAAAGAGAGAGAAATTCTTACAAAATTCGTTCAGGGGCGGTGATGCCACCTGGATTGACCATATCTAGACCCACAGCTGATTGAGACATAAGGGTGGACACACTTGGGGCTGAGAGGTTTGGTGAGGTTGGGTGAGCAAACGCAGACCCTTTAAAGTAATACTGCGTGGTACCCGTCTGATGGTTCCCAAATCTCCAGGTTCAAGGGCATCTTCCGACATCGAAAACATGCATGAGAAACCCAGAAGATGGTACACCGTGTGATCGGGAAAGGTTTCTAAAACGCACCTCATTTCTCATCTACTTGTGCTCGGGTTCGCCATTCCAGCCGCTTTACTAGCAATCTCCCTCCTTGGAGAATCAGCACTTTAACCTCCTGTTCCGTACAGGTTGCAATTTGTCCTGAGGATGAACGGGAAGAGGGGGAACCAATGAGCGACTAGCTGTAGGTGTTGGGAAAGGCACAGGTCACTCTATTTTCCCATCAGGAAGAAGAATTAACCACAGGCTCAGCCTGCCGCCCGGAACCAGAATAGGGCCTGAAGCAATCCTACGCTTTTGCGGCCAGCTCCCAAAAAAGCGAGTTGAAAAATGGAGCTCAGGGGCACTGCAAATCACAAACCTGCAGAGTTAGAAATGATAACTCTCGCCCACAAAAATATTGAGGGAAGGCAACGAAGAGGATTTGAAAGCAAGGCAGAATTGCAGGAAACAGATTTCAGGAGGTAGATTTTAATCGCCTTTAAAGCACAGGAAAAGCGGCAAAACCTCGACAATGATGCCCTTGGCCAAAAAGGGCGTATGCGTTTTTTCCTGAATATATTCAGGAAAAAACGCATACGCCCTTTTTGGCCAACCAAGCAACCTGGAAAGGCAAATCAGTGCTACAAATAAGTCTCGCTTCCCATCGGTCAAAAGGGCCATGCTGAATAAAGTGTCAAAACCAGAAATGCAGGAGAGGCCATGGAGAAATGGGAGCTTTGCTACGCTGATGGGCGGGATGTAAATTGCCAACAGCCACTCTGGAGAAGTGTACGGTGTGTCCTGAAACATCTAAAAAACTCGGCTTAGACAGCATAGGGCACTTCCACTCATGGGCGTCTAATTTGGGAAAACTAAAAATCAGCAAGGCACAGGTACTCCAAAGTTTAGGGTTGCTCTGTTGACAAGAACCTCCACTTCATTCCACCTTAAATATCCCAGGAAAGAGAAAAATGGATAAAGAAGTTGTGGTCCTTAGGTACAATGGAATATCACTCAGCCATGAAATCAACGTCATAAGGCTAGTAGCAGCATAATGAGTGGATTCAGGTAAGACGGTTCTAAGTGAAGGAAGTCACACAGAAAAAGAAACTAATCATAAGATATCACTTATAGAGGGAAAGTAAAAACCGCTACACTTGAACTGAATTACAAAACAGAACAGAGTCACACATTTAGAAAACACACTATGGCTGCCTAACGGAAAAGGCGAGGTGGGGTGATGCATAAAACAAGGGTTTCAAGTTAGCTCAGATACCGTTCCATAAACCCAATATGTAATAGACAAGACCTACTCCTTGCTCAGTGAACTGGACTCAACACCCCCTATTCACCGCCCAAGAATAGATCTGACTAGTAATAATCTTCAAACCTATGTATTGATATCTCTCCGTAAGTGAGTCAAGTGGGTGTAAAGCGGCATAAACACAGCAGTGAAAAGCAGCTAAACCCCATTAGAAAAATGAATTACTTTTAAAAACCCGTGAAACAAAGACAGTGAAAGAGCGAGAAATTCTTACAAAATTCGTTCAGGGGCTGTGATGCCACCTGGATTGACCATATCTAGACCCACAGCTGATTGAGACATAAGGGTGGACACTCTTGGGGCTCAGAGGTTTGGTGAGGTTGGGTGAGCAAACGCAGACCCTTTAAAGTAATATTGCGTGGTACCCGTCTGATGGGTCCCAAATCTCCAGGTTCAAGGGCATCTTCCTACATCGAAAACATGCATGAGAAACCCAGAAGATGGTACACCGTGTGATCGGGAAAGGTTTCTAAAACGCACCTTATTTCTCATCTCCTTGTGCTCGGCGTCGCCATTCCAGCCGCTTTACTAGCAATCTCCCTCCTTGGAGAATCAGCACTTTAACCTCCTGTTCCGTACAGGTTGCAATTTGTCCTGAGGATGAACGGGAAGAGGGGGAACCAATGAGCGACTAGCTCTAGGTGTTGGGAAAGGCACAGGTCACTCTATTTTCCCATCAGGAAGAAGAATTAACCACAGGCTCAGCCTGCCGCCCGGAACCAGAATAGGGCCTGAAGCAATCCTACGCTTTTGCGGCCAGCTCCCAAAAAAGCGAGTTGAAAAAAGGAGCTCAGGGGCCCGGCAAATCACAAACCTGCAGAGTTATAAATGATAACTCTCGCCCACAAAAATATTGAGGGAAGGCAACGAAGAGGATTTGAAAGCAAGGCAGAATTGCAGGAAACAGATTTCAGGAGGTAGATTCGAATAGCCTTTAAAGCACAGGAAAAGCGGCAAAACCTCGACAATGATGCCCTTGGCCAAAAAGGGCGTATGCGTTTTTTCCTGAATATATTCAGGAAAAAACGCATACGCCCTTTTTGGCCAACCAAGCAACCTGGAAAGGCAAATCAGCGCTACAAAGAAGTCTCGCTTCCCATCGGTCAAAAGGGCCATGCTGAATAAAGTGTCAATACCAGAAATGCAAGAGAGGCCATGGAGAAATGGGAGCCTTGCTACGCTGATGGGCGGGATGTAAATTGCCAACAGCCACTCTGGAGAAGTGTACGGTGTGTCCTGAAATATCTAAAAAACTCGGCTTAGAGAGCATAGGGCACTTCCACTCATGGGCGTCTAATTTGGGAAAACTAAAAATCAGCAAGGCACAGGCACTCCAAAGTTTAGGGTTGCTCTGTTGACAAGAACCTCCACTTCATTCCACCTTAAATATCCCAGGAAAGAGAAAAATGGATAAAGAAGTTGTGGTCCTTAGGTACAATGGAATATCACTCAGCCATGAAATCAACGTCATAAGGCTAGTAGCAGCATGATGAGTGGATTCAGGTACGACGGTTCTAAGTGAAATAAGTCACACAGAAAAAGACACTAATCATAAGATATCACTTATAGAGGGAATGTAAAAACCGCTACACTTGAACTGAATTACAAAACAGAACAGAGTCACACATTTAGAAAACACACTATGGCTGCCTAACGGGAAAGGCGAGGTGGGGTGATGCCTAAAACAAGGGTTTCAAATTAGCTCAGATACCGTTCCATAAACCCAATATGTAATAGACAAGACCTACTCCTTGCTCACTGAACTGGACTCAACACCCCCTATTCACCGCCCAAGAATAGATCTGACTAGTAAGAATCTTCAAACATATGTATTGATATCTCTCCGTAAGTGAGTCAAGTGGGAGTAAAGCGGCATAAACACAGCAGTGAAAAGCAGCTAAACCCCATTAGGAAAATCAATTACTTTTAAAAACCCGTGAAACAAAGACAGTGAACGAGAGAGAAATTCTTACAAAATTCGTTCAGGGGCTGTGATGCCACCTGGATTGACCATATCTAGACCCACAGCTGATTGAGACATAAGGGTGGACACTCTTGGGGCTGAGAGGTTTGGTGAGGTTGGGTGAGCAAACGCAGACCCTTTAAAGTAATACTGCATGGTACCCGTCTGATGGGTCCCAAATCTCCAGGTTCAAGGGCATCTTCCTACATCGAAAACATGCATGAGAAACCCAGAAGATGGTACACCGTGTGATCGGGAAAGGTTTCTAAAACGCACCTCATTTCTCATCTCCTTGTGCTCGGGTTCGCCATTTCAGCCACTTTAATAGCAATCTCCCTCCTTGGAGAATCAGCACTTTAACCTCCTGTTCCGTACAGGTTTCAATTTGTCCTGAGGATGAACGGGAAGAGGGGGAACCAATGAGTGACTAGCTCTAGGTGTTGGGACAGGCACAGGTCACTCTATTTTCCCATCAGGAAGAAGAATTAACCACAGGCTCAGCCTGCCGCCCGGAACCAGAATAGGGCCTGAAGCAATCCTACGCTTTTGCGGCCAGCTCCCAAAAAAGCGAGTTGAAAAATGGATCTCAGCGGCCCGGCAAATCACAAACCTGCAGAGTTATAAATGATAACTCTCGCCCACAAAAATATTGAGGGAAGGCAACGAAGAGGATTTGAAAGCAAGGCAGAATTGCAGGAAACATATTTCAGGAGGTAGATTCGAATCGCCTTTAAAGCACAGGAAAAGCGACAAAACCTCGACAATGATGCCTTTGGCCAATAAGGGCGTATGCGTTTTTTCCTGAATATATTCAGGAAAAAACGCATACGCCCTTATTGGCCAACCAAGCAACCTGGGAAGGCAAATCAGCGCTACAAAGAAGTCTCGCTTCCCATCGGTCAAAAGGGCCATGCTGAATAAAGTTTCAATACCAGAAATGCAGGAGAGGCCATGGAGAAATGGGAGCCTTGCTACGCTGATGGGTGGGATGTAAATTGCCAACAGCCACTCTGGAGAAGTGTACGGTGTGTCCTGAAACATCTAAAAAACTCGGCTTAGAGAGCATAGGGCACTTCCACTCATGGGCGTCTAATTTGGGAAACCTAAAAATCAGCAAGGCACAGGCACTCCAAAGTTTAGGGTTGCTCTGTTGACAAGAACCTCCACTTCATTCCACCTTAAATATCCCAGGAAAGAGAAAAATGGATAAAGAAGTTGTGGTCCTTAGGTACAATGGAATATCACTCAGCCATGAAATCAACGTCATAAGGCTAGTAGCAGCATGATGAGTGGATTCAGGTACGACGGTTCTAAGTGAAATAAGTCACACAGAAAAAGACACTAATCAGAAGATATCACTTATAGAGGGAATGTAAAAACCGCTACACTTGAACTGAATTACAAAACAGAACAGAGTCACACATTTAGAAAACACACTATGGCTGCCTAACAGGAAAGGCGAGGTGGGGTGATGCATAAAACAAGGGTTTCAAATTAGCTCAGATACCGTTCCATAAACCCAATATGTAATAGACAAGACCTACTGCTTGCTCAGTGAACTGGACTCAACACCCCCTATTCACCGCCCAAGAATAGATCTGACTAGTAAGAATCTTCAAACCTATGTATTGATATCTCTCCGTAAGTGAGTCAAGTGGGAGTAAAGCGGCATAAACACAGCAGTGAAAAGCAGCTAAACCCCATTAGGAAAATCAATTACTTTTAAAAACCCGTGAAACAAAGACAGTGAAAGAGAGAGAAATTCTTACAAAATTCGTTCAGGGGCTGTGATGCCACCTGGATTGACCATATCTAGACCCACAGCTGATTGAGACATAAGGGTGGACACTCTTGGGGCTGAGAGGTTTGGTGAGGTTGGGTGAGCAATCGCAGACCCTTTAAAGTAATACTGCGTGGTACCCGTCTGATGGTTCCCAAATCTCCAGGTTCAAGGGCATTTTCCTACATCGAAAACATGCATGAGAAACCCAGAAGATGGTACACTGTGTGATCGGGAAAGATTTCTAAAACGCACCTCATTTCTCATCTCCTTGTGCTCGGGTTCGCCATTCCAGCCACTTTAATAGCAATCTCCCTCCTTGGAGAATCAGCACTTTAACCTCCTGTTCCATACAGGTTTCAATTTGTCCTGAGGATGAACGGGAAGAGGGGGAACCAATGAGCGACTAGCTCTAGGTGGTGGGACAGGCACAGGTCACTCTATTTTCCCATCAGGAAGAAGAATTAACCACAGGCTCAGCCTGCCGCCCGGAACCAGAATAGGGCCTGAAGCAATCCTACGCTTTTGCGGCCAGCTCCCAAAAAAGCGAGTTGAAAAATGGAGCTCAGGGGCCCTGCAAATCACAAACCTGCAGAGTTAGAAATGATAACTCTCGCCCACAAAAATATTGAGGGAAGGCAACGAAGAGGATTTGAAAGCAAGGCAGAATTGCAGGAAACAGATTTCAGGAGGTAGATTCGAATCGCCTTTAAAGCACAGGAAAAGCGGCAAAACCTCGACAATGATGCCCTTGGCCAAAAAGGGCGTATGCGTTTTTTCCTGAATATATTCAGGAAAAAACGCATACGCCCTTTTTGGCCAACCAAGCAACCTGGGAAGGCAAATCAGCGCTACAAAGAAGTCTCGCTTCCCATCGGTCAAAAGGGCCATGCTGAATAAAGTGTCAATACCAGAAATGCAGGAGAGGCCATGGAGAAATGGGAGCCTTGCTACGCTGATGGGCGGGATGTAAATTGCCAACAGCCACTCTGGAGAAGTGTACGGTGTGTCCTGAAACATCTAAAAAACTCGGCTTAGACAGCATAGGGCACTTCCACTCATGGGCGTCTAATTTGGGAAAACTAAAAATCAGCAAGGCACAGGCACTCCAAAGTTTAGGGTTGCTCTGTTGACAAGAACCTCCGCTTCATTCCACCTTAAATATCCCAGGAAGGAGAAAAATGGATAAAGAAGTTGTGGTCCTTAGGTACAATGGAATATCACTCAGCCATGAAATCAACGTCATAAGGCTAGTAGCAGCATGATGAGTGGATTCAGGTACGACGGTTCTAAGTGAAATAAGTCACACAGAAAAAGACACTAGTCATAAGATATCACTTATAGAGGGAATGTACAAACCGCTACACTTTAACTGAATTACAAAACAGAACAGAGTCACACATTTAGAAAACACACTATGGCTGCCTAACGGGAAAGGTGAGGTGGGGTGATGCCTAAAACAAGGGTTTCAAATTAGCTCAGATACCGTTCCATAAACCCAATATGTAATAGACAAGACCTACTCCTTGCTAAGTGAACTGGACTCAACACCCCCTATTCACCGCCCAAGAATAGATCTGATTAGTAAGAATCTTCAAACCTATGTAT
This sequence comes from Eschrichtius robustus, assembly GCF_028021215.1. Taxonomy (NCBI): domain Eukaryota; kingdom Metazoa; phylum Chordata; class Mammalia; order Artiodactyla; family Eschrichtiidae; genus Eschrichtius; species Eschrichtius robustus. The sequence continues at coordinate 106,645,353 of NC_090828.1, forward strand.
TGATATCTCTCCGTAAGTGAGTCAAGCGGGAGTAAAGCGGCATAAACACAGCAGTGAAAAGCAGCTAAACCCCATTAGGAAATTCAATTACTTTTAAAACCCCGTGAAACAAAGACAGTGAAAGAGAGAGAAATTCTTACAAAATTCGTTCAGGGGCTGTGATGCCACCTGGATTGACCATATCTAGACCCACAGCTGATTGAGACATAAGGGTGGACACTCTTGGGGCTGAGAGGTTTGATGAGGTTGGGTGAGCAAACGCAGACCCTTTAAAGTAATACTGCGTGGTACCCGTCTGATGGGTCCCAAATCTCCAGGTTCAAGGGCATCTTCCTACATCGAAAACATGCATGAGAAACCCAGAAGATGGTACACCGTGTGATCGGGAAAGGTTTCTAAAACGCACCCCATTTCTCATCTCCTTGTGCTCGGGTTCGCCATTCCAGCCACTTTAATAGCAATCTCCCTCCTTGGAGAATCAGCACTTTAACCTCCTGTTCCGTACAGGTTTCAATTTGTCCTGAGGATGAACGGGAAGAGGGGGAACCAATGAGCGACTAGCTCTAGGTGTTGGGACAGGCACAGTTCACTCTATTTTCCCATCAGGAAGAAAAATTAACCACAGGCTCAGCCTGCCGCCCGGAACCAGAATAGGGCCTGAAGCAATCCTACGCTTTTGCGGCCAGCTCCCAAAAAAGCGAGTTGAAAAATGGAGCTCAGGGGCCCTGCAAATCACAAACCTGCAGAGTTAGAAATGATAACTCTCGCCCACAAAAATATTGAGGGAAGGCAACGAAGAGGATTTGAAGGCAAGGCAGAATTGCAGGAAACAGATTTCAGGAGGTAGATTCGAATCGCCTTTAAAGCACAGGAAAAGCGGCAAAACCTCAACAATGATGCCCTTGGCCAAAAAGGGCGTATGCGTTTTTTCCTGAATATATTCAGGAAAAAACGCATACGCCCTTTTTGGCCAACCAAGCAACCTGGGAAGGCAAATCAGCGCTACAAAGAAGTCTCGCTTCCCATCGGTCAAAAGGGCCATGCTGAATAAAGTGTCAATACCAGAAATGCAGGAGAGGCCATGGAGAAATGGGAGCCTTGCTACGCTGATGGGCGGGATGTAAATTGCCAACAGCCACTCTGGAGAAGTGTACGGTGTGTCCTGAAACATCTAAAAAACTCGGCTTAGAGAGCATAGGGCACTTCCACTCATGGGCGTCTAATTTGGGAAAACTAAAAATCAGCAAGGCACAGGCACTCCAAAGTTTAGGGTTGCTCTGTTGACAAGAACCTCCGCTTCATTCCACCTTAAATATCCCAGGAAAGAGAAAAATGGATAAAGAAGTTGTGGTCCTTAGGTACAATGGAATATCACTCAGCCATGAAATCAACGTCATAAGGCTAGTAGCAGCATGATGAGTGGATTCAGGTACGACGGTTCTAAGTGAAATAAGTCACACAGAAAAAGACACTAATCAGAAGATATCACTTATAGAGGGAATGTAAAAACCGGTACACTTGAAGTGAATTACAAAACAGAACAGAGTCACACATTTAGAAAACACACTATGGCTGCCTAACGGGAAAGGTGAGGTGGGGTGATGCCTAAAACAAGGGTTTCAAATTAGCTCAGATACCGTTCCATAAACCCAACATGTAATAGACAAGACCTACTCCTTGCTAAGTGAACTGGACTCAACACCCCCTATTCACCGCCCAAGAATAGATCTGACTAGTAAGAATCTTCAAACCTATGTATTGATATCTCTCCGTAAGTGAGTCAAGTGGGAGTAAAGCGGCATAAACACAGCAGTGAAAAGCAGCTAAACCCCATTAGGAAATTCAATTACTTTTAAAACCCCGTGAAACAAAGACAGTGAAAGAGAGAGAAATTCTTACAAAATTCGTTCAGGGGCTGTGATGCCACCTGGATTGACCATATCTAGACCCACAGCTGATTGAGACATAAGGGTGGACACTCTTGGGGCTGAGAGGTTTGATGAGGTTGGGTGAGCAAACGCAGACCCTTTAAAGTAATACTGCGTGGTACCCGTCTGATGGGTCCCAAATCTCCAGGTTCAAGGGCATCTTCCTACATCGAAAACATGCATGAGAAACCCAGAAGATGGTACACCGTGTGATCGGGAAAGGTTTCTAAAACGCACCCCATTTCTCATCTCCTTGTGCTCGGGTTCGCCATTCCAGCCACTTTAATAGCAATCTCCCTCCTTGGAGAATCAGCACTTTAACCTCCTGTTCCGTACAGGTTTCAATTTGTCCTGAGGATGAACGGGAAGAGGGGGAACCAATGAGCGACTAGCTCTAGGTGTTGGGACAGGCACAGGTCACTCTATTTTCCCATCAGGAAGAAAAATTAACCACAGGCTCAGCCTGCCGCCCGGAACCAGAATAGGGCCTGAAGCAATCCTACGCTTTTGCGGCCAGCTCCCAAAAAAGCGAGTTGAAAAATGGAGCTCAGGGGCCCTGCAAATCACAAACCTGCAGAGTTATAAATGATAACTCTCGCCCACAAAAATATTGAGGGAAGGCAACGAAGAGGATTTGAAGGCAAGGCAGAATTGCAGGAAACAGATTTCAGGAGGTAGATTCGAATCGCCTTTAAAGCACAGGAAAAGCGGCAAAACCTCAACAATGATGCCCTTGGCCAAAAAGGGCGTATGCGTTTTTTCCTGAATATATTCAGGAAAAAACGCATACGCCCTTTTTGGCCAACCAAGCAACCTGGAAAGGCAAATCAGCGCTACAAAGAAGTCTCGCTTCCCATCGGTCAAAAGGGCCATGCTGAATAAAGTGTCAATACCAGAAATGCAAGAGAGGCCATGGAGAAATGGGAGCCTTGCTACGCTGATGGGCGGGATGTAAATTGCCAACAGCCACTCTGGAGAAGTGTACGGTGTGTCCTGAAATATCTAAAAAACTCGGCTTAGAGAGCATAGGGCACTTCCACTCATGGGCGTTTAATTTGGGAAAACTAAAAATCAGCAAGGCACAGGCACTCCAAAGTTTAGGGTTGCTCTGTTGACAAGAACCTCCACTTCATTCCACCTTAAATATCCCAGGAAAGAGAAAAATGGATAAAGAAGTTGTGGCCCTTAGGTACAATGGAATATCACTCAGCCATGAAATCAACGTCATAAGGCTAGTAGCAGCATGATGAGTGGATTCAGGTACGACGGTTCTAAGTGAAATAAGTCACACAGAAAAGACACTAATCATAAGATATCACTTATAGAGGGAAAGTAAAAACCGCTACACTTGAACTGAATTACAAAACAGAACAGAGTCACACATTTAGAAAACACACTATGGCTGCCTAACGGGAAAGGCGAGGTGGGGTGATGCCTAAAACAAGGGTTTCAAATTAGCTCAGATACCGTTCCATAAACCCAATATGTAATAGAGAAGACCTACTGCTTGCTCAGTGAACTGGACTCAACACCCCCTATTCACCGCCCAAGAATATATCTGACTAGTAAGAATCTTCAAACCTATGTATTGATATCTCTCTGTAAGTGAGTCAAGTGGGAGTAAAGCGGCATAAACACAGCAGTGAAAAGCAGCTAAACCCCATTAGGAAAATCAATTTCTTTTAAAAACCCGTGAAACAAAGACAGTGAAAGAGAGAGAAATTCTTACAAAATTCGTTCAGGGGCTGTGATGCCACCTGGATTGACCATATCTAGACCCACAGCTGATTGAGACATAAGGGTGGACACTCTTGGGGCTGAGAGGTTTGGTGAGGTTGGGTGAGCAAACGCAGACCCTTTAAAGTAATACTGCGTGGTACCCGTCTGATGGGTCCCAAATCTCCAGGTTCAAGGGCATCTTCCTACATCGAAAACATGCATGAGAAACCCAGAAGATGGTACACCGTGTGATCGGGAAAGGTTTCTAAAACGCACCCCATTTCTCATCTCCTTGTGCTCGGGTTCGCCATTCCAGCCACTTTAATAGCAATCTCCCTCCTTGGAGAATCAGCACTTTAACCTCCTGTTCCGTACAGGTTTCAATTTGTCCTGAGGATGAACGGGAAGAGTGGGAACCAATGAGCGACTAGCTCTAGGTGTTGGGACAGGCACAGGTCACTCTATTTTCCCATCAGGAAGAAAAATTAACCACAGGCTCAGCCTGCCGCCCGGAACCAGAATAGGGCCTGAAGCAATCCTACGCTTTTGCGGCCAGCTCCCAAAAAAGCGAGTTGAAAAATGGAGCTCAGGGGCCCTGCAAATCACAAACCTGCAGAGTTAGAAATGATAACTCTCGCCCACAAAAATATTGAGGGAAGGCAACGAAGAGGATTTGAAGGCAAGGCAGAATTGCAGGAAACAGATTTCAGGAGGTAGATTCGAATCGCCTTTAAAGCACAGGAAAAGCGGCAAAACCTCAACAATGATGCCCTTGGCCAAAAAGGGCGTATGCGTTTTTTCCTGAATATATTCAGGAAAAAACGCATACGCCCTTTTTGGCCAACCAAGCAACCTGGAAAGGCAAATCAGCGCTACAAAGAAGTCTCGCTTCCCATCGGTCAAAAGGGCCATGCTGAATAAAGTGTCAATACCAGAAATGCAAGAGAGGCCATGGAGAAATGGGAGCCTTGCTACGCTGATGGGCGGGATGTAAATTGCCAACAGCCACTCTGGAGAAGTGTACGGTGTGTCCTGAAATATCTAAAAAACTCGGCTTAGAGAGCATAGGGCACTTCCACTCATGGGCGTCTAATTTGGGAAAACTAAAAATCAGCAAGGCACAGGCACTCCAAAGTTTAGGGTTGCTCTGTTGACAAGAACCTCCACTTCATTCCACCTTAAATATCCCAGGAAAGAGAAAAATGGATAAAGAAGTTGTGGTCCTTAGGTACAATGGAATATCACTC